>NC_138316.1:47020000-47122500 GCF_965601325.2 Salmo salar | reverse complement strand
CGAGTCACTGTCTGTTCACACCATTATCATCCAGAAGGCCAGGTCAGTACAGCTGCATCAAAGCTTGGACTGAGAGAATGAAAAACAGCTTCTATCTCAAGGCCATCAGAATGTTAAACAGCCATCACTAACACAGAGAGGCTGCTGCCTACATACAGACTCAAATCATTGGCCACTTTAATAAATTAATCACTAGTCATTTTAATAATGTTTACATATCTTACATTACTCATCTCATATGTATATACTGTATTTTATACCATCTATTGCACCTTGCCTATGCCGTTCGGCCATCGCTCATCCATTTACTTATATGTACATATTCTTATTCCATCCCTTTAGATTGTGTGTATTAGGTAGTTGTTGTGGAATTGTTAGATTACTTGTTAGATATTACTGCACAGTCAGGATTAGAAGCACAAGCATTTCACTACACTCTCATTAACATCTGTTAACCATGTGTATGTGACCAATAACATCTGTTAACCATGTGTATGTGACCAATAACATCTGCTAACCATGTGTATGTGGCCAATAACATCTGTTAACCATGTGTATGTGACCAATAACATCTGTTAACCATGTGTATGTGGCCAATAACATATTTTAACCATGTGACCAATAACATCTGTTAACCATGTGTATGTGGCCAATAACATCTGTTAACCATGGGTATGTGACCAATAACATCTGTTAACCATGTGTATGTGACCAATAACATCTGCTAACCATGTGTATGTGACCAATAACATCTGTTAACCATGTGTATGTGACCAATAACATCTGCTAACCATGTGTATGTGGCCAATAACATCTGTTAACCATGTGTATGTGACCAATAACATCTGTTAACCATGTGTATGTGACCAATAACATCTGTTAACCATGTGACCAATAACATCTGTTAACCATGTGTATGTGACCAATAACATCTGCTAACCATGTGTATGTGACCAATAACATCTGCTAACCATGTGTATGTGACCAATAACCTCTAATAACCATGTGTATGTGACCAATAACATCTGCTAACCATGTGTATGTGACCAATAACATCTGTTAACCATGTGTATGTGACCAATAACATCTGCTAACCATGTGTATGTGACCAATAACCTCTGATAACCATGTGTATGTGACCAATAACATCTGCTAACCATGTGTATGTGACCAATAACATCTGCTAACCATGTGTATGTGACCAATAACATCTGCTAACCATGTGTATGTGACCAATACCATCTGTTAACCATGTGTATGTGACCAATAACATCTGCTAACCATGTGTATGTGACCAATACCATCTGTTAACCATGTGTATGTGACCATTAACATCTGTTAACCATGTGTATGTGACCATTAACATCTGTTAACCATGTGTATGTGACCAATAACATCTGCTAACCATGTGTATGTACCAATAACATCTGTTAACCATGTGTATGTGACCAATAACATCTGTTAACCATGTGTATGTGACCAATAACATCTGTTAACCATGTGTATGTGACCAATAACATCTGCTAACCATGTGTATGTGACCAATAACATCTGTTAACCATGTGTATGTGACCAATAACATCTGCTAACCATGTGTATGTGACCAATAACATCTGCTAACCATGTGTATGTGACCAATAACCTCTGATAACCATGTGTATGTGACCAATAACATCTGTTAACCATGTGTATGTGACCAATAACATCTGCTAAGCATGTGTATGTGACCAATAACCTCTGATAACCATGTGTATGTGACCAATAACATCTGTTAACCATGTGTATGTGACCAATAACATCTGCTAACCATGTGTATGTGACCAATAACATCTGTTAACCATGTGTATGTGACCAATAACATCTGCTAACCATGTGTATGTGACCAATAACCTCTGATAACCATGTGTATGTGACCAATAACCTCTGATAACCATGTGTATGTGACCATTAACATCTGTTAACCATGTGTATGTGACCATTAACATCTGTTAACCATGTGTATGTGACCAATAACATCTGTTAACCATGTGTATGTGACCAATAACATCTGCTAACCATGTGTATGTGACCAATAACATCTGCTAACCATGTGTATGTGACCAATAACCTCTGATAACCATGTGTATGTGACCAATAACCTCTGATAACCATGTGTATGTGACCATTAACATCTGTTAACCATGTGTATGTGACCATTAACATCTGTTAACCATGTGTATGTGACCAATAACATCTGTTAACCATGTGTATGTGACCAATAACATCTGTTAACCATGTGTATGTGACCAATAACATCTGTTAACCATGTGTATGTGACCAATAACATCTGCTAACCATGTGTATGTGACCAATAACCTCTACTAACCATGTGTATGTGACCATTAACATCTGTTAACCATGTGTATGTGACCAATAACATCTGCTAACCATGTGTATGTGACCAATAACATCTGCTAACCATGTGTATGTGACCATTAACATCTGCTAACCATGTGTATGTGACCAATAACATCTGTTAACCATGTGTATGTGACCATTAACATCTGCTAACCATGTGTATGTGACCAATAACATCTGTTAACCATGTGTATGTGACCAATAACATCTGTTAACCATGTGTATGTGACCAATAACATCTGCTAACCATGTGTATGTGACCAATAACATCTGCTAACCATGTGTATGTGACCAATAACCTCTGATAACCATGTGTATGTGACCAATAACCTCTGATAACCATGTGTATGTGACCATTAACATCTGTTAACCATGTGTAGGTGACCATTAACATCTGTTAACCATGTGTATGTGACCAATAACATCTGTTAACCATGTGTATGTGACCAATAACATCTGTTAACCATGTGTATGTGACCAATAACATCTGTTAACCATGTGTATGTGACCAATAACATCTGTTAACCATGTGTATGTGACCAATAACATCTGCTAACCATGTGTATGTGACCAATAACCTCTACTAACCATGTGTATGTGACCATTAACATCTGTTAACCATGTGTATGTGACCAATAACATCTGCTAACCATGTGTATGTGACCAATAACATCTGCTAACCATGTGTATGTGACCATTAACATCTGCTAACCATGTGTATGTGACCAATAACATCTGTTAACCATGTGTATGTGACCATTAACATCTGCTAACCATGTGTATGTGACCAATAACATCTGTTAACCATGTGTATGTGACCAATAACATCTGTTAACCATGTGTATGTGACCAATAACATCTGCTAACCATGTGTATGTGACCAATAACTAACCATGTGTATGTGACCATTAACATCTGTTAACCATGTGTATGTGACCATTAACATCTGTTAACCATGTGTATGTGACCAATAACATCTTAACCATGTGTATGTGACCAATAACCTCTACTAACCATGTGTATGTGACCATTAACATCTGTTAACCATGTGTATGTGACTAACATCTGTTAACCATGTGTATGTGACCAATAACATCTGCTAACCATGTGTATGTGACCAATAACCTCTACTAACCATGTGTATGTGACCATTAACATCTGTTAACCATGTGTATGTGACCAATAACATCTGCTAACCATGTGTATGTGACCAATAACATCTGCTAACCATGTGTATGTGACCATTAACATCTGCTAACCATGTGTATGTGACCAATAACATCTGTTAACCATGTGTATGTGACCATTAACATCTGCTAACCATGTGTATGTGACCAATAACATCTGTTAACCATGTGTATGTGACCAATAACATCTGTTAACCATGTGTATGTGACCAATAACATCTGCTAACCATGTGTATGTGACCAATAACTCTGTAACCATGTGTATGTGACCAATAACCTCTGATAACCATGTGTATGTGACCAATAACCTCTGATAACCATGTGTATGTGACCATTAACATCTGTTAACCATGTGTATGTGACCATTAACATCTGTTAACCATGTGTATGTGACCAATAACATCTGTTAACCATGTGTATGTGACCAATAACATCTGTTAACCATGTGTATGTGACCAATAACATCTGTTAACCATGTGTATGTGACCAATAACATCTGTTAACCATGTGTATGTGACCAATAACATCTGCTAACCATGTGTATGTGACCAATAACCTCTACTAACCATGTGTATGTGACCATTAACATCTGTTAACCATGTGTATGTGACCAATAACATCTGCTAACCATGTGTATGTGACCAATAACATCTGCTAACCATGTGTATGTGACCATTAACATCTGCTAACCATGTGTATGTGACCAATAACATCTGTTAACCATGTGTATGTGACCATTAACATCTGCTAACCATGTGTATGTGACCAATAACATCTGTTAACCATGTGTATGTGACCAATAACATCTGCTAACCATGTGTATGTGACCAATAACATCTGCTAACCATGTGTATGTGACCAATAACCTCTGATAACCATGTGTATGTGACCAATAACCTCTGATAACCATGTGTATGTGACCATTAACATCTGTTAACCATGTGTATGTGACCATTAACATCTGTTAACCATGTGTATGTGACCAATAACATCTGTTAACCATGTGTATGTGACCAATAACATCTGTTAACCATGTGTATGTGACCAATAACATCTGTTAACCATGTGTATGTGACCAATAACATCTGTTAACCATGTGTATGTGACCAATAACATCTGTTAACCATGTGTATGTGACCAATAACATCTGCTAACCATGTGTATGTGACCAATAACCTCTACTAACCATGTGTATGTGACCATTAACATCTGTTAACCATGTGTATGTGACCAATAACATCTGCTAACCATGTGTATGTGACCAATAACATCTGCTAACCATGTGTATGTGACCATTAACATCTGCTAACCATGTGTATGTGACCAATAACATCTGTTAACCATGTGTATGTGACCATTAACATCTGCTAACCATGTGTATGTGACCAATAACATCTGTTAACCATGTGTATGTGACCAATAACATCTGATAACCATGTGTATGTGACCAATAACATCTGTTAACCATGTGTATGTGACCAATAACATCTGATAACCATGTGTATGTGACCAATAACATCTGCTAACCATGTGTATGTGACCAATAACATCTGATAACCATGTGTATGTGACCAATAACATCTGTTAACCATGTGTATGTGACCATTAACATCTGATAACCGTGTGTATGTGACCAATAACATCTGATAACCATGTGTATGTGACCAATAACATCTGCTAACCATGTGTATGTGACCAATAACATCTGCTAACCATGTGTATGTGACCAATAACATCTGATAACCATGTGTATGTGACCAATAACATCTGCTAACCATGTGTATGTGACCAATAACATCTGCTAACCATGTGTATGTGACCAATAACATCTGTTAACCATGTGTATGTGACCAATAACATCTGCTAACCATGTGTATGTGACCAATAACATCTGCTAACCATGTGTATGTGACCAATAACATCTGTTAACCATGTGTATGTGACCAATAACATCTGTTAACCATGTGACCAATAACCTCTGATAACCATGTGTATGTGACCATTAACATCTGATTTGAACGCTGAAGGGCGGCCTGAGTGAAAACAAACAGACAGTGAAGTTGAAAGTCTAGGGGCTGAAAATGATCTGAACATCCACAATAAACACCATGCAATAAGGAACATAAACATTTAAAAGATAGCCGAAGAACAACAACATAACTGACATTCATACATATAAAATGTTCTTTTAGTTTCAGAAAACAAACATTTAGAATTTGAGGTCCTGAATTATTTCCATACTATCAAACAATCTCACTACTGTGAGACAGATTATATCCCATTTCTACAAAGGCAAAAACCTAAAAGAAAAACCAGCCAACCGTACAGTACTGTCAGTAGTCCTATACACTATGCAGTATATAGAAGTATTGCAGACTGTGGAGTTAGTGTTTATGGACTACAGTCAGTCAGCCAGCCAGCCAGCCGGACTTTACTATGAGACGACCATCAGCCAGTCAGTCAGAGTGGTGTTTCTATACTTCAGTCAGTCAGAGTGGTGTTTCTCTACTCCAGTCAGTCAGAGCGGTGTTTCTCTACTCCAGTCAGTCAGAGTGGTGTTTCTCTACTCCAGTGAGCCAGTCAGAGCGGTGTTTTTCTACTCCAGTCAGTCAGAGTGGTGTTTCTCTACTCCAGTCAGTCAGAGTGGTGTTTCTCTACTCCAGTCAGTCAGAGTGGTGTTTCTCTACTCCAGTCAGTCAGTCAGAGTGGTGTTTCTCTACTCCAGTCAGTCAGAGCGGTGTTTCTCTACTCCAGTCAGTCAGAGTGGTGTTTCTCTACTCCAGTCAGTCAGAGTGGTGTTTCTCTACTCCAGTCAGTCAGTCAGAGTGGTGTTTCTCTACTCCAGTCAGTCAGAGTGGTGTTTCTCTACTCCAGTCAGTCAGTCAGAGTGGTGTTTCTCTACTCCAGTCAGTCAGTCAGAACGGTGTTTCTCTACTCCAGTCAGTCAGTCAGAGCGGTGTTTCTCTACTCCAGTCAGTCAGAGTGGTGTTTCTCTACTCCAGTCAGTCAGTCAGAGTGGTGTTTCTCTACTCCAGTCAGTCAGTCAGAGTGGTGTTTCTCTACTCTGGTCAGTCAGAGCTGTGTCTCTCTACTCCAGTCAGTCAGTCAGTCAGTCAGTCAGAGTGGTGTTTCTCTACTCCAGTCAGTCAGTCAGAGTGGTGTTTCTCTACTCCAGTCAGTCAGTCAGAGTGGTGTTTCTCTACTCCAGTCAGTCAGTCAGAGAGGTGTTTCTCTACACCAGTCAGTCAGTCAGTCAGAGTGGTGTTTCTCTACTCCAGTCAGTCAGTCAGAGTGGTGTTTCTCTACTCCAGTCAGTCAGTCAGAGCGGTGTTTCTCTACTCCAGTCAGTCAGTCAGAGCGGTGTTTCTCTACTCCAGTCAGTCAGAGTGGTGTTTCTCTACTCTGGTCAGTCAGAGCTGTGTTTCTCTACTCCAGTCAGTCAGAGTGGTGTTTCTCTACTCAAGTCAGTCAGTCAGAGAGGTGTTTCTCTACTCCAGTCAGTCAGTCAGAGCTGTGTTTCTCTACTCCAGTCAGTCAGTCAGTCAGTCAGTCAGAGCGGTGTTTCTCTACTCCAGTCAGTCAGAGCGGTGTTTCTCTACTCCAGTCAGTCAGTCAGAGTGGTGTTTCTCTACTCCAGTCAGTCAGTCAGAGTGGTGTTTCTCTACTCCAGTCAGTCAGAGCGGTGTTTCTCTACTCCAGTCAGTCATTCAGAGTGGTGTTTCTCTACTCCAGTCAGTCAGAGCGGTGTTTCTCTACTCCAGTCAGTCAGTCAGAGCGGTGTTTCTCTACTCCAGTAAGTGAGTCAGAGCGGTGTTTCTCTACTCCAGTCAGTCAGAGCGGTGTTTCTCTACTCCAGTCAGTCAGTCAGAGTGGTGTTTCTCTACTCCAGTCAGTCAGAGCAGTGTTTCTCTACTCCAGTCAGTCAGTCAGAGTCGTGTTTCTCTACTCCAGTCAGTCAGAGCGGTGTTTCTCTACTCCAGTCAGTCAGTCAGAGTGGTGTTTCTCTACTCCAGTCAGTCAGTCAGAGTGTTGTTTCTCTACTCCAGTCAGTCAGTCAGAGTGGTGTTTCTCTACTCCAGTCAGTCAGTCAGAGTGGTGTTTCTCTACTCCAGTCAGTCAGTCAGAGTGTTGTTTCTCTACTCCAGTCAGTCAGTCAGAGCGGTGTTTCTCTACTCCAGTCAGTCAGAGTGGTGTTTCTCTACTCCAGTCAGTCAGAGCGGTGTTTCTCTACTCCAGTCAGTCAGTCAGAGTGGTGTTTCTCTACTCCAGTCAGTCAGAGCGGTGTTTCTCTACTCCAGTCAGTCAGAGTGGTGTTTCTCTACTCCAGTCAGTCAGTCAGAGTGGTGTTTCTCTACTCCAGTCAGTCAGAGTGGTGTTTCTCTACTCCAGTCAGTCAGTCAGAGAGGTGTTTCTCTACTCCAGTCAGTCAGTCAGAGCTGTGTTTCTCTACTCCAGTCAGTCAGTCAGTCAGTCAGTCAGAGCGGTGTTTCTCTACTCCAGTCAGTCAGAGCGGTGTTTCTCTACTCCAGTCAGTCAGTCAGAGCGGTGTTTCTCTACTCCAGTAAGTGAGTCAGAGCGGTGTTTCTCTACTCCAGTCAGTCAGAGCGGTGTTTCTCTACTCCAGTCAGTCAGTCAGAGTGGTGTTTCTCTACTCCAGTCAGTCAGAGCAGTGTTTCTCTACTCCAGTCAGTCAGTCAGAGTGGTGTTTCTCTACTCCAGTCAGTCAGAGCGGTGTTTCTCTACTCCAGTCAGTCAGTCAGAGTGTTGTTTCTCTACTCCAGTCAGTCAGTCAGAGTGTTGTTTCTCTACTCCAGTCAGTCAGTCAGAGTGGTGTTTCTCTACTCCAGTCAGTCAGAGTGGTGTTTCTCTACTCCAGTCAGTCAGAGTGGTGTTTCTCTACTCCAGTCAGTCAGTCAGAGTGGTGTTTCTCTACTCCAGTCAGTCAGAGCGGTGTTTCTCTACTCCAGTCAGTCAGAGTGGTGTTTCTCTACTCCAGTCAGTCAGAGTGGTGTTTCTCTACTCCAGTCAGTCAGTCAGAGTGGTGTTTCTCTACTCCAGTCAGTCAGAGTGGTGTTTCTCTACTCCAGTCAGTCAGTCAGAGTGGTGTTTCTCTACTCCAGTCAGTCAGTCAGAGTGGTGTTTCTCTACTCCAGTCAGTCAGTCAGAACGGTGTTTCTCTACTCCTGTCAGTCAGTCAGAGCGGTGTTTCTCTACTCCAGTCAGTCAGAGTGGTGTTTCTCTACTCCAGTCAGTCAGTCAGAGTGGTGTTTCTCTACTCCAGTCAGTCAGTCAGAGAGGTGTTTCTCTACTCCAGTCAGTCAGTCAGAGCTGTGTTTCTCTACTCCAGTCAGTCAGTCAGTCAGTCAGTCAGAGCGGTGTTTCTCTACTCCAGTCAGTCAGAGCGGTGTTTCTCTACTCCAGTCAGTCAGTCAGAGTGGTGTTTCTCTACTCCAGTCAGTCAGTCAGAGTGGTGTTTCTCTACTCCAGTCAGTCAGAGCGGTGTTTCTCTACTCCAGTCAGTCATTCAGAGTGGTGTTTCTCTACTCCAGTCAGTCAGAGCGGTGTTTCTCTACTCCAGTCAGTCAGTCAGAGCGGTGTTTCTCTACTCCAGTAAGTGAGTCAGAGCGGTGTTTCTCTACTCCAGTCAGTCAGAGCGGTGTTTCTCTACTCCAGTCAGTCAGTCAGAGTGGTGTTTCTCTACTCCAGTCAGTCAGAGTGGTGTTTCTCTACTCCAGTCAGTCAGAGTGGTGTTTCTCTACTCCAGTCAGTCAGAGTGGTGTTTCTCTACTCCAGTCAGTCAGTCAGAGTGGTGTTTCTCTACTCCAGTCAGTCAGAGCGGTGTTTCTCTACTCCAGTCAGTCAGAGTGGTGTTTCTCTACTCCAGTCAGTCAGTCAGAGTGGTGTTTCTCTACTCCAGTCAGTCAGAGTGGTGTTTCTCTACTCCAGTCAGTCAGTCAGAGAGGTGTTTCTCTACTCCAGTCAGTCAGTCAGAGCTGTGTTTCTCTACTCCAGTCAGTCAGTCAGTCAGTCAGAGCGGTGTTTCTCTACTCCAGTCAGTCAGAGCGGTGTTTCTCTACTCCAGTCAGTCAGTAAGAGCGGTGTTTCTCTACTCCAGTAAGTGAGTCAGAGCGGTGTTTCTCTACTCCAGTCAGTCAGAGCGGTGTTTCTCTACTCCAGTCAGTCAGTCAGAGTGGTGTTTCTCTACTCCAGTCAGTCAGAGCAGTGTTTCTCTACTCCAGTCAGTCAGTCAGAGTGGTGTTTCTCTACTCCAGTCAGTCAGAGCGGTGTTTCTCTACTCCAGTCAGTCAGTCAGAGTGGTGTTTCTCTACTCCAGTCAGTCAGTCAGAGTGGTGTTTCTCTACTCCAGTCAGTCAGAGTGGTGTTTCTCTACTCCAGTCAGTCAGAGTGGTGTTTCTCTACTCCAGTCAGTCAGAGCGGTGTTTCTCTACTCCAGTCAGTCAGTCAGAGTGGTGTTTCTCTACTCCAGTCAGTCAGAGCGGTGTTTCTCTACTCCAGTCAGTCAGAGTGGTGTTTCTCTACTCCAGTCAGTCAGTCAGAGTGGTGTTTCTCTACTCCAGTCAGTCAGAGTGGTGTTTCTCTACTCCAGTCAGTCAGTCAGAGAGGTGTTTCTCTACTCCAGTCAGTCAGTCAGAGCTGTGTTTCTCTACTCCAGTCAGTCAGTCAGTCAGTCAGTCAGAGCGGTGTTTCTCTACTCCAGTCAGTCAGAGCGGTGTTTCTCTACTCCAGTCAGTCAGTCAGAGTGGTGTTTCTCTACTCCAGTCAGTCAGTCAGAGTGGTGTTTCTCTACTCCAGTCAGTCAGAGCGGTGTTTCTCTACTCCAGTCAGTCATTCAGAGTGGTGTTTCTCTACTCCAGTCAGTCATTCAGAGTGGTGTTTCTCTACTCCAGTCAGTCATTCAGAGTGGTGTTTCTCTACTCCAGTCAGTCAGAGTGGTGTTTCTCTACTCCAGTCAGTCAGAGTGGTGTTTCTCTACTCCAGTCAGTCAGAGCCGTGTTTCTCTACTCAAGTAAGTCAGTCAGAGCGGTGTTTCTCTACTCCAGTCAGTCAGAGCGGTGTTTCTCTACTCCAGTCAGTCAGTCAGAGTGGTGTTTCTCTACTCCAGTCAGTCAGAGTGGTGTTTCTCTACTCCAGTCAGTCAGAGTGGTGTTTCTCTACTCCAGTCAGTCAGAGTGGTGTTTCTCTACTCCAGTCAGTCAGTCAGAGTGGTGTTTCTCTACTCCAGTCAGTCAGAGCGGTGTTTCTCTACTCCAGTCAGTCAGAGTGGTGTTTCTCTACTCCAGTCAGTCAGAGCGGTGTTTCTCTACTCCAGTCAGTCAGAGTGGTGTTTCTCTACTCCAGTCAGTCAGTCAGAGTGGTGTTTCTCTACTCCAGTCAGTCAGTCAGAGTGGTGTTTCTCTACTCCAGTCAGTCAGAGTGGTGTTTCTCTACTCCAGTCAGTCAGAGCGGTGTTTCTCTACTCCAGTCAGTCATTCAGAGTGGTGTTTCTCTACTCCAGTCAGTCAGAGTGGTGTTTCTCTACTCCAGTCAGTCAGAGTGGGGTTTCTCTACTCCAGTCAGTCATTCAGAGTGGTGTTTCTCTACTCCAGTCAGTCAGTCAGAGTGGTGTTTCTCTACTCCAGTCAGTCAGAGTGGTGTTTCTCTACTCCAGTCAGTCAGAGTGGGGTTTCTCTACTCCAGTCAGTCAGTCAGAGTGGTGTTTCTCTACTCCAGTCAGTCAGTCAGAGTGTTGTTTCTCTACTCCAGTCAGTCAGTCAGAGTGGTGTTTCTCTACTCGAGTCAGTCAGAGTGGTGTTTCTCTACTCCAGTCAGTCAGAGTGGTGTTTCTCTACTCCAGTCAGTCAGAGTGGTGTTTCTCTACTCCAGTCAGTCAGAGCGGTGTTTCTCTACTCCAGTCAGTCAGTCAGAGTGGTGTTTCTCTACTCCAGTCAGTCAGAGCGGTGTTTCTCTACTCCAGTCAGTCAGAGTGGTGTTTCTCTACTCCAGTCAGTGAGTCAGAGTGGTGTTTCTCTACTCCAGTCAGTCAGAGTGGTGTTTCTCTACTCCAGTCAGTCAGTCAGAGAGGTGTTTCTCTACTCCAGTCAGTCAGTCAGAGTGGTGTTTCTCTACTCCAGTCAGTCAGAGCGGTGTTTCTCAACTCCAGTCAGTCAGTCAGAGTGGTGTTTCTCTACTCCAGTCAGCCAGAGCGGTGTTTCTCTACTCCAGTCAGTCAGTCAGAGTGGTGTTTCTCTACTCCAGTCAGTCAGAGTGGTGTTTCTCTACTCCAGTCAGTCAGTCAGAGTGGTGTTTCTCTACTCCAGTCAGTCAGTCAGAGTGGTGTTTCTCTACTCCAGTCAGTCAGTCAGAGAGGTGTTTCTCTACTCCAGTCAGTCAGTCAGTCAGTCAGAGTGGTGTTTCTCTACTCCAGTCAGTCAGTCAGAGTGGTGTTTCTCTACTCCAGTCAGTCAGTCAGAGCGGTGTTTCTCTACTCCAGTCAGTCAGTCAGAGCGGTGTTTCTCTACTCCAGTCAGTCAGTCAGAGTGGTGTTTCTCTACTCTGGTCAGTCAGAGCTGCGTTTCTCTACTCCAGTCAGTCAGAGTGGTGTTTCTCTACTCCAGTCAGTCAGTCAGAGAGGTGTTTCTCTACTCCAGTCAGTCAGTCAGAGCTGTGTTTCTCTACTCCAGTCAGTCAGTCAGAGCGGTGTTTCTCTACTCCAGTCAGTCAGAGCGGTGTTTCTCTACTCCAGTCAGTCAGTCAGAGTGGTGTTTCTCTACTCCAGTCAGTCAGTCAGAGTGGTGTTTCTCTACTCCAGTCAGTCAGAGCGGTGTTTCTCTACTCCAGTCAGTCATTCAGAGTGGTGTTTCTCTACTCCAGTCAGTCAGAGCGGTGTTTCTCTACTCCAGTCAGTCAGTCAGAGCGGTGTTTCTCTACTCCAGTAAGTCAGTCAGAGCGGTGTTTCTCTACTCCAGTCAGTCAGAGCGGTGTTTCTCTACTCCAGTCAGTCAGTCAGAGTGGTGTTTCTCTACTCCAGTCAGTCAGAGCGGTGTTTCTCTACTCCAGTCAGTCAGTCAGAGTGGTGTTTCTCTACTCCAGTCAGTCAGAGCGGTGTTTCTCTACTCCAGTCAGTCAGTCAGAGTGGTGTTTCTCTACTCCAGTCAGTCAGTCAGAGTGTTGTTTCTCTACTCCAGTCAGTCAGAGTGGTGTTTCTCTACTCCAGTCAGTCAGAGTGGTGTTTCTCTACTCCAGTCAGTCAGAGCGGTGTTTCTCTACTCCAGTCAGTCAGTCAGAGTGATGTTTCTCTACTCCAGTCAGTCAGAGCGGTGTTTCTCTACTCCAGTCAGTCAGAGTGGTGTTTCTCTACTCCAGTCAGTCAGTCAGAGTGGTGTTTCTCTACTCCAGTCAGTCAGAGCGGTGTTTCTCTACTCCAGTCAGTCAGTCAGAGTGATGTTTCTCTACTCCAGTCAGTCAGAGCGGTGTTTCTCTACTCCAGTCAGTCAGAGTGGTGTTTCTCTACTCCAGTCAGTCAGTCAGAGTGGTGTTTCTCTACTCCAGTCAGTCAGAGTGGTGTTTCTCTACTCCAGTCAGTCAGTCAGAGAGGTGTTTCTCTACTCCAGTCAGTCAGTCAGAGCTGTGTTTCTCTACTCCAGTCAGTCAGTCAGTCAGTCAGTCAGAGCGGTGTTTCTCTACTCCAGTCAGTCAGAGCGGTGTTTCTCTACTCCAGTCAGTCAGTCAGAGTGGTGTTTCTCTACTCCAGTCAGTCAGTCAGAGTGGTGTTTCTCTACTCCAGTCAGTCAGAGCGGTGTTTCTCTACTCCAGTCAGTCATTCAGAGTGGTGTTTCTCTACTCCAGTCAGTCAGAGTGGTGTTTCTCTACTCCAGTCAGTCATTCAGAGTGGTGTTTCTCTACTCCAGTCAGTCAGAGCGGTGTTTCTCTACTCCAGTCAGTCAGTCAGAGAGGTGTTTCTCTACTCCAGTCAGTCAGTCAGAGCTGTGTTTCTCTACTCCAGTCAGTCAGTCAGTCAGTCAGTCAGAGCGGTGTTTCTCTACTCCAGTCAGTCAGAGCGGTGTTTCTCTACTCCAGTCAGTCAGTCAGAGTGGTGTTTCTCTACTCCAGTCAGTCAGTCAGAGTGGTGTTTCTCTACTCCAGTCAGTCAGAGCGGTGTTTCTCTACTCCAGTCAGTCATTCAGAGTGGTGTTTCTCTACTCCAGTCAGTCAGAGTGGTGTTTCTCTACTCCAGTCAGTCATTCAGAGTGGTGTTTCTCTACTCCAGTCAGTCAGAGCGGTGTTTCTCTACTCCAGTCAGTCAGAGTGGTGTTTCTCTACTCCAGTCAGTCAGTCAGAGTGGTGTTTCTCTACTCCAGTCAGTCAGAGCGGTGTTTCTCTACTCCAGTCAGTCAGAGTGGTGTTTCTCTACTCCAGTCAGTCAGTCAGAGTGGTGTTTCTCTACTCCAGTCAGTCAGAGTGGTGTTTCTCTACTCCAGTCAGTCAGTCAGAGAGGTGTTTCTCTACTCCAGTCAGTCAGTCAGAGCTGTGTTTCTCTACTCCAGTCAGTCAGTCAGTCAGTCAGAGCGGTGTTTCTCTACTCCAGTCAGTCAGAGCGGTGTTTCTCTACTCCAGTCAGTCAGTCAGAGTGGTGTTTCTCTACTCCAGTCAGTCAGTCAGAGCGGTGTTTCTCTACTCCAGTCAGTCATTCAGAGTGGTGTTTCTCTACTCCAGTCAGTCAAAGTGGTGTTTCTCTACTCCAGTCAGTCATTCAGAGTGGTGTTTCTCTACTCCAGTCAGTCATTCAGAGTGGTGTTTCTCTACTCCAGTCAGTCAGAGTGGTGTTTCTCTACTCCAGTCAGTCAGAGCGGTGTTTCTCTACTCCAGTCAGTCAGTCAGAGCGGTGTTTCTCTACTCCAGTAAGTCAGTCAGAGCGGTGTTTCTCTACTCCAGTCAGTCAGTCAGAGCGGTGTTTCTCTACTCCAGTAAGTCAGTCAGAGCGGTGTTTCTCTACTCCAGTCAGTCAGAGCGGTGTTTCTCTACTCCAGTCAGTCAGAGCGGTGTTTCTCTACTCCAGTCAGTCAGTCAGAGTGGTGTTTCTCTACTCCAGTCAGTCAGAGCGGTGTTTCTCAACTCCAGTCAGTCAGTCAGAGTGGTGTTTCTCTACTCCAGTCAGCCAGAGCGGTGTTTCTCTACTCCAGTCAGTCAGTCAGAGTGGTGTTTCTCTACTCCAGTCAGTCAGTCAGAGTGGTGTTTCTCTACTCCAGTCAGTCAGTCAGAGTGGTGTTTCTCTACTCCAGTCAGTCAGAGTGGTGTTTCTCTACTCCAGTCAGTCAGAGCGGTGTTTCTCTACTCCAGTCAGTCAGAGTGGTGTTTCTCTACTCCAGTCAGTCAGAGCGGTGTTTCTCTACTCCAGTCAGTCAGAGTGGTGTTTCTCTACTCCAGTCAGTCAGAGCGGTGTTTCTCTACTCCAGTCAGTCAGTCAGAGTGGTGTTTCTCTACTCCAGTCAGTCAGAGCGGTGTTTCTCTACTCCAGTCAGTCAGAGTGGTGTTTCTCTACTCCAGTCAGTCAGTCAGAGTGGTGTTTCTCTACTCCAGTCAGTCAGAGCGGTGTTTCTCTACTCCAGTCAGTCAGAGTGGTGTTTCTCTACTCCAGTCAGTCAGTCAGAGTGGTGTTTCTCTACTCCAGTCAGTCAGAGTGGTGTTTCTCTACTCCAGTCAGTCAGAGCGGTGTTTCTCTACTCCAGTCAGTCAGAGTGGTGTTTCTCTACTCCAGTCAGTCAGAGTGGTGTTTCTCTACTCCAGTCAGTCAGAGTGGTGTTTCTCTACTCCAGTCAGTCAGAGCGGTGTTTCTCTACTCCAGTCAGTCAGTCAGAGTGGTGTTTCTCTACTCCAGTCAGTCAGAGCGGTGTTTCTCTACTCCAGTCAGTCAGAGTGGTGTTTCTCTACTCCAGTCAGTCAGTCAGAGTGGTGTTTCTCTACTCCAGTCAGTCAGAGTGGTGTTTCTCTACTCCAGTCAGTCAGTCAGAGAGGTGTTTCTCTACTCCAGTCAGTCAGTCAGAGCTGTGTTTCTCTACTCCAGTCAGTCAGTCAGTCAGTCAGTCAGAGCGGTGTTTCTCTACTCCAGTCAGTCAGAGCGGTGTTTCTCTACTCCAGTCAGTCAGTCAGAGTGGTGTTTCTCTACTCCAGTCAGTCAGTCAGAGTGGTGTTTCTCTACTCCAGTCAGTCAGAGCGGTGTTTCTCTACTCCAGTCAGTCATTCAGAGTGGTGTTTCTCTACTCCAGTCAGTCATTCAGAGTGGTGTTTCTCTACTCCAGTCAGTCATTCAGAGTGGTGTTTCTCTACTCCAGTCAGTCAGAGTGGTGTTTCTCTACTCCAGTCAGTCAGAGTGGTGTTTCTCTACTCCAGTCAGTCAGAGCCGTGTTTCTCTACTCAAGTAAGTCAGTCAGAGCGGTGTTTCTCTACTCCAGTCAGTCAGAGCGGTGTTTCTCTACTCCAGTCAGTCAGTCAGAGTGGTGTTTCTCTACTCCAGTCAGTCAGAGTGGTGTTTCTCTACTCCAGTCAGTCAGAGTGGTGTTTCTCTACTCCAGTCAGTCAGAGTGGTGTTTCTCTACTCCAGTCAGTCAGTCAGAGTGGTGTTTCTCTACTCCAGTCAGTCAGAGCGGTGTTTCTCTACTCCAGTCAGTCAGAGTGGTGTTTCTCTACTCCAGTCAGTCAGAGCGGTGTTTCTCTACTCCAGTCAGTCAGAGTGGTGTTTCTCTACTCCAGTCAGTCAGTCAGAGTGGTGTTTCTCTACTCCAGTCAGTCAGTCAGAGTGGTGTTTCTCTACTCCAGTCAGTCAGAGTGGTGTTTCTCTACTCCAGTCAGTCAGAGCGGTGTTTCTCTACTCCAGTCAGTCATTCAGAGTGGTGTTTCTCTACTCCAGTCAGTCAGAGTGGTGTTTCTCTACTCCAGTCAGTCAGAGTGGGGTTTCTCTACTCCAGTCAGTCATTCAGAGTGGTGTTTCTCTACTCCAGTCAGTCAGTCAGAGTGGTGTTTCTCTACTCCAGTCAGTCAGAGTGGTGTTTCTCTACTCCAGTCAGTCAGAGTGGGGTTTCTCTACTCCAGTCAGTCAGTCAGAGTGGTGTTTCTCTACTCCAGTCAGTCAGTCAGAGTGTTGTTTCTCTACTCCAGTCAGTCAGTCAGAGTGGTGTTTCTCTACTCGAGTCAGTCAGAGTGGTGTTTCTCTACTCCAGTCAGTCAGAGTGGTGTTTCTCTACTCCAGTCAGTCAGAGTGGTGTTTCTCTACTCCAGTCAGTCAGAGCGGTGTTTCTCTACTCCAGTCAGTCAGTCAGAGTGGTGTTTCTCTACTCCAGTCAGTCAGAGCGGTGTTTCTCTACTCCAGTCAGTCAGAGTGGTGTTTCTCTACTCCAGTCAGTGAGTCAGAGTGGTGTTTCTCTACTCCAGTCAGTCAGAGTGGTGTTTCTCTACTCCAGTCAGTCAGTCAGAGAGGTGTTTCTCTACTCCAGTCAGTCAGTCAGAGTGGTGTTTCTCTACTCCAGTCAGTCAGAGCGGTGTTTCTCAACTCCAGTCAGTCAGTCAGAGTGGTGTTTCTCTACTCCAGTCAGCCAGAGCGGTGTTTCTCTACTCCAGTCAGTCAGTCAGAGTGGTGTTTCTCTACTCCAGTCAGTCAGAGTGGTGTTTCTCTACTCCAGTCAGTCAGTCAGAGTGGTGTTTCTCTACTCCAGTCAGTCAGTCAGAGTGGTGTTTCTCTACTCCAGTCAGTCAGTCAGAGAGGTGTTTCTCTACTCCAGTCAGTCAGTCAGTCAGTCAGAGTGGTGTTTCTCTACTCCAGTCAGTCAGTCAGAGTGGTGTTTCTCTACTCCAGTCAGTCAGTCAGAGCGGTGTTTCTCTACTCCAGTCAGTCAGTCAGAGCGGTGTTTCTCTACTCCAGTCAGTCAGTCAGAGTGGTGTTTCTCTACTCTGGTCAGTCAGAGCTGCGTTTCTCTACTCCAGTCAGTCAGAGTGGTGTTTCTCTACTCCAGTCAGTCAGTCAGAGAGGTGTTTCTCTACTCCAGTCAGTCAGTCAGAGCTGTGTTTCTCTACTCCAGTCAGTCAGTCAGAGCGGTGTTTCTCTACTCCAGTCAGTCAGAGCGGTGTTTCTCTACTCCAGTCAGTCAGTCAGAGTGGTGTTTCTCTACTCCAGTCAGTCAGTCAGAGTGGTGTTTCTCTACTCCAGTCAGTCAGAGCGGTGTTTCTCTACTCCAGTCAGTCATTCAGAGTGGTGTTTCTCTACTCCAGTCAGTCAGAGCGGTGTTTCTCTACTCCAGTCAGTCAGTCAGAGCGGTGTTTCTCTACTCCAGTAAGTCAGTCAGAGCGGTGTTTCTCTACTCCAGTCAGTCAGAGCGGTGTTTCTCTACTCCAGTCAGTCAGTCAGAGTGGTGTTTCTCTACTCCAGTCAGTCAGAGCGGTGTTTCTCTACTCCAGTCAGTCAGTCAGAGTGGTGTTTCTCTACTCCAGTCAGTCAGAGCGGTGT
Organism: Salmo salar; assembly: GCF_965601325.2. Lineage (NCBI taxonomy): Eukaryota > Metazoa > Chordata > Actinopteri > Salmoniformes > Salmonidae > Salmo > Salmo salar. Next base: position 47,104,422 of record NC_138316.1, on the reverse strand, counting down.
TTCTCTACTCCAGTCAGTCAGTCAGAGTGGTGTTTCTCTACTCCAGTCAGTCAGTCAGAGTGTTGTTTCTCTACTCCAGTCAGTCAGAGTGGTGTTTCTCTACTCCAGTCAGTCAGAGTGGTGTTTCTCTACTCCAGTCAGTCAGAGCGGTGTTTCTCTACTCCAGTCAGTCAGTCAGAGTGATGTTTCTCTACTCCAGTCAGTCAGAGCGGTGTTTCTCTACTCCAGTCAGTCAGAGTGGTGTTTCTCTACTCCAGTCAGTCAGTCAGAGTGGTGTTTCTCTACTCCAGTCAGTCAGAGCGGTGTTTCTCTACTCCAGTCAGTCAGTCAGAGTGATGTTTCTCTACTCCAGTCAGTCAGAGCGGTGTTTCTCTACTCCAGTCAGTCAGAGTGGTGTTTCTCTACTCCAGTCAGTCAGTCAGAGTGGTGTTTCTCTACTCCAGTCAGTCAGAGTGGTGTTTCTCTACTCCAGTCAGTCAGTCAGAGAGGTGTTTCTCTACTCCAGTCAGTCAGTCAGAGCTGTGTTTCTCTACTCCAGTCAGTCAGTCAGTCAGTCAGTCAGAGCGGTGTTTCTCTACTCCAGTCAGTCAGAGCGGTGTTTCTCTACTCCAGTCAGTCAGTCAGAGTGGTGTTTCTCTACTCCAGTCAGTCAGTCAGAGTGGTGTTTCTCTACTCCAGTCAGTCAGAGCGGTGTTTCTCTACTCCAGTCAGTCATTCAGAGTGGTGTTTCTCTACTCCAGTCAGTCAGAGTGGTGTTTCTCTACTCCAGTCAGTCATTCAGAGTGGTGTTTCTCTACTCCAGTCAGTCAGAGCGGTGTTTCTCTACTCCAGTCAGTCAGTCAGAGAGGTGTTTCTCTACTCCAGTCAGTCAGTCAGAGCTGTGTTTCTCTACTCCAGTCAGTCAGTCAGTCAGTCAGTCAGAGCGGTGTTTCTCTACTCCAGTCAGTCAGAGCGGTGTTTCTCTACTCCAGTCAGTCAGTCAGAGTGGTGTTTCTCTACTCCAGTCAGTCAGTCAGAGTGGTGTTTCTCTACTCCAGTCAGTCAGAGCGGTGTTTCTCTACTCCAGTCAGTCATTCAGAGTGGTGTTTCTCTACTCCAGTCAGTCAGAGTGGTGTTTCTCTACTCCAGTCAGTCATTCAGAGTGGTGTTTCTCTACTCCAGTCAGTCAGAGCGGTGTTTCTCTACTCCAGTCAGTCAGAGTGGTGTTTCTCTACTCCAGTCAGTCAGTCAGAGTGGTGTTTCTCTACTCCAGTCAGTCAGAGCGGTGTTTCTCTACTCCAGTCAGTCAGAGTGGTGTTTCTCTACTCCAGTCAGTCAGTCAGAGTGGTGTTTCTCTACTCCAGTCAGTCAGAGTGGTGTTTCTCTACTCCAGTCAGTCAGTCAGAGAGGTGTTTCTCTACTCCAGTCAGTCAGTCAGAGCTGTGTTTCTCTACTCCAGTCAGTCAGTCAGTCAGTCAGAGCGGTGTTTCTCTACTCCAGTCAGTCAGAGCGGTGTTTCTCTACTCCAGTCAGTCAGTCAGAGTGGTGTTTCTCTACTCCAGTCAGTCAGTCAGAGCGGTGTTTCTCTACTCCAGTCAGTCATTCAGAGTGGTGTTTCTCTACTCCAGTCAGTCAAAGTGGTGTTTCTCTACTCCAGTCAGTCATTCAGAGTGGTGTTTCTCTACTCCAGTCAGTCATTCAGAGTGGTGTTTCTCTACTCCAGTCAGTCAGAGTGGTGTTTCTCTACTCCAGTCAGTCAGAGCGGTGTTTCTCTACTCCAGTCAGTCAGTCAGAGCGGTGTTTCTCTACTCCAGTAAGTCAGTCAGAGCGGTGTTTCTCTACTCCAGTCAGTCAGTCAGAGCGGTGTTTCTCTACTCCAGTAAGTCAGTCAGAGCGGTGTTTCTCTACTCCAGTCAGTCAGAGCGGTGTTTCTCTACTCCAGTCAGTCAGAGCGGTGTTTCTCTACTCCAGTCAGTCAGTCAGAGTGGTGTTTCTCTACTCCAGTCAGTCAGAGCGGTGTTTCTCAACTCCAGTCAGTCAGTCAGAGTGGTGTTTCTCTACTCCAGTCAGCCAGAGCGGTGTTTCTCTACTCCAGTCAGTCAGTCAGAGTGGTGTTTCTCTACTCCAGTCAGTCAGTCAGAGTGGTGTTTCTCTACTCCAGTCAGTCAGTCAGAGTGGTGTTTCTCTACTCCAGTCAGTCAGAGTGGTGTTTCTCTACTCCAGTCAGTCAGAGCGGTGTTTCTCTACTCCAGTCAGTCAGAGTGGTGTTTCTCTACTCCAGTCAGTCAGAGCGGTGTTTCTCTACTCCAGTCAGTCAGAGTGGTGTTTCTCTACTCCAGTCAGTCAGAGCGGTGTTTCTCTACTCCAGTCAGTCAGTCAGAGTGGTGTTTCTCTACTCCAGTCAGTCAGAGCGGTGTTTCTCTACTCCAGTCAGTCAGAGTGGTGTTTCTCTACTCCAGTCAGTCAGTCAGAGTGGTGTTTCTCTACTCCAGTCAGTCAGAGCGGTGTTTCTCTACTCCAGTCAGTCAGAGTGGTGTTTCTCTACTCCAGTCAGTCAGTCAGAGTGGTGTTTCTCTACTCCAGTCAGTCAGAGTGGTGTTTCTCTACTCCAGTCAGTCAGAGCGGTGTTTCTCTACTCCAGTCAGTCAGAGTGGTGTTTCTCTACTCCAGTCAGTCAGTCAGAGTGGTGTTTCTCTACTCCAGTCAGTCAGAGTGGTGTTTCTCTACTCCAGTCAGTCAGAGCGGTGTTTCTCTACTCCAGTCAGTCATTCAGAGTGGTGTTTCTCTACTCCAGTCAGTCAAAGTGGTGTTTCTCTACTCCAGTCAGTCATTCAGAGTGGTGTTTCTCTACTCCAGTCAGTCATTCAGAGTGGTGTTTCTCTACTCCAGTCAGTCAGAGTGGTGTTTCTCTACTCCAGTCAGTCAGAGCGGTGTTTCTCTACTCCAGTCAGTCAGTCAGAGCGGTGTTTCTCTACTCCAGTAAGTCAGTCAGAGCTGTGTTTCTCTACTCCAGTCAGTCAGTCAGAGCGGTGTTTCTCTACTCCAGTAAGTCAGTCAGAGCGGTGTTTCTCTACTCCAGTCAGTCAGAGCGGTGTTTCTCTACTCCAGTCAGTCAGAGCGGTGTTTCTCTACTCCAGTCAGTCAGAGCGGTGTTTCTCTACTCCAGTCAGTCAGTCAGAGTGGTGTTTCTCTACTCCAGTCAGTCAGAGCGGTGTTTCTCAACTCCAGTCAGTCAGTCAGAGTGGTGTTTCTCTACTCCAGTCAGCCAGAGCGGTGTTTCTCTACTCCAGTCAGTCAGTCAGAGTGGTGTTTCTCTACTCCAGTCAGTCAGTCAGAGTGGTGTTTCTCTACTCCAGTCAGTCAGTCAGAGTGGTGTTTCTCTACTCCAGTCAGTCAGAGTGGTGTTTCTCTACTCCAGTCAGTCAGAGCGGTGTTTCTCTACTCCAGTCAGTCAGAGTGGTGTTTCTCTACTCCAGTCAGTCAGAGCGGTGTTTCTCTACTCCAGTCAGTCAGAGTGGTGTTTCTCTACTCCAGTCAGTCAGAGCGGTGTTTCTCTACTCCAGTCAGTCAGTCAGAGTGGTGTTTCTCTACTCCAGTCAGTCAGAGCGGTGTTTCTCTACTCCAGTCAGTCAGAGTGGTGTTTCTCTACTCCAGTCAGTCAGTCAGAGTGGTGTTTCTCTACTCCAGTCAGTCAGAGCGGTGTTTCTCTACTCCAGTCAGTCAGAGTGGTGTTTCTCTACTCCAGTCAGTCAGTCAGAGTGGTGTTTCTCTACTCCAGTCAGTCAGAGTGGTGTTTCTCTACTCCAGTCAGTCAGAGCGGTGTTTCTCTACTCCAGTCAGTCAGAGTGGTGTTTCTCTACTCCAGTCAGTCAGTCAGAGTGGTGTTTCTCTACTCCAGTCAGTCAGAGTGGTGTTTCTCTACTCCAGTCAGTCAGAGCGGTGTTTCTCTACTCCAGTCAGTCATTCAGAGTGGTGTTTCTCTACTCCAGTCAGTCAGAGTGGTGTTTCTCTACTCCAGTCAGTCAGAGTGGTGTTTCTCTACTCCAGTCAGTCATTCAGAGTGGTGTTTCTCTACTCCAGTCAGTCAGAGTGGTGTTTCTCTACTCCAGTCAGTCAGAGCTGTGTTTCTCTACTCCAGTCAGTCAGAGCGGTGTTTCTCTACTCCAGTCAGTCAGTCAGAGCGGTGTTTCTCTACTCCAGTAAGTCAGTCAGAGCGGTGTTTCTCTACTCCAGTCAGTCAGAGCGGTGTTTCTCTACTCCAGTCAGTCAGTCAGAGTGGTGTTTCTCTACTCCAGTCAGTCAGAGTGGTGTTTCTCTACTCCAGTCAGTCAGAGCGGTGTTTCTCTACTCCAGTCAGTCAGAGAGGTGTTTCTCTACTCCAGTCAGTCAGTCAGAGCGGTGTTTCTCTACTCCAGTAAGTCAGTCAGAGTGGTGTTTCTCTACTCCAGTCAGTCAGAGCGGTGTTTCTCTACTCCAGTCAGTCAGTCAGAGTGGTGTTTCTCTACTCCAGTCAGTCAGAGCGGTGTTTCTCTACTCCAGTCAGTCAGTCAGAGTGGTGTTTCTCTACTCCAGTCAGTCAGAGCGGTGTTTCTCTACTCCAGTCAGTCAGTCAGAGTGTTGTTTCTCTACTCCAGTCAGTCAGAGAGGTGTTTCTCTACTCCAGTCAGTCAGAGTGGTGTTTCTCTACTCCAGTCAGTCAGAGTGGTGTTTCTCTACTCCAGTCAGTCAGTCAGAGTGGTGTTTCTCTACTCCAGTCAGTCAGTCAGAGCGGTGTTTCTCTACTCCAGTCAGTCAGTCAGTCAGTCAGAGTGGTGTTTCTCTACTCCAGTCAGTCAGAGCGGTGTTTCTCTACTCCAGTCAGTCAGTCAGAACAGTGTTTCTCTACTCTAGTCAGTCAGTCAGTCAGTCAGAGCGGTGTTTCTCTACTCCAGTCAGTCAGTCAGAGTGGTGTTTCTCTAGTCCAGTCAGTCAGTCAGTCAGAGTGGTGTTTCTCTACTACAGTCAGTTAGTCAGAGTGGTGTTTCTCTAGTCCAGTCAGTCAGAGCGGTGTTTCTCTACTCCAGTCAGTCAGAGAGGTGTTTCTCTACTCCAGTCAGTCAGAGAGGTGTTTCTCTACTCCAGTCAGTCAGAGAGGTGTTTCTCTACTCCAGTCAGTCAGAGCGGTCTTTCTCTACTCCAGTCAGTCAGAGCTGTGTTTCTCTACTCCAGTCAGTCAGTCAGAGTGGTGTTTCTCTACTCCAGTCAGTCAGAGTGGTGTTTCTCTACTCCAGTCAGTCAGAGTGGTGTTTCTCTACTCCAGTCAGTCAGTCAGAGCGGTGTTTCTTTACTCCAGTCAGTCAGTCAGAGTGGTGTTTCTCTACTCCAGTCAGTCAGAGCGGTGTTTCTCTACTCCAGTCAGTCAGAGTGGTGTTTCTCTACTCCAGTCAGTCAGAGCGGTGTTTCTCTACTCCAGTCAGTCAGAGTGGTGTTTCTCTACTCCAGTCAGTCAGTCAGAGTGGTCTTTCTCTACTCCAGTCAGTCAGAGTGGTGTTTCTCTACTCCAGTCAGTCAGAGTGGTGTTTCTCTACTTCAGTCAGTCAGTCAGTGGTGTTTCTCTACTCCAGTCAGTCAGAGCGGTGTTTCTCTGCTCCAGTCAGTCAGAGTGGTGTTTCTCTACTCCAGTCAGTCAGTCAGAGTGGTGTTTCTCTACTCCAGTCAGTCAGTCAGAGTGGTGTTTCTCTACTCCAGTCAGTCAGTCAGAGTGGAGTTTCTCTACTCCAGTCAGTCAGTCAGAGTGGAGTTTCTCTACTCCAGTCAGTCAGAGCGGTGTTTCTCTACTCCAGTCAGTCAGAGCGGTGTTTCTCTACTCCAGTCAGTCAGTCAGAGCGGTGTTTCTCTACTCCAGTAAGTCAGTCAGAGTGGTGTTTCTCTACTCCAGTCAGTCAGAGCGGTGTTTCTCTACTCCAGTCAGTCAGTCAGAGTGGTGTTTCTCTACTCCAGTCAGTCAGAGCGGTGTTTCTCTACTCCAGTCAGTCAGTCAGAGTGGTGTTTCTCTACTCCAGTCAGTCAGAGCGGTGTTTCTCTACTCCAGTCAGTCAGTCAGAGTGTTGTTTCTCTACTCCAGTCAGTCAGTCAGAGTGGTGTTTCTCTACTCCAGTCAGTCAGTCAGAGAGGTGTTTCTCTACTCCAGTCAGTCAGAGTGGTGTTTCTCTACTCCAGTCAGTCAGAGTGGTGTTTCTCTACTCCAGTCAGTCAGTCAGAGTGGTGTTTCTCTACTCCAGTCAGTCAGTCAGAGTGGTGTTTCTCTACTCCAGTCAGTCAGTCAGAGCGGTGTTTCTCTACTCCAGTCAGTCAGTCAGTCAGAGTGGTGTTTCTCTACTCCAGTCAGTCAGAGCGGTGTTTCTCTACTCCAGTCAGAACAGTGTTTCTCTACTCTAGTCAGTCAGTCAGTCAGTCAGAGCGGTGTTTCTCTACTCCAGTCAGTCAGTCAGAGTGGTGTTTCTCTAGTCCAGTCAGTCAGTCAGTCAGAGTGGTGTTTCTCTACTACAGTCAGTTAGTCAGAGTGGTGTTTCTCTAGTCCAGTCAGTCAGAGCGGTGTTTCTCTACTCCAGTCAGTCAGAGAGGTGTTTCTCTACTCCAGTCAGTCAGAGAGGTGTTTCTCTACTCCAGTCAGTCAGAGAGGTGTTTCTCTACTCCAGTCAGTCAGAGCGGTCTTTCTCTACTCCAGTCAGTCAGAGCTGTGTTTCTCTACTCCAGTCAGTCAGTCAGAGTGGTGTTTCTCTACTCCAGTCAGTCAGAGTGGTGTTTCTCTACTCCAGTCAGTCAGAGTGGTGTTTCTCTACTCCAGTCAGTCAGTCAGAGCGGTGTTTCTTTACTCCAGTCAGTCAGTCAGAGTGGTGTTTCTCTACTCCAGTCAGTCAGAGCGGTGTTTCTCTACTCCAGTCAGTCAGAGTGGTGTTTCTCTACTCCAGTCAGTCAGAGCGGTGTTTCTCTACTCCAGTCAGTCAGAGTGGTGTTTCTCTACTCCAGTCAGTCAGTCAGAGTGGTGTTTCTCTACTCCAGTCAGTCAGAGTGGTGTTTCTCTACTCCAGTCAGTCAGAGTGGTGTTTCTCTACTTCAGTCAGTCAGTCAGTGGTGTTTCTCTACTCCAGTCAGTCAGAGCGGTGTTTCTCTGCTCCAGTCAGTCAGAGTGGTGTTTCTCTACTCCAGTCAGTCAGTCAGAGTGGTGTTTCTCTACTCCAGTCAGTCAGTCAGAGTGGTGTTTCTCTACTCCAGTCAGTCAGTCAGAGTGGAGTTTCTCTACTCCAGTCAGTCAGTCAGAGTGGAGTTTCTCTACTCCAGTCAGTCAGAGCGGTGTTTCTCTACTCCAGTCAGTCATTCAGAGTGGTGTTTCTCTACTCCAGTCAGTCATTCAGAGTGGTGTTTCTCTACTCCAGTCAGTCATTCAGAGTGGTGTTTCTCTACTCCAGTCAGTCATTCAGAGTGGTGTTTCTCTACTCCAGTCAGTCAGAGTGGTGTTTCTCTACTCCAGTCAGTCAGGGCGGTGTTTCTCTACTCCAGTCAGTCAGAGCGGTGTTTCTCTACTCCAGTCAGTCAGTCAGAGCGGTGTTTCTCTACTCCAGTCAGTCAGTCAGAGCGGTGTTTCTCTACTCCAGTCAGTCAGTCAGAGCGGTGTTTCTCTACTCCAGTCAGTCAGAACGGTGTTTCTCTACTCCAGTCAGTCAGTCAGAGTGGTGTTTCTCTACTCCAGTCAGTCAGAGCGGTGTTTCTCTACTCCAGTCAGTCAGTCAGTCAGAGCGGTGTTTCTCTACTCCAGTCAGTCAGTCAGAGTGGTGTTTCTCTACTCCAGTCAGTCAGTCAGAGTGGTGTTTCTCTACTCCAGTCAGTCAGTCAGAGTGTTGTTTCTCTACTCCAGTCAGTCAGTCAGAGTGGTGTTTCTCTAATCCAGTCAGTCAGAGTGGTGTTTCTCTACTCCAGTCACTCAGAGTGGTGTTTCTCTACTCCAGTCAGTCAGTCAGAGTGGTGTTTCTCTACTCCAGTCAGTCAGTCAGAGTGGTGTTTCTCTACTCCAGTCAGTCAGTCAGTCAGAGTGGTGTTTCTCTACTCCAGTCAGTCAGTCAGAGCGGTGTTTCTCTTCTCCAGTCAGTCAGTCAGTCAGTCAGAGTGGTGTTTCTCTACTCCAGTCAGTCAGAGCGGTGTTTCTCTACTCCAGTCAGTCAGTCAGAACAGTGTTTCTCTACTCTAGTCAGTCAGTCAGTCAGAGCGGTGTTTCTCTACTCCAGTCAGTCAGTCAGAGTGGTGTTTCTCTAGTCCAGTCAGTCAGTCAGAGTGGTGTTTCTCTACTACAGTCAGTTAGTCAGAGTGGTGTTTCTCTAGTCCAGTCAGTCAGAGCGGTGTTTCTCACTACAGTCAGTCAGAGTGGTGTTTCTCTACTCCAGTCAGTCAGAGAGGTGTTTCTCTACTCCAGTCAGTCAGAGAGGTGTTTCTCTACTCCAGTCAGTCAGAGTGGTGTTTCTCTACTCCAGTCAGTCAGAGCGGTCTTTCTCTACTCCAGTCAGTCAGAGCTGTGTTTCTCTACTGCAGTCAGTGAGTCAGAGTGGTGTTTCTCTACTCCAGTCAGTCAGAGCGGTGTTTCTCTACTCCAGTCAGTCAGAGTGGTGTTTCTCTACTCCAGTCAGTCAGAGTGGTGTTTCTCTACTCCAGTCACTCAGAGTGGTGTTTCTCTACTCCAGTCAGTCAGTCAGAGTGGTGTTTCTCTACTCCAGTCAGTCAGTCAGAGTGGTGTTTCTCTACTCCAGTCAGTCAGTCAGTCAGAGTGGTGTTTCTCTACTCCAGTCAGTCAGTCAGAGCGGTGTTTCTCTACTCCAGTCAGTCAGTCAGTCAGTCAGAGTGGTGTTTCTCTACTCCAGTCAGTCAGAGCGGTGTTTCTCTACTCCAGTCAGTCAGTCAGAACAGTGTTTCTCTACTCTAGTCAGTCAGTCAGTCAGAGCGGTGTTTCTCTACTCCAGTCAGTCAGTCAGAGTGGTGTTTCTCTAGTCCAGTCAGTCAGTCAGAGTGGTGTTTCTCTACTACAGTCAGTTAGTCAGAGTGGTGTTTCTCTAGTCCAGTCAGTCAGAGCGGTGTTTCTCACTACAGTCAGTCAGAGTGGTGTTTCTCTACTCCAGTCAGTCAGAGAGGTGTTTCTCTACTCCAGTCAGTCAGAGAGGTGTTTCTCTACTCCAGTCAGTCAGAGTGGTGTTTCTCTACTCCAGTCAGTCAGAGCGGTCTTTCTCTACTCCAGTCAGTCAGAGCTGTGTTTCTCTACTGCAGTCAGTGAGTCAGAGTGGTGTTTCTCTACTCCAGTCAGTCAGAGCGGTGTTTCTCTACTCCAGTCAGTCAGAGTGGTGTTTCTCTACTCCAGTCAGTCAGAGTGGTGTTTCTCTACTCCAGTCAGTCAGAGTGGTGTTTCTCTACTCCAGTCAGTCAGTCAGAGTGGTGTTTCTCTACTCCAGTCAGTCAGTCAGAGTGGTGTTTCTCTACTCCAGTCAGTCAGAGCGGTGTTTCTCTACTCCAGTCAGTCAGAGTGGTGTTTCTCTACTCCAGTCAGTCAGTCAGAGTGGTGTTTCTCTACTCCAGTCAGTCAGAGCGGTGTTTCTCTACTCCAGTCAGTCAGAGTGGTGTTTCTCTACTCCAGTCAGTCAGTCAGAGTGGTGTTTCTCTACTCCAGTCAGTCAGAGTGGTGTTTCTCTACTCCAGTCAGTCAGAGCGGTGTTTCTCTACTCCAGTCAGTCAGAGTGGTGTTTCTCTACTCCAGTCAGTCAGTCAGAGTGGTGTTTCTCTACTCCAGTCAGTCAGTCAGAGTGGTGTTTCTCTACTCCAGTCAGTCAGAGTGGTGTTTCTCTACTCCAGTCAGTCAGAGCGGTGTTTCTCTACTCCAGTCAGTCAGTCAGAGCGGTGTTTCTCTACTCCAGTCAGTCAGTCAGAGTGTTGTTTCTCTACTCCAGTCAGTCAGTCAGAGTGGTGTTTCTCTACTCCAGTCAGTCAGAGCGGTCTTTCTCTACTCCAGTCAGTCAGAGCTGTGTTTCTCTACTGCAGTCAGTGAGTCAGAGTGGTGTTTCTCTACTCCAGTCAGTCAGAGCGGTGTTTCTCTACTCCAGTCAGTCAGAGTGGTGTTTCTCTACTCCAGTCAGTCAGAGTGGTGTTTCTCTACTCCAGTCACTCAGAGTGGTGTTTCTCTACTCCAGTCAGTCAGTCAGAGTGGTGTTTCTCTACTCCAGTCAGTCAGTCAGAGTGGTGTTTCTCTACTCCAGTCAGTCAGTCAGTCAGAGTGGTGTTTCTCTACTCCAGTCAGTCAGTCAGAGCGGTGTTTCTCTACTCCAGTCAGTCAGTCAGTCAGTCAGAGTGGTGTTTCTCTACTCCAGTCAGTCAGAGCGGTGTTTCTCTACTCCAGTCAGTCAGTCAGAACAGTGTTTCTCTACTCTAGTCAGTCAGTCAGTCAGAGCGGTGTTTCTCTACTCCAGTCAGTCAGTCAGAGTGGTGTTTCTCTAGTCCAGTCAGTCAGTCAGAGTGGTGTTTCTCTACTACAGTCAGTTAGTCAGAGTGGTGTTTCTCTAGTCCAGTCAGTCAGAGCGGTGTTTCTCACTACAGTCAGTCAGAGTGGTGTTTCTCTACTCCAGTCAGTCAGAGAGGTGTTTCTCTACTCCAGTCAGTCAGAGAGGTGTTTCTCTACTCCAGTCAGTCAGAGTGGTGTTTCTCTACTCCAGTCAGTCAGAGCGGTCTTTCTCTACTCCAGTCAGTCAGAGCTGTGTTTCTCTACTGCAGTCAGTGAGTCAGAGTGGTGTTTCTCTACTCCAGTCAGTCAGAGCGGTGTTTCTCTACTCCAGTCAGTCAGAGTGGTGTTTCTCTACTCCAGTCAGTCAGAGTGGTGTTTCTCTACTCCAGTCAGTCAGAGTGGTGTTTCTCTACTCCAGTCAGTCAGTCAGAGTGGTGTTTCTCTACTCCAGTCAGTCAGTCAGAGTGGTGTTTCTCTACTCCAGTCAGTCAGAGCGGTGTTTCTCTACTCCAGTCAGTCAGAGTGGTGTTTCTCTACTCCAGTCAGTCAGTCAGAGTGGTGTTTCTCTACTCCAGTCAGTCAGAGCGGTGTTTCTCTACTCCAGTCAGTCAGAGTGGTGTTTCTCTACTCCAGTCAGTCAGTCAGAGTGGTGTTTCTCTACTCCAGTCAGTCAGAGTGGTGTTTCTCTACTCCAGTCAGTCAGAGCGGTGTTTCTCTACTCCAGTCAGTCAGAGTGGTGTTTCTCTACTCCAGTCAGTCAGTCAGAGTGGTGTTTCTCTACTCCAGTCAGTCAGTCAGAGTGGTGTTTCTCTACTCCAGTCAGTCAGAGTGGTGTTTCTCTACTCCAGTCAGTCAGAGCGGTGTTTCTCTACTCCAGTCAGTCAGTCAGAGTGTTGTTTCTCTACTCCAGTCAGTCAGTCAGAGTGGTGTTTCTCTACTCCAGTCAGTCAGAGTGGTGTTTCTCTACTCCAGTCAGTCAGAGTGGTGTTTCTCTACTCCAGTCAGTCAGTCAGAGCGGTGTTTCTTTACTCCAGTCAGTCAGTCAGAGTGGTGTTTCTCTACTCCAGTCAGTCAGAGCGGTGTTTCTCTACTCCAGTCAGTCAGAGTGGTGTTTCTCTACTCCAGTCAGTCAGAGCGGTGTTTCTCTACTCCAGTCAGTCAGAGTGGTGTTTCTCTACTCCAGTCAGTCAGTCAGAGTGGTGTTTCTCTACTCCAGTCAGTCAGAGTGGTGTTTCTCTACTCCAGTCAGTCAGAGTGGTGTTTCTCTACTTCAGTCAGTAAGTCAGTGGTGTTTCTCTACTCCAGTCAGTCAGAGCGGTGTTTCTCTGCTCCAGTCAGTCAGAGTGGTGTTTCTCTACTCCAGTCAGTCAGTCAGAGTGGTGTTTCTCTACTCCAGTCAGTCAGTCAGAGTGGTGTTTCTCTACTCCAGTCAGTCAGTCAGAGTGGAGTTTCTCTACTCCAGTCAGTCAGTCAGAGTGGAGTTTCTCTACTCCAGTCAGTCAGAGCGGTGTTTCTCTACTCCAGTCAGTCATTCAGAGTGGTGTTTCTCTACTCCAGTCAGTCATTCAGAGTGGTGTTTCTCTACTCCAGTCAGTCATTCAGAGTGGTGTTTCTCTACTCCAGTCAGTCATTCAGAGTGGTGTTTCTCTACTCCAGTCAGTCAGAGTGGTGTTTCTCTACTCCAGTCAGTCAGAGCGGTGTTTCTCTACTCCAGTCAGTCAGAGCGGTGTTTCTCTACTCCAGTCAGTCAGTCAGAGCGGTGTTTCTCTACTCCAGTCAGTCAGTCAGAGCGGTGTTTCTCTACTCCAGTCAGTCAGTCAGAGCGGTGTTTCTCTACTCCAGTCAGTCAGAACGGTGTTTCTCTACTCCAGTCAGTCAGTCAGAGTGGTGTTTCTCTACTCCAGTCAGTCAGAGCGGTGTTTCTCTACTCCAGTCAGTCAGTCAGTCAGAGCGGTGTTTCTCTACTCCAGTCAGTCAGTCAGAGTGGTGTTTCTCTACTCCAGTCAGTCAGTCAGAGTGGTGTTTCTCTACTCCAGTCAGTCAGTCAGAGTGTTGTTTCTCTACTCCAGTCAGTCAGTCAGAGTGGTGTTTCTCTAATCCAGTCAGTCAGAGTGGTGTTTCTCTACTCCAGTCACTCAGAGTGGTGTTTCTCTACTCCAGTCAGTCAGTCAGAGTGGTGTTTCTCTACTCCAGTCAGTCAGTCAGAGTGGTGTTTCTCTACTCCAGTCAGTCAGTCAGTCAGAGTGGTGTTTCTCTACTCCAGTCAGTCAGTCAGAGCGGTGTTTCTCTTCTCCAGTCAGTCAGTCAGTCAGTCAGAGTGGTGTTTCTCTACTCCAGTCAGTCAGAGCGGTGTTTCTCTACTCCAGTCAGTCAGTCAGAACAGTGTTTCTCTACTCTAGTCAGTCAGTCAGTCAGAGCGGTGTTTCTCTACTCCAGTCAGTCAGTCAGAGTGGTGTTTCTCTAGTCCAGTCAGTCAGTCAGAGTGGTGTTTCTCTACTACAGTCAGTTAGTCAGAGTGGTGTTTCTCTAGTCCAGTCAGTCAGAGCGGTGTTTCTCACTACAGTCAGTCAGAGTGGTGTTTCTCTACTCCAGTCAGTCAGAGACGTGTTTCTCTACTCCAGTCAGTCAGAGAGGTGTTTCTCTACTCCAGTCAGTCAGAGTGGTGTTTCTCTACTCCAGTCAGTCAGAGCGGTCTTTCTCTACTCCAGTCAGTCAGAGCTGTGTTTCTCTACTGCAGTCAGTGAGTCAGAGTGGTGTTTCTCTACTCCAGTCATTCAGAGCGGTGTTTCTCTACTCCAGTCAGTCAGAGTGGTGTTTCTCTACTCCAGTCAGTCAGAGTGGTGTTTCTCTACTCCAGTCACTCAGAGTGGTGTTTCTCTACTCCAGTCAGTCAGTCAGAGTGGTGTTTCTCTACTCCAGTCAGTCAGTCAGAGTGGTGTTTCTCTACTCCAGTCAGTCAGTCAGTCAGAGTGGTGTTTCTCTACTCCAGTCAGTCAGTCAGAGCGGTGTTTCTCTACTCCAGTCAGTCAGTCAGTCAGTCAGAGTGGTGTTTCTCTACTCCAGTCAGTCAGAGCGGTGTTTCTCTACTCCAGTCAGTCAGTCAGAACAGTGTTTCTCTACTCTAGTCAGTCAGTCAGTCAGAGCGGTGTTTCTCTACTCCAGTCAGTCAGTCAGAGTGGTGTTTCTCTAGTCCAGTCAGTCAGTCAGAGTGGTGTTTCTCTACTACAGTCAGTTAGTCAGAGTGGTGTTTCTCTAGTCCAGTCAGTCAGAGCGGTGTTTCTCACTACAGTCAGTCAGTCAGAGTGGTGTTTCTCTACTCCAGTCAGTCAGAGTGGTGTTTCTCTAGTCCAGTCAGTCAGAGCGGTGTTTCTCACTACAGTCAGTCAGAGTGGTGTTTCTCTACTCCAGTCAGTCAGAGAGGTGTTTCTCTACTCCAGTCAGTCAGAGAGGTGTTTCTCTACTCCAGTCAGTCAGAGTGGTGTTTCTCTACTCCAGTCAGTCAGAGCGGTCTTTCTCTACTCCAGTCAGTCAGAGCTGTGTTTCTCTACTGCAGTCAGTGAGTCAGAGTGGTGTTTCTCTACTCCAGTCAGTCAGAGCGGTGTTTCTCTACTCCAGTCAGTCAGAGTGGTGTTTCTCTACTCCAGTCAGTCAGAGTGGTGTTTCTCTACTCCAGTCACTCAGAGTGGTGTTTCTCTACTCCAGTCAGTCAGTCAGAGTGGTGTTTCTCTACTCCAGTCAGTCAGTCAGAGTGGTGTTTCTCTACTCCAGTCAGTCAGTCAGTCAGAGTGGTGTTTCTCTACTCCAGTCAGTCAGTCAGAGCGGTGTTTCTCTACTCCAGTCAGTCAGTCAGTCAGTCAGAGTGGTGTTTCTCTACTCCAGTCAGTCAGAGCGGTGTTTCTCTACTCCAGTCAGTCAGTCAGAACAGTGTTTCTCTACTCTAGTCAGTCAGTCAGTCAGAGCGGTGTTTCTCTACTCCAGTCAGTCAGTCAGAGTGGTGTTTCTCTAGTCCAGTCAGTCAGTCAGAGTGGTGTTTCTCTACTACAGTCAGTTAGTCAGAGTGGTGTTTCTCTAGTCCAGTCAGTCAGAGCGGTGTTTCTCACTACAGTCAGTCAGAGTGGTGTTTCTCTACTCCAGTCAGTCAGAGAGGTGTTTCTCTACTCCAGTCAGTCAGAGAGGTGTTTCTCTACTCCAGTCAGTCAGAGTGGTGTTTCTCTACTCCAGTCAGTCAGAGCGGTCTTTCTCTACTCCAGTCAGTCAGAGCTGTGTTTCTCTACTGCAGTCAGTGAGTCAGAGTGGTGTTTCTCTACTCCAGTCAGTCAGAGCGGTGTTTCTCTACTCCAGTCAGTCAGAGTGGTGTTTCTCTACTCCAGTCAGTCAGAGTGGTGTTTCTCTACTCCAGTCAGTCAGAGTGGTGTTTCTCTACTCCAGTCAGTCAGTCAGAGTGGTGTTTCTCTACTCCAGTCAGTCAGTCAGAGTGGTGTTTCTCTACTCCAGTCAGTCAGAGCGGTGTTTCTCTACTCCAGTCAGTCAGAGTGGTGTTTCTCTACTCCAGTCAGTCAGTCAGAGTGGTGTTTCTCTACTCCAGTCAGTCAGAGCGGTGTTTCTCTACTCCAGTCAGTCAGAGTGGTGTTTCTCTACTCCAGTCAGTCAGTCAGAGTGGTGTTTCTCTACTCCAGTCAGTCAGAGTGGTGTTTCTCTACTCCAGTCAGTCAGAGCGGTGTTTCTCTACTCCAGTCAGTCAGAGTGGTGTTTCTCTACTCCAGTCAGTCAGTCAGAGTGGTGTTTCTCTACTCCAGTCAGTCAGTCAGAGTGGTGTTTCTCTACTCCAGTCAGTCAGAGTGGTGTTTCTCTACTCCAGTCAGTCAGAGCGGTGTTTCTCTACTCCAGTCAGTCAGTCAGAGTGTTGTTTCTCTACTCCAGTCAGTCAGTCAGAGTGGTGTTTCTCTACTCCAGTCAGTCAGAGTGGTGTTTCTCTACTCCAGTCAGTCAGAGTGGTGTTTCTCTACTCCAGTCAGTCAGTCAGAGCGGTGTTTCTTTACTCCAGTCAGTCAGTCAGAGCGGTGTTTCTCTACTCCAGTCAGTCAGAGTGGTGTTTCTCTACTCCAGTCAGTCAGAGCGGTGTTTCTCTACTCCAGTCAGTCAGAGTGGTGTTTCTCTACTCCAGTCAGTCAGTCAGAGTGGTGTTTCTCTACTCCAGTCAGTCAGAGTGGTGTTTCTCTACTCCAGTCAGTCAGAGTGGTGTTTCTCTACTTCAGTCAGTAAGTCAGTGGTGTTTCTCTACTCCAGTCAGTCAGAGCGGTGTTTCTCTGCTCCAGTCAGTCAGAGTGGTGTTTCTCTACTCCAGTCAGTCAGTCAGAGTGGTGTTTCTCTACTCCAGTCAGTCAGTCAGAGTGGTGTTTCTCTACTCCAGTCAGTCAGTCAGAGTGGAGTTTCTCTACTCCAGTCAGTCAGTCAGAGTGGAGTTTCTCTACTCCAGTCAGTCAGAGCGGTGTTTCTCTACTCCAGTCAGTCATTCAGAGTGGTGTTTCTCTACTCCAGTCAGTCATTCAGAGTGGTGTTTCTCTACTCCAGTCAGTCATTCAGAGTGGTGTTTCTCTACTCCAGTCAGTCATTCAGAGTGGTGTTTCTCTACTCCAGTCAGTCAGAGTGGTGTTTCTCTACTCCAGTCAGTCAGAGCGGTGTTTCTCTACTCCAGTCAGTCAGAGCGGTGTTTCTCTACTCCAGTCAGTCAGTCAGAGCGGTGTTTCTCTACTCCAGTCAGTCAGTCAGAGCGGTGTTTCTCTACTCCAGTCAGTCAGTCAGAGCGGTGTTTCTCTACTCCAGTCAGTCAGAACGGTGTTTCTCTACTCCAGTCAGTCAGTCAGAGTGGTGTTTCTCTACTCCAGTCAGTCAGAGCGGTGTTTCTCTACTCCAGTCAGTCAGTCAGTCAGAGCGGTGTTTCTCTACTCCAGTCAGTCAGTCAGAGTGGTGTTTCTCTACTCCAGTCAGTCAGTCAGAGTGGTGTTTCTCTACTCCAGTCAGTCAGTCAGAGTGTTGTTTCTCTACTCCAGTCAGTCAGTCAGAGTGGTGTTTCTCTAATCCAGTCAGTCAGAGTGGTGTTTCTCTACTCCAGTCACTCAGAGTGGTGTTTCTCTACTCCAGTCAGTCAGTCAGAGTGGTGTTTCTCTACTCCAGTCAGTCAGTCAGAGTGGTGTTTCTCTACTCCAGTCAGTCAGTCAGTCAGAGTGGTGTTTCTCTACTCCAGTCAGTCAGTCAGAGCGGTGTTTCTCTTCTCCAGTCAGTCAGTCAGTCAGTCAGAGTGGTGTTTCTCTACTCCAGTCAGTCAGAGCGGTGTTTCTCTACTCCAGTCAGTCAGTCAGAACAGTGTTTCTCTACTCTAGTCAGTCAGTCAGTCAGAGCGGTGTTTCTCTACTCCAGTCAGTCAGTCAGAGTGGTGTTTCTCTAGTCCAGTCAGTCAGTCAGAGTGGTGTTTCTCTACTACAGTCAGTTAGTCAGAGTGGTGTTTCTCTAGTCCAGTCAGTCAGAGCGGTGTTTCTCACTACAGTCAGTCAGAGTGGTGTTTCTCTACTCCAGTCAGTCAGAGACGTGTTTCTCTACTCCAGTCAGTCAGAGAGGTGTTTCTCTACTCCAGTCAGTCAGAGTGGTGTTTCTCTACTCCAGTCAGTCAGAGCGGTCTTTCTCTACTCCAGTCAGTCAGAGCTGTGTTTCTCTACTGCAGTCAGTGAGTCAGAGTGGTGTTTCTCTACTCCAGTCAGTCAGAGCGGTGTTTCTCTACTCCAGTCAGTCAGAGTGGTGTTTCTCTACTCCAGTCAGTCAGAGTGGTGTTTCTCTACTCCAGTCACTCAGAGTGGTGTTTCTCTACTCCAGTCAGTCAGTCAGAGTGGTGTTTCTCTACTCCAGTCAGTCAGTCAGAGTGGTGTTTCTCTACTCCAGTCAGTCAGTCAGTCAGAGTGGTGTTTCTCTACTCCAGTCAGTCAGTCAGAGCGGTGTTTCTCTACTCCAGTCAGTCAGTCAGTCAGTCAGAGTGGTGTTTCTCTACTCCAGTCAGTCAGAGCGGTGTTTCTCTACTCCAGTCAGTCAGTCAGAACAGTGTTTCTCTACTCTAGTCAGTCAGTCAGTCAGAGCGGTGTTTCTCTACTCCAGTCAGTCAGTCAGAGTGGTGTTTCTCTAGTCCAGTCAGTCAGTCAGAGTGGTGTTTCTCTACTACAGTCAGTTAGTCAGAGTGGTGTTTCTCTAGTCCAGTCAGTCAGAGCGGTGTTTCTCACTACAGTCAGTCAGAGTGGTGTTTCTCTACTCCAGTCAGTCAGAGAGGTGTTTCTCTACTCCAGTCAGTCAGAGAGGTGTTTCTCTACTCCAGTCAGTCAGAGTGGTGTTTCTCTACTCCAGTCAGTCAGAGCGGTCTTTCTCTACTCCAGTCAGTCAGAGCTGTGTTTCTCTACTGCAGTCAGTGAGTCAGAGTGGTGTTTCTCTACTCCAGTCAGTCAGAGCGGTGTATCTCTACTCCAGTCAGTCAGAGTGGTGTTTCTCTACTCCAGTCAGTCAGAGTGGTGTTTCTCTACTCCAGTCAGTCAGAGTGGTGTTTCTCTACTCCAGTCAGTCAGTCAGAGTGGTGTTTCTCTACTCCAGTCAGTCAGTCAGAGTGGTGTTTCTCTACTCCAGTCAGTCAGAGCGGTGTTTCTCTACTCCAGTCAGTCAGAGTGGTGTTTCTCTACTCCAGTCAGTCAGTCAGAGTGGTGTTTCTCTACTCCAGTCAGTCAGAGCGGTGTTTCTCTACTCCAGTCAGTCAGAGTGGTGTTTCTCTACTCCAGTCAGTCAGTCAGAGTGGTGTTTCTCTACTCCAGTCAGTCAGAGTGGTGTTTCTCTACTCCAGTCAGTCAGAGCGGTGTTTCTCTACTCCAGTCAGTCAGAGTGGTGTTTCTCTACTCCAGTCAGTCAGTCAGAGTGGTGTTTCTCTACTCCAGTCAGTCAGTCAGAGTGGTGTTTCTCTACTCCAGTCAGTCAGAGTGGTGTTTCTCTACTCCAGTCAGTCAGAGCGGTGTTTCTCTACTCCAGTCAGTCATTCAGAGTGGTGTTTCTCTACTCCAGTCAGTCAGAGTGGTGTTTCTCTACTCCAGTCAGTCAGTCAGAGTGGTGTTTCTCTACTCCAGTCAGTCATTCAGAGTGGTGTTTCTCTACTCCAGTCAGTCAGTCAGAGTGGTGTTTCTCTACTCCAGTCAGTCAGAGCGGTGTTTCTCTACTCCAGTCAGTCAGAGCGGTGTTTCTCTACTCCAGTCAGTCAGTCAGAGTGGTGTTTCTCTACTCCAGTCAGTCAGAGCGGTGTTTCTCTACTCCAGTCAGTCAGAGTAGTGTTTCTCTACTCCAGTCAGTCAGTCAGAGTGGTGTTTCTCTACTCCAGTCAGTCAGAGCGGTGTTTCTCTACTCCAGTCAGTCAGAGTGGTGTTTCTCTACTCCAGTCAGTCAGTCAGAGTGGTGTTTCTCTACTCCAGTCAGTCAGAGTGGTGTTTCTCTACTCCAGTCAGTCAGAGTGGTGTTTCTCTACTTCAGTCAGTCAGTCAGAGTGGTGTTTCTCTACTCCAGTCTGTCAGAGCGGTGTTTCTCTACTCCAGTCAGTCAGAGTGGTGTTTCTCTACTCCAGTCAGTCAGTCAGAGTGGTGTTTCTCTACTCCAGTCAGTCAGTCAGAGTGGTGTTTCTCCACTCCAGTCAGTCAGAGTGGTGTTTCTCTACTCCAGTCAGTCAGAGCGGTGTTTCTCTACTCCAGTCAGTCATTCAGAGTGGTGTTTCTCTACTCCAGTCAGTCAGAGTGGTGTTTCTCTACTCCAGTCAGTCATTCAGAGTGGTGTTTCTCTACTCCAGTCAGTCATTCAGAGTGGTGGTTCTCTACTCCAGTCAGTCAGAGTGGTGGTTCTCTACTCCAGTCAGTCAGAGCGGTGTTTCTCTACTCCAGTCAGTCAGTCAGAGCGGTGTTTCTCTACTCCAGTCAGTCAGTCAGAGCGGTGTTTCTCTACTCCAGTCAGTCAGAGCGGTGTTTCTCTACTCCAGTCAGTCAGTCAGAGTGGTGTTTCTCTACTCCAGTCAGTCAGAGCGGTGTTTCTCTACTCCAGTCAGTCAGTCAGAGCGGTGTTTCTCTACTCCAGTCAGTCAGTCAGAGTGGTGTTTCTCTACTCCAGTCAGTCAGAGTGGTGTTTCTCTACTCCAGTCAGTCATTCAGAGTGGTGTTTCTCTACTCCAGTCAGTCATTCAGAGTGGTGTTTCTCTACTCCAGTCAGTCAGAGTGGTGTTTCTCTACTCCAGTCAGTCAGAGCGGTGTTTCTCTACTCCAGTCAGTCAGAGCGGTGTTTCTCTACTCCAGTCAGTCAGAGCGGTGTTTCTCTACTCCAGTCAGTCAGTCAGAGCGGTGTTTCTCTACTCCAGTCAGTCAGTCAGAGCGGTGTTTCTCTACTCCAGTCAGTCAGAGCGGTGTTTCTCTTCTCCAGTCAGTCAGTCAGTCAGAGTGGTGTTTCTCTACTCCAGTCAGTCAGAGCGGTGTTTCTCTACTCCAGTCAGTCAGTCAGAGCGGTGTTTCTCTACTCCAGTCAGTCAGTCAGAGTGTTGTTTCTCTACTCCAGTCAGTCAGTCAGAGTGGTGTTTCTCTACTCCAGTCAGTCAGAGTGGTGTTTCTCTACTCCAGTCAGTCAGAGTGGTGTTTCTCTACTCCAGTCAGTCAGCAGGTGGTGTTTCTCTACTCCAGTCAGTCAGTCAGAGTGGTGTTTCTCTACTCCAGTCAGTCAGTCAGTCAGAGTGGTGTTTCTCTACTCCAGTCAGTCAGTCAGAGCGGTGTTTCTCTACTCCAGTCAGTCAGTCAGTCAGTCAGAGTGGTGTTTCTCTACTCCAGTCAGTCAGAGCGGTGTTTCTCTACTCCAGTCAGTCAGTCAGAACAGTGTTTCTCTACTCTAGTCAGTCAGTCAGTCAGAGCGGTGTTTCTCTACTCCAGTCAGTCAGTCAGAGTGGTGTTTCTCTAGTCCAGTCAGTCAGTCAGAGTGGTGTTTCTCTACTACAGTCAGTTAGTCAGAGTGGTGTTTCTCTAGTCCAGTCAGTCAGAGCGGTGTTTCTCACTACAGTCAGTCAGAGAGGTGTTTCTCTACTCCAGTCAGTCAGAGAGGTGTTTCTCTACTTCAGTCAGTCAGAGAGGTGTTTCTCTACTCCAGTCAGTCAGAGTGGTGTTTCTCTACTCCAGTCAGTCAGAGCGGTCTTTCTCTACTCCAGTCAGTCAGAGCTGTGTTTCTCTACTCCAGTCAGTCAGTCAGAGTGGTGTTTCTCTACTCCAGTCAGTCAGAGTGGTGTTTCTCTACTCCAGTCAGTCAGAGTGGTGTTTCTCTACTCCAGTCAGTCAGAGCGGTGTTTCTCTACTCCAGTCAGTCAGTCAGAGTGGTGTTTCTCTACTCCAGTCAGTCAGAGCGGTGTTTCTCTACTCCAGTCAGTCAGAGTGGTGTTTCTCTACTCCAGTCAGTCAGAGCGGTGTTTCTCTACTCCAGTCAGTCAGTCAGAGTGGTGTTTCTCTACTCCAGTCAGTCAGAGCGGTGTTTCTCAAGTCCAGTCAGTCAGTCAGAGCGGTGTTTCTCTACTCCAGTCAGCCAGAGCGGTGTTTCGCTACTCCAGTCAGTCAGTCAGAGTGGTGTTTCTCTACTCCAGTCAGTCAGAGCGGTGTTTCTCAACTCCAGTCAGTCAGTCAGAGCGGTGTTTCTCTACTCCAGTCAGCCAGAGCGGTGTTTCGCTACTCCAGTCAGTCAGTCAGAGTGGTGATTCTCTACTCCAGTCAGTCAGTCAGAGTGGTGTTTCTCTACTCCAGTCAGTCAGTCAGAGTGGTGTTTCTCTACTCCAGTCAGTCAGAGTGGTGTTTCTCTACTCCAGTCAGTCAGAGTGGTGTTTCTCTACTCCAGTCAGTCAGTCAGAGTGGTGTTTCTCTAGTCCAGTCAGTCAGTCAGAGTGGTGTTTCTCTACTACAGTCAGTTAGTCAGAGTGGTGTTTCTCTAGTCCAGTCAGTCAGAGCGGTGTTTCTCACTACAGTCAGTCAGAGAGGTGTTTCTCTACTCCAGTCAGTCAGAGAGGTGTTTCTCTACTTCAGTCAGTCAGAGAGGTGTTTCTCTACTCCAGTCAGTCAGAGTGGTGTTTCTCTACTCCAGTCAGTCAGAGCGGTCTTTCTCTACTCCAGTCAGTCAGAGCTGTGTTTCTCTACTCCAGTCAGTCAGTCAGAGTGGTGTTTCTCTACTCCAGTCAGTCAGAGTGGTGTTTCTCTACTCCAGTCAGTCAGAGTGGTGTTTCTCTACTCCAGTCAGTCAGAGCGGTGTTTCTCTACTCCAGTCAGTCAGTCAGAGTGGTGTTTCTCTACTCCAGTCAGTCAGAGCGGTGTTTCTCTACTCCAGTCAGTCAGAGTGGTGTTTCTCTACTCCAGTCAGTCAGAGCGGTGTTTCTCTACTCCAGTCAGTCAGTCAGAGTGGTGTTTCTCTACTCCAGTCAGTCAGAGCGGTGTTTCTCAACTCCAGTCAGTCAGTCAGAGCGGTGTTTCTCTACTCCAGTCAGCCAGAGCGGTGTTTCGCTACTCCAGTCAGACAGTCAGAGTGGTGTTTCTCTACTCCAGTCAGTCAGAGCGGTGTTTCTCAACTCCAGTCAGTCAGTCAGAGCGGTGTTTCTCTACTCCAGTCAGCCAGAGCGGTGTTTCGCTACTCCAGTCAGTCAGTCAGAGTGGTGATTCTCTACTCCAGTCAGTCAGTCAGAGTGGTGTTTCTCTACTCCAGTCAGTCAGTCAGAGTGGTGTTTCTCTACTCCAGTCAGTCAGAGTGGTGTTTCTCTACTCCAGTCAGTCAGAGTGGTGTTTCTCTACTCCAGTCAGTCAGTCAGAGTGGTGTTTCTCTACTCCAGTCAGTCAGTCAGAGTGGTGTTTCTCTACTCCAGTCAGTCAGAGCGGTGTTTCTCTACTCCAGTCAGTCAGAGTGGTGTTTCTCTACTCCAGTCAGTCAGTCAGAGTGGTGTTTCTCTACTCCAGTCAGTCAGAGCGGTGTTTCTCTACTCCAGTCAGTCAGAGTGGTGTTTCTCTACTCCAGTCAGTCAGTCAGAGTGGTGTTTCTCTACTCCAGTCAGTCAGAGTGGTGTTTCTCTACTCCAGTCAGTCAGAGCGGTGTTTCTCTACTCCAGTCAGTCAGAGTGGTGTTTCTCTACTCCAGTCAGTCAGTCAGAGTGGTGTTTCTCTACTCCAGTCAGTCAGTCAGAGCGGTGTTTCTCTACTCCAGTCAGTCAGTCAGAGCGGTGTTTCTCTACTCCAGTCAGTCAGAGCGGTGTTTCTCTACTCCAGTCAGTCAGTCAGAGTGGTGTTTCTCTACTCCAGTCAGTCAGAGCGGTGTGTCTCTACTCCAGTCAGTCAGTCAGAGCGGTGTTTCTCTACTCCAGTCAGTCAGTCAGAGTGGTGTTTCTCTACTCCAGTCAGTCAGTCAGAGTGGTGTTTCTCTACTCCAGTCAGTCAGTCAGTCAGAGTGTTGTTTCTCTACTCCAGTCAGTCAGTCAGAGTGGTGTTTCTCTACTCCAGTCAGTCAGAGTGGTGTTTCTCTACTCCAGTCAGTCAGAGTGGTGTTTCTCTACTCCAGTCAGTCAGTCAGAGTGGTGTTTCTCTACTCCAGTCAGTCAGTCAGAGTGGTGTTTCTCTACTCCAGTCAGTCAGTCAGTCAGAGTGGTGTTTCTCTACTCCAGTCAGTCAGTCAGAGCGGTGTTTCTCTACTCCAGTCAGTCAGTCAGTCAGTCAGAGTGGTGTTTCTCTACTCCAGTCAGTCAGAGCGGTGTTTCTCTACTCCAGTCAGTCAGTCAGAACAGTGTTTCTCTACTCTAGTCAGTCAGTCAGTCAGAGCGGTGTTTCTCTACTCCAGTCAGTCAGTCAGAGTGGTGTTTCTCTAGTCCAGTCAGTCAGTCAGAGTGGTGTTTCTCTACTACAGTCAGTTAGTCAGAGTGGTGTTTCTCTAGTCCAGTCAGTCAGAGTGGTGTTTCTCTACTCCAGTCAGTCAGAGTGGTGTTTCTCTACTCCAGTCAGTCAGTCAGAGTGGTGTTTCTCTACTCCAGTCAGTCAGTCAGAGTGGTGTTTCTCTACTCCAGTCAGTCAGAGCGGTGTTTCTCTACTCCAGTCAGTCAGAGTGGTGTTTCTCTACTCCAGTCAGTCAGTCAGAGCGGTGTTTCTCTACTCCAGTCAGTCAGAGTGGTGTTTCTCTACTCCAGTCAGTCAGAGCGGTGTTTCTCTACTCCAGTCAGTCAGTCAGAGCGGTGTTTCTCTACTCCAGTCAGTCAGTCAGAGTGTTGTTTCTCTACTCCAGTCAGTCAGTCAGAGTGGTGTTTCTCTACTCCAGTCAGTCAGAGTGGTGTTTCTCTACTCCAGTCAGTCAGAGTGGTGTTTCTCTACTCCAGTCAGTCAGTCAGAGTGGTGTTTCTCTACTCCAGTCAGTCAGTCAGAGTGGTGTTTCTCTACTCCAGTCAGTCAGTCAGTCAGAGTGGTGTTTCTCTACTCCAGTCAGTCAGTCAGAGCGGTGTTTCTCTACTCCAGTCAGTCAGTCAGTCAGTCAGAGTGGTGTTTCTCTACTCCAGTCAGTCAGAGCGGTGTTTCTCTACTCCAGTCAGTCAGTCAGAACAGTGTTTCTCTACTCTAGTCAGTCAGTCAGTCAGAGCGGTGTTTCTCTACTCCAGTCAGTCAGTCAGAGTGGTGTTTCTCTAGTCCAGTCAGTCAGTCAGAGTGGTGTTTCTCTACTACAGTCAGTTAGTCAGAGTGGTGTTTCTCTAGTCCAGTCAGTCAGAGCGGTGTTTCTCACTACAGTCAGTCAGAGAGGTGTTTCTCTACTCCAGTCAGTCAGAGAGGTGTTTCTCTACTTCAGTCAGTCAGAGAGGTGTTTCTCTACTCCAGTCAGTCAGAGTGGTGTTTCTCTACTCCAGTCAGTCAGAGCGGTCTTTCTCTACTCCAGTCAGTCAGAGCTGTGTTTCTCTACTCCAGTCAGTCAGTCAGAGTGGTGTTTCTCTACTCCAGTCAGTCAGAGTGGTGTTTCTCTACTCCAGTCAGTCAGAGTGGTGTTTCTCTACTCCAGTCAGTCAGAGCGGTGTTTCTCTACTCCAGTCAGTCAGTCAGAGTGGTGTTTCTCTACTCCAGTCAGTCAGAGCGGTGTTTCTCTACTCCAGTCAGTCAGAGTGGTGTTTCTCTACTCCAGTCAGTCAGAGCGGTGTTTCTCTACTCCAGTCAGTCAGTCAGAGTGGTGTTTCTCTACTCCAGTCAGTCAGAGCGGTGTTTCTCAAGTCCAGTCAGTCAGTCAGAGCGGTGTTTCTCTACTCCAGTCAGCCAGAGCGGTGTTTCGCTACTCCAGTCAGTCAGTCAGAGTGGTGTTTCTCTACTCCAGTCAGTCAGAGCGGTGTTTCTCAACTCCAGTCAGTCAGTCAGAGCGGTGTTTCTCTACTCCAGTCAGCCAGAGCGGTGTTTCGCTACTCCAGTCAGTCAGTCAGAGTGGTGATTCTCTACTCCAGTCAGTCAGTCAGAGTGGTGTTTCTCTACTCCAGTCAGTCAGTCAGAGTGGTGTTTCTCTACTCCAGTCAGTCAGAGTGGTGTTTCTCTACTCCAGTCAGTCAGAGTGGTGTTTCTCTACTCCAGTCAGTCAGTCAGAGTGGTGTTTCTCTAGTCCAGTCAGTCAGTCAGAGTGGTGTTTCTCTACTACAGTCAGTTAGTCAGAGTGGTGTTTCTCTAGTCCAGTCAGTCAGAGCGGTGTTTCTCACTACAGTCAGTCAGAGAGGTGTTTCTCTACTCCAGTCAGTCAGAGAGGTGTTTCTCTACTTCAGTCAGTCAGAGAGGTGTTTCTCTACTCCAGTCAGTCAGAGTGGTGTTTCTCTACTCCAGTCAGTCAGAGCGGTCTTTCTCTACTCCAGTCAGTCAGAGCTGTGTTTCTCTACTCCAGTCAGTCAGTCAGAGTGGTGTTTCTCTACTCCAGTCAGTCAGAGTGGTGTTTCTCTACTCCAGTCAGTCAGAGTGGTGTTTCTCTACTCCAGTCAGTCAGAGCGGTGTTTCTCTACTCCAGTCAGTCAGTCAGAGTGGTGTTTCTCTACTCCAGTCAGTCAGAGCGGTGTTTCTCTACTCCAGTCAGTCAGAGTGGTGTTTCTCTACTCCAGTCAGTCAGAGCGGTGTTTCTCTACTCCAGTCAGTCAGTCAGAGTGGTGTTTCTCTACTCCAGTCAGTCAGAGCGGTGTTTCTCAACTCCAGTCAGTCAGTCAGAGCGGTGTTTCTCTACTCCAGTCAGCCAGAGCGGTGTTTCGCTACTCCAGTCAGACAGTCAGAGTGGTGTTTCTCTACTCCAGTCAGTCAGAGCGGTGTTTCTCAACTCCAGTCAGTCAGTCAGAGCGGTGTTTCTCTACTCCAGTCAGCCAGAGCGGTGTTTCGCTACTCCAGTCAGTCAGTCAGAGTGGTGATTCTCTACTCCAGTCAGTCAGTCAGAGTGGTGTTTCTCTACTCCAGTCAGTCAGTCAGAGTGGTGTTTCTCTACTCCAGTCAGTAAGAGTGGTGTTTCTCTACTCCAGTCAGTCAGAGTGGTGTTTCTCTACTCCAGTCAGTCAGTCAGAGTGGTGTTTCTCTACTCCAGTCAGTCAGTCAGAGTGGTGTTTCTCTACTCCAGTCAGTCAGAGCGGTGTTTCTCTACTCCAGTCAGTCAGAGTGGTGTTTCTCTACTCCAGTCAGTCAGTCAGAGTGGTGTTTCTCTACTCCAGTCAGTCAGAGCGGTGTTTCTCTACTCCAGTCAGTCAGAGTGGTGTTTCTCTACTCCAGTCAGTCAGTCAGAGTGGTGTTTCTCTACTCCAGTCAGTCAGAGTGGTGTTTCTCTACTCCAGTCAGTCAGAGCGGTGTTTCTCTACTCCAGTCAGTCAGAGTGGTGTTTCTCTACTCCAGTCAGTCAGTCAGAGTGGTGTTTCTCTACTCCAGTCAGTCAGTCAGAGCGGTGTTTCTCTACTCCAGTCAGTCAGTCAGAGCGGTGTTTCTCTACTCCAGTCAGTCAGAGCGGTGTTTCTCTACTCCAGTCAGTCAGTCAGAGTGGTGTTTCTCTACTCCAGTCAGTCAGAGCGGTGTTTCTCTACTCCAGTCAGTCAGTCAGAGCGGTGTTTCTCTACTCCAGTCAGTCAGTCAGAGTGGTGTTTCTCTACTCCAGTCAGTCAGTCAGAGTGGTGTTTCTCTACTCCAGTCAGTCAGTCAGAGTGTTGTTTCTCTACTCCAGTCAGTCAGTCAGAGTGGTGTTTCTCTACTCCAGTCAGTCAGAGTGGTGTTTCTCTACTCCAGTCAGTCAGAGTGGTGTTTCTCTACTCCAGTCAGTCAGTCAGAGTGGTGTTTCTCTACTCCAGTCAGTCAGTCAGAGTGGTGTTTCTCTACTCCAGTCAGTCAGTCAGTCAGAGTGGTGTTTCTCTACTCCAGTCAGTCAGTCAGAGCGGTGTTTCTCTACTCCAGTCAGTCAGTCAGTCAGTCAGAGTGGTGTTTCTCTACTCCAGTCAGTCAGAGCGGTGTTTCTCTACTCCAGTCAGTCAGTCAGAACAGTGTTTCTCTACTCTAGTCAGTCAGTCAGTCAGAGCGGTGTTTCTCTACTCCAGTCAGTCAGTCAGAGTGGTGTTTCTCTACTCCAGTCAGTCAGTCAGAGTGGTGTTTCTCTACTCCAGTCATTCAGAGTGGTGTTTCTCTACTCCAGTCAGGCAGAGTGGTGTTTCTCTACTCCAGTCAGTCAGTCAGAGTGGTGTTTCTCTACTCCAGTCAGTCATTCAGAGTGGTGTTTCTCTACTCCAGTCAGTCAGAGTGGTGTTTCTCTACTCCAGTCAGTCAGTCAGAGCGGTGTTTCTCTACTCCAGTCAGTCAGAGTGGTGTTTCTCTACTCCAGTCAGTCAGTCAGAGTGGTGTTTCTCTACTCCAGTCAGTCAGAGTGGTGTTTCTCTACTCCAGTCAGTCAGAGCGGTGTTTCTCTACTCCAGTCAGTCAGAGTAGTGTTTCTCTACTCCAGTCAGTCAGTCAGAGTGGTGTTTCTCTACTCCAGTCAGTCAGAGCGGTGTTTCTCTACTCCAGTCAGTCAGAGTGGTGTTTCTCTACTCCAGTCAGTCAGTCAGAGTGGTGTTTCTCTACTCCAGTCAGTCAGAGTGGTGTTTCTCTACTCCAGTCAGTCAGAGTGGTGTTTCTCTACTTCAGTCAGTCAGTCAGAGTGGTGTTTCTCTACTCCAGTCAGTCAGAGCGGTGTTTCTCTACTCCAGTCAGTCAGAGTGGTGTTTCTCTACTCCAGTCAGTCAGTCAGAGTGGTGTTTCTCTACTCCAGTCAGTCAGTCAGAGTGGTGTTTCTCTACTCCAGTCAGTCAGAGTGGTGTTTCTCTACTCCAGTCAGTCAGAGTGGTGTTTCTCTACTCCAGTCAGTCATTCAGAGTGGTGTTTCTCTACTCCAGTCAGTCAGAGTGGTGTTTCTCTACTCCAGTCAGTCAGTCAGAGCGGTGTTTCTCTACTCCAGTCAGTCAGTCAGAGCGGTGTTTCTCTACTCCAGTCAGTCAGAGTGGTGTTTCTCTACTCCAGTCAGTCAGTCAGAGTGGTGTTTCTCTACTCCAGTCAGTCAGAGTGGTGTTTCTCTACTCCAGTCAGTCAGAGTGGTGTTTCTCTACTTCAGTCAGTCAGTCAGAGCGGTGTTTCTCTACTCCAGTCAGTCAGAGCGGTGTTTCTCTACTCCAGTCAGTCAGAGTGGTGTTTCTCTACTCCAGTCAGTCAGTCAGAGTGGTGTTTCTCTACTCCAGTCAGTCAGTCAGAGTGGTGTTTCTCTACTCCAGTCAGTCAGAGTGGTGTTTCTCTACTCCAGTCAGTCAGAGTGGTGTTTCTCTACTCCAGTCAGTCATTAAGAGTGGTGTTTCTCTACTCCAGTCAGTCAGAGTGGTGTTTCTCTACTCCAGTCAGTCAGAGCGGTGTTTCTCTACTCCAGTCAGTCAGTCAGAGCGGTGTTTCTCTACTCCAGTCAGTCAGTCAGAGCGGTGTTTCTCTACTCCAGTCAGTCAGAGCGGTGTTTCTCTACTCCAGTCAGTCAGTCAGAGTGGTGTTTCTCTACTCCAGTCAGTCAGAGCGGTGTTTCTCTACTCCAGTCAGTCAGTCAGAGCGGTGTTTCTCTACTCCAGTCAGTCAGTCAGAGTGGTGTTTCTCTACTCCAGTCAGTCAGAGTGGTGTTTATCTACTCCAGTCAGTCATTCAGAGTGGTGTTTCTCTACTCCAGTCAGTCATTCAGAGTGGTGTTTCTCTACTCCAGTCAGTCAGAGTGGTGTTTCTCTACTCCAGTCAGTCAGAGCGGTGTTTCTCTACTCCAGTCAGTCAGAGCGGTGTTTCTCTACTCCAGTCAGTCAGAGCGGTGTTTCTCTACTCCAGTCAGTCAGTCAGAGCGGTGTTTCTCTACTCCAGTCAGTCAGTCAGAGCGGTGTTTCTCTACTCCAGTCAGTCAGAGCGGTGTTTCTCTTCTCCAGTCAGTCAGAGCGGTGTTTCTCTTCTCCAGTAAGTCAGTCAAACAGAGTGGTGTTTCTCTACTCCAGTCAGTCAGAGCGGTGTTTCTCTACTCCAGTCAGTCAGTCAGAGCGGTGTTTCTCTACTCCAGTCAGTCAGTCAGAGTGTTGTTTCTCTACTCCAGTCAGTCAGTCAGAGTGGTGTTTCTCTACTCCAGTCAGTCAGAGTGGTGTTTCTCTACTCCAGTCAGTCAGAGTGGTGTTTCTCTACTCCAGTCAGTCAGAGTGGTGTTTCTCTTCTCCAGTCAGTCAGTCAGAGTGGTGTTTCTCTACTCCAGTCAGTCAGTCAGTCAGAGTGGTGTTTCTCTACTCCAGTCAGTCAGTCAGAGCGGTGTTTCTCTACTCCAGTCAGTCAGTCAGTCAGAGTGGTGTTTCTCTACTCCAGTCAGTCAGAGCGGTGTTTCTCCACTCCAGTCAGTCAGTCAGAACAGTGTTTCTCTACTCTAGTCAGTCAGTCAGTCAGAGCGGTGTTTCTCTACTCCAGTCAGTCAGTCAGAGTGGTGTTTCTCTAGTCCAGTCAGTCAGTCAGAGTGGTGTTTCTCTACTACAGTCAGTTAGTCAGAGTGGTGTTTCTCTAGTCCAGTCAGTCAGAGCGGTGTTTCTCACTACAGTCAGTCAGAGAGGTGTTTCTCTACTCCAGTCAGTCAGAGAGGTGTTTCTCTACTTCAGTCAGTCAGAGAGGTGTTTCTCTACTCCAGTCAGTCAGAGTGGTGTTTCTCTACTCCAGTCAGTCAGAGCGGTCTTTCTCTACTCCAGTCAGTCAGAGCTGTGTTTCTCTACTCCAGTCAGTCAGTCAGAGTGGTGTTTCTCTACTCCAGTCAGTCAGAGTGGTGTTTCTCTACTCCAGTCAGTCAGAGTGGTGTTTCTCTACTCCAGTCAGTCAGAGTGGTGTTTCTCTACTCCAGTCAGTCAGAGCGGTGTTTCTCTACTCCAGTCAGTCAGTCAGAGTGGTGTTTCTCTACTCCAGTCAGTCAGAGCGGTGTTTCTCTACTCCAGTCAGTCAGAGTGGTGTTTCTCTACTCCAGTCAGTCAGAGAGGTGTTTCTCTACTCCAGTCAGTCAGTCAGAGTGGTGTTTCTCTACTCCAGTCAGTCAGAGCGGTGTTTCTCAACTCCAGTCAGTCAGTCAGAGCGGTGTTTCTCTACTCCAGTCAGCCAGAGCGGTGTTTCGCTACTCCAGTCAGTCAGTCAGAGTGGTGTTTCTCTACTCCAGTCAGTCAGTCAGAGTGGTGTTTCTCTACTCCAGTCAGTCAGAGCGGTGTTTCTCTACTCCAGTCAGTCAGAGTGGTGTTTCTCTACTCCAGTCAGTCAGTCAGAGTGGTGTTTCTCTACTCCAGTCAGTCAGAGCGGTGTTTCTCTACTCCAGTCAGTCAGAGTGGTGTTTCTCTACTCCAGTCAGTCAGTCAGAGTGGTGTTTCTCTACTCCAGTCAGTCAGAGTGGTGTTTCTCTACTCCAGTCAGTCAGAGCGGTGTTTCTCTACTCCAGTCAGTCAGAGTGGTGTTTCTCTACTCCAGTCAGTCAGTCAGAGTGGTGTTTCTCTACTCCAGTCAGGCAGAGTGGTGTTTCTCTACTCCAGTCAGTCAGTCAGAGTGGTGTTTCTCTACTCCAGTCAGTCATTCAGAGTGGTGTTTCTCTACTCCAGTCAGTCAGAGCGGTGTTTCTCTACTCCAGTCAGTCAGTCAGAGTGGTGTTTCTCTACTCCAGTCAGTCAGAGCGGTGTTTCTCTACTCCAGTCAGTCAGAGTGGTGTTTCTCTACTCCAGTCAGTCAGTCAGAGTGGTGTTTCTCTACTCCAGTCAGTCAGAGTGGTGTTTCTCTACTCCAGTCAGTCAGAGTGGTGTTTCTCTACTTCAGTCAGTCAGTCAGAGTGGTGTTTCTCTACTCCAGTCAGTCAGAGCGGTGTTTCTCTACTCCAGTCAGTCAGAGTGGTGTTTCTCTACTCCAGTCAGTCAGTCAGAGTGGTGTTTCTCTACTCCAGTCAGTCAGTCAGAGTGGTGTTTCTCTACTCCAGTCAGTCAGAGTGGTGTTTCTCTACTCCAGTCAGTCAGAGTGGTGTTTCTCTACTCCAGTCAGTCATTCAGAGTGGTGTTTCTCTACTCCAGTCAGTCAGAGTGGTGTTTCTCTACTCCAGTCAGTCAGAGCGGTGTTTCTCTACTCCAGTCAGTCAGTCAGAGCGGTGTTTCTCTACTCCAGTCAGTCAGTCAGAGCGGTGTTTCTCTACTCCAGTCAGTCAGAGTGGTGTTTCTCTACTCCAGTCAGTCAGTCAGAGTGGTGTTTCTCTACTCCAGTCAGTCAGAGTGGTGTTTCTCTACTCCAGTCAGTCAGAGTGGTGTTTCTCTACTTCAGTCAGTCAGTCAGAGTGGTGTTTCTCTACTCCAGTCAGTCAGAGCGGTGTTTCTCTACTCCAGTCAGTCAGAGTGGTGTTTCTCTACTCCAGTCAGTCAGTCAGAGTGGTGTTTCTCTACTCCAGTCAGTCAGTCAGAGTGGTGTTTCTCTACTCCAGTCAGTCAGAGTGGTGTTTCTCTACTCCAGTCAGTCAGAGTGGTGTTTCTCTACTCCAGTCAGTCAGAGTGGTGTTTCTCTACTCCAGTCAGTCATTCAGAGTGGTGTTTCTCTACTCCAGTCAGTCAGAGTGGTGTTTCTCTACTCCAGTCAGTCAGAGCGGTGTTTCTCTACTCCAGTCAGTCAGTCAGAGCGGTGTTTCTCTACTCCAGTCAGTCAGTCAGAGCGGTGTTTCTCTACTCCAGTCAGTCAGAGCGGTGTTTCTCTACTCCAGTCAGTCAGTCAGAGTGGTGTTTCTCTACTCCAGTCAGTCAGAGCGGTGTTTCTCTACTCCAGTCAGTCAGTCAGAGCGGTGTTTCTCTACTCCAGTCAGTCAGTCAGAGTGGTGTTTCTCTACTCCAGTCAGTCAGAGTGGTGTTTCTCTACTCCAGTCAGTCATTCAGAGTGGTGTTTCTCTACTCCAGTCAGTCATTCAGAGTGGTGTTTCTCTACTCCAGTCAGTCAGAGTGGTGTTTCTCTACTCCAGTCAGTCAGAGCGGTGTTTCTCTACTCCAGTCAGTCAGAGCGGTGTTTCTCTACTCCAGTCAGTCAGAGCGGTGTTTCTCTACTCCAGTCAGTCAGTCAGAGCGGTGTTTCTCTACTCCAGTCAGTCAGTCAGAGCGGTGTTTCTCTACTCCAGTCAGTCAGTCAGAGCGGTGTTTCTCTACTCCAGTCAGTCAGAGCGGTGTTTCTCTTCTCCAGTCAGTCAGAGCGGTGTGTCTCTTCTCCAGTCAGTCAGTCAGTCAGAGTGGTGTTTCTCTACTCCAGTCAGTCAGAGCGGTGTTTCTCTACTCCAGTCAGTCAGTCAGAGCGGTGTTTCTCTACTCCAGTCAGTCAGTCAGAGTGTTGTTTCTCTACTCCAGTCAGTCAGTCAGAGTGGTGTTTCTCTACTCCAGTCAGTCAGAGTGGTGTTTCTCTACTCCAGTCAGTCAGAGTGGTGTTTCTCTACTCCAGTCAGTCAGAGTGGTGTTTCTCTTCTCCAGTCAGTCAGTCAGAGTGGTGTTTCTCTACTCCAGTCAGTCAGTCAGTCAGAGTGGTGTTTCTCTACTCCAGTCAGTCAGTCAGAGCGGTGTTTCTCTACTCCAGTCAGTCAGTCAGTCAGTCAGAGTGGTGTTTCTCTACTCCAGTCAGTCAGTCAGAACAGTGTTTCTCTACTCTAGTCAGTCAGTCAGTCAGAGCGGTGTTTCTCTACTCCAGTCAGTCAGTCAGAGTGGTGTTTCTCTAGTCCAGTCAGTCAGTCAGAGTGGTGTTTCACTACTACAGTCAGTTAGTCAGAGTGGTGTTTCTCTAGTCCAGTCAGTCAGAGCGGTGTTTCTCACTACAGTCAGTCAGAGAGGTGTTTCTCTACTCCAGTCAGTCAGAGAGGTGTTTCTCTACTTCAGTCAGTCAGAGAGGTGTTTCTCTACTCCAGTCAGTCAGAGTGGTGTTTCTCTACTCCAGTCAGTCAGAGCGGTCTTTCTCTACTCCAGTCAGTCAGAGCTGTGTTTCTCTACTCCAGTCAGTCAGTCAGAGTGGTGTTTCTCTACTCCAGTCAGTCAGAGTGGTGTTTCTCTACTCCAGTCAGTCAGAGTGGTGTTTCTCTACTCCAGTCAGTCAGAGTGGTGTTTCTCTACTCCAGTCAGTCAGAGCGGTGTTTCTCTACTCCAGTCAGTCAGTCAGAGTGGTGTTTCTCTACTCCAGTCAGTCAGAGCGGTGTTTCTCTACTCCAGTCAGTCAGAGTGGTGTTTCTCTACTCCAGTCAGTCAGAGTGGTGTTTCTCTACTCCAGTCAGTCAGAGCGGTGTTTCTCAACTCCAGTCAGTCAGTCAGAGCGGTGTTTCTCTACTCCAGTCAGCCAGAGCGGTGTTTCGCTACTCCAGTCAGTCAGTCAGAGTGGTGTTTCTCTACTCCAGTCAGTCAGTCAGAGTGGTGTTTCTCTACTCCAGTCAGTCAGAGCGGTGTTTCTCTACTCCAGTCAGTCAGAGTGGTGTTTCTCTACTCCAGTCAGTCAGTCAGAGTGGTGTTTCTCTACTCCAGTCAGTCAGAGCGGTGTTTCTCTACTCCAGTCAGTCAGAGTGGTGTTTCTCTACTCCAGTCAGTCAGTCAGAGTGGTGTTTCTCTACTCCAGTCAGTCAGAGTGGTGTTTCTCTACTCCAGTCAGTCAGAGCGGTGTTTCTCTACTCCAGTCAGTCAGAGTGGTGTTTCTCTACTCCAGTCAGTCAGTCAGAGTGGTGTTTCTCTACTCCAGTCAGTCAGTCAGAGTGGTGTTTCTCTACTCCAGTCAGTCAGAGTGGTGTTTCTCTACTCCAGTCAGTCAGAGCGGTGTTTCTCTACTCCAGTCAGTCATTCAGAGTGGTGTTTCTCTACTCCAGTCAGTCAGAGTGGTGTTTCTCTACTCCAGTCAGTCAGAGTGGGGTTTCTCTACTCCAGTCAGTCATTCAGAGTGGTGTTTCTCTACTCCAGTCAGTCAGAGTGGTGTTTCTCTACTCCAGTCAGTCAGAGCGGTGTTTCTCTACTCCAGTCAGTCAGAGCGGTGTTTCTCTACTCCAGTCAGTCAGTCAGAGCGGTGTTTCTCTACTCCAGTAAGTCAGTCAGAGCGGTGTTTCTCTACTCCAGTCAGTCAGAGCGGTGTTTCTCTACTCCAGTCAGTCAGTCAGAGTGGTGTTTCTCTACTCCAGTCAGTCAGAGCGGTGTTTCTCTACTCCAGTCAGTCAGTCAGAGTGGTGTTTCTCTACTCCAGTCAGTCAGAGCGGTGTTTCTCTACTCCAGTCAGTCAGTCAGAGTGTTGTTTCTCTACTCCAGTCAGTCAGTCAGAGTGGTGTTTCTCTACTCCAATCAGTCAGAGTGGTGTTTCTCTACTCCAGTCAGTCAGAGTGGTGTTTCTCTACTCCAGTCAGTCAGAGTGGTGTTTCTCTACTCCAGTCAGTCAGTCAGAGCGGTGTTTCTCTACTCCAGTCAGTCAGTCAGTCAGAGTGGTGTTTCTCTACTCCAGTCAGTCAGAGCGGTGTTTCTCTACTCCAGTCAGTCAGTCAGAACAGTGTTTCTCTACTCTAGTCAGTCAGTCAGTCAGTCAGAGCGGTGTTTCTCTACTCCAGTCAGTCAGTCAGAGTGGTGTTTCTCTAGTCCAGTCAGTCAGTCAGTCAGAGTGGTGTTTCTCTACTACAGTCAGTTAGTCAGAGTGGTGTTTCTCTAGTCCAGTCAGTCAGAGTGGTGTTTCTCTACTCCAGTCAGTCAGAGCGGTCTTTCTCTACTCCAGTCAGTCAGAGCTGTGTTTCTCTACTCCAGTCAGTCAGTCAGAGTGGTGTTTCTCTACTCCAGTCAGTCAGAGTGGTGTTTCTCTACTCCAGTCAGTCAGAGTGGTGTTTCTCTACTCCAGTCAGTCAGAGTGGTGTTTCTCTACTCCAGTCAGTCAGAGCGGTGTTTCTCTACTCCAGTCAGTCAGTCAGAGTGGTGTTTCTCTACTCCAGTCAGTCAGAGCGGTGTTTCTCTACTCCAGTCAGTCAGAGTGGTGTTTCTCTACTCCAGTCAGTCAGAGCGGTGTTTCTCTACTCCAGTCAGTCAGTCAGAGTGGTGTTTCTCTACTCCAGTCAGTCAGAGCGGTGTTTCTCAACTCCAGTCAGTCAGTCAGAGCGGTGTTTCTCTACTCCAGTCAGCCAGAGCGGTGTTTCGCTACTCCAGTCAGTCAGTCAGAGTGGTGTTTCTCTACTCCAGTCAGTCAGTCAGAGTGGTGTTTCTCTACTCCAGTCAGTCAGAGCGGTGTTTCTCTACTCCAGTCAGTCAGAGTGGTGTTTCTCTACTCCAGTCAGTCAGTCAGAGTGGTGTTTCTCTACTCCAGTCAGTCAGAGCGGTGTTTCTCTACTCCAGTCAGTCAGAGTGGTGTTTCTCTACTCCAGTCAGTCAGTCAGAGTGGTGTTTCTCTACTCCAGTCAGTCAGAGTGGTGTTTCTCTACTCCAGTCAGTCAGAGCGGTGTTTCTCTACTCCAGTCAGTCAGAGTGGTGTTTCTCTACTCCAGTCAGTCAGTCAGAGTGGTGTTTCTCTACTCCAGTCAGTCAGTCAGAGTGGTGTTTCTCTACTCCAGTCAGTCAGAGTGGTGTTTCTCTACTCCAGTCAGTCAGAGCGGTGTTTCTCTACTCCAGTCAGTCATTCAGAGTGGTGTTTCTCTACTCCAGTCAGTCAGAGTGGTGTTTCTCTACTCCAGTCAGTCAGAGTGGGGTTTCTCTACTCCAGTCAGTCATTCAGAGTGGTGTTTCTCTACTCCAGTCAGTCAGAGTGGTGTTTCTCTACTCCAGTCAGTCAGAGCGGTGTTTCTCTACTCCAGTCAGTCAGAGCGGTGTTTCTCTACTCCAGTCAGTCAGTCAGAGCGGTGTTTCTCTACTCCAGTAAGTCAGTCAGAGCGGTGTTTCTCTACTCCAGTCAGTCAGAGCGGTGTTTCTCTACTCCAGTCAGTCAGTCAGAGTGGTGTTTCTCTACTCCAGTCAGTCAGAGCGGTGTTTCTCTACTCCAGTCAGTCAGTCAGAGTGTTGTTTCTCTACTCCAGTCAGTCAGTCAGAGTGGTGTTTCTCTACTCCAATCAGTCAGAGTGGTGTTTCTCTACTCCAGTCAGTCAGAGTGGTGTTTCTCTACTCCAGTCAGTCAGAGTGGTGTTTCTCTACTCCAGTCAGTCAGTCAGAGCGGTGTTTCTCTACTCCAGTCAGTCAGTCAGTCAGAGTGGTGTTTCTCTACTCCAGTCAGTCAGAGCGGTGTTTCTCTACTCCAGTCAGTCAGTCAGAACAGTGTTTCTCTACTCTAGTCAGTCAGTCAGTCAGTCAGAGCGGTGTTTCTCTACTCCAGTCAGTCAGTCAGAGTGGTGTTTCTCTAGTCCAGTCAGTCAGTCAGTCAGAGTGGTGTTTCTCTACTACAGTCAGTTAGTCAGAGTGGTGTTTCTCTAGTCCAGTCAGTCAGAGCAGTGTTTCTCTACTCCAGTCAGTCAGAGAGGTGTTTCTCTACTCCAGTCAGTCAGAGAGGTGTTTCTCTACTCCAGTCAGTCAGAGAGGTGTTTCTCTACTCCAGTCAGTCAGAGCGGTCTTTCTCTACTCCAGTCAGTCAGAGCTGTGTTTCTCTACTCCAGTCAGTCAGTCAGAGTGGTGTTTCTCTACTCCAGTCAGTCAGAGTGGTGTTTCTCTACTCCAGTCAGTCAGAGTGGTGTTTCTCTACTCCAGTCAGTCAGAGTGGTTTTTCTCTACTCCAGTCAGTCAGAGCGGTGTTTCTCTACTCCAGTCAGTCAGTCAGAGTGGTGTTTCTCTACTCCAGTCAGTCAGAGCGGTGTTTCTCTACTCCAGTCAGTCAGAGTGGTGTTTCTCTACTCCAGTCAGTCAGTCAGAGTGGTGTTTCTCTACTCCAGTCAGTCAGAGCGGTGTTTCTCTACTCCAGTCAGTCAGAGTGGTGTTTCTCTACTCCAGTCAGTCAGTCAGAGTGGTGTTTCTCTACTCCAGTCAGTCAGAGTGGTGTTTCTCTACTCCAGTCAGTCAGAGTGGTGTTTCTCTACTTCAGTCAGTCAGTCAGAGTGGTGTTTCTCTACTCCAGTCAGTCAGAGCGGTGTTTCTCTACTTCAGTCAGTCAGAGTGGTGTTTCTCTACTCCAGTCAGTCAGTCAGAGTGGTGTTTCTCTACTCCAGTTAGTCAGTCAGAGTGGTGTTTCTCTACTCCAGTCAGTCAGAGTGGTGTTTCTCTACTCCAGTCAGTCAGAGCGGTGTTTCTCTACTCCAGTCAGTCATTCAGAGTGGTGTTTCTCTACTCCAGTCAGTCAGAGTGGTGTTTCTCTACTCCAGTCAGTCATTCAGAGTGGTGTTTCTCTACTCCAGTCAGTCATTCAGAGTGGTGTTTCTCTACTCCAGTCAGTCAGAGTGGTGTTTCTCTACTCCAGTCAGTCAGAGCGGTGTTTCTCTACTCCAGTCAGTCAGAGCGGTGTTTCTCTACTCCAGTCAGTCAGAGCGGTGTTTCTCTACTCCAGTCAGTCAGTCAGAGCGGTGTTTCTCTACTCCAGTCAGTCAGTCAGAGCGGTGTTTCTCTACTCCAGTCAGTCAGTCAGAGCGGTGTTTCTCTACTCCAGTCAGTCAGTCAGAGTGGTGTTTCTCTACTCCACTCAGTCAGAGCGGTGTTTCTCTACTCCAGTCAGTCAGTCAGAGCGGTGTTTCTCTACTCCAGTCAGTCAGTCAGAGCGGTGTTTCTCTACTCCAGTCAGTCAGTCAGAGTGTTGTTTCTCTACTCCAGTCAGTCAGTCAGAGTGGTGTTTCTCTACTCCAGTCAGTCAGAGTGGTGTTTCTCTACTCCAGTCAGTCAGTCAGAGTGGTGTTTCTCTACTCCAGTCAGTCAGTCAGAGTGGTGTTTCTCTACTCCAGTCAGTCAGTCAGAGTGGTGTTTATCTACTCCAGTCAGTAAGTCAGTCAGAGTGGTGTTTCTCTACTCCAGTCAGTCAGTCAGAGCGGTGTTTCTCTACTCCAGTCAGTCAGTCAGTCAGTCAGAGTGGTGTTTCTCTACTCCAGTCAGTCAGAGCGGTGTTTCTCTACTCCAGTCAGTGAGTCAGAACAGTGTTTCTCTACTCTAGTCAGTCAGTCAGTCAGAGCGGTGTTTCTCTACTCCAGTCAGTCAGTCAGAGTGGTGTTTCTCTAGTCCAGTCAGTCAGTCAGAGTGGTGTTTCTCTACTACAGTCAGTTAGTCAGAGTGGTGTTTCTCTAGTCCAGTCAGTCAGAGCGGTGTTTCTCACTACAGTCAGTCAGAGAGGTGTTTCTCTACTCCAGTCAGTCAGAGAGGTGTTTCTCTACTCCAGTCAGTCAGAGAGGTGTTTCTCTACTCCAGTCAGTCAGAGTGGTGTTTCTCTACTCCAGTCAGTCAGAGCGGTCTTTCTCTACTCCAGTCAGTCAGAGCTGTGTTTCTCTACTCCAGTCAGTCAGTCAGAGTGGTGTTTCTCTACTCCAGTCAGTCAGAGTGGTGTTTCTCTACTCCAGTCAGTCAGAGTGGTGTTTCTCTACTCCAGTCAGTCAGAGTGGTGTTTCTCTACTCCAGTCAGTCAGAGTGGTGTTTCTCTACTCCAGTCAGTCAGAGCGGTGTTTCTCTACTCCAGTCAGTCAGTCAGAGTGGTGTTTCTCTACTCCAGTCAGTCAGAGCGGTGTTTCTCTACTCCAGTCAGTCAGAGCGGTGTTTCTCTACTCCAGTCAGTCAGAGTGGTGTTTCTCTACTCCAGTCAGTCAGTCAGAGTAGTGTTTCTCTACTCCAGTCAGTCAGAGTGGTGTTTCTCTACTCCAGTCAGTCAGAGTGGTGTTTCTCTACTCCAGTCAGTCAGTCAGAGTGGTGTTTCTCTACTCCAGTCAGTCAGAGCGGTGTTTCTCTACTCCAGTCAGTCAGAGTGGTGTTTCTCTACTCCAGTCAGTCAGTCAGAGTGGTGTTTCTCTACTCCAGTCAGTCAGTCAGAGTGGTGTTTCTCTACTCCAGTCAGTCAGTCAGAGTGGTGTTTCTCTACTCCAGTCAGTCAGTCAGAGTGGTGTTTCTCTACTCCAGTCAGTCAGAGCGGTGTTTCTCTACTCCAGTCAGTCAGTCAGTCAGAGTGGTGTTTCTCTAGTCCAGTCAGTCAGTCAGTCAGAGTGGTGTTTCTCTACTACAGTCAGTTAGTCAGAGTGGTGTTTCTCTAGTCCAGTCAGTCAGAGCGGTGTTTCTCTACTCCAGTCAGTCAGAGAGGTGTTTCTCTACTCCAGTCAGTCAGAGAGGTGTTTCTCTACTCCAGTCAGTCAGAGAGGTGTTTCTCTACTCCAGTCAGTCAGAGTGGTGTTTCTCTACTCCAGTCAGTCAGAGAGGTGTTTCTCTACTCCAGTCAGTCAGAGAGGTGTTTCTCTACTCCAGTCAGTCAGAGCGGTCTTTCTCTACTCCAGTCAGTCAGAGCTGTGTTTCTCTACTCCAGTCAGTCAGTCAGAGTGGTGTTTCTCTACTCCAGTCAGTCAGAGTGGTGTTTCTCTACTCCAGTCAGTCAGAGTGGTGTTTCTCTACTCCAGTCAGTCAGTAAGAGCGGTGTTTCTCTACTCCAGTCAGTCAGAGCGGTGTTTCTCTACTCCAGGCAGTCAGTCAGTCAGAGCGGTGTTTCTCCTCATGTATGTCCACAGCAGCAGCTGACTGTCAGACACTACATCATGTATGTACCCCTCCACATCCTCTCAACCTCCTATTTCTCATCGCCAGACTCCTCCTCCTCCCTCTCCTCCTCTCCCCTTCTGTAGCCACACATTCACCCAAACGGCCAGCCACCCAGCCAGCCAATTATCCTACTCCACTCAGCCAGTCGGCCATATATTCTACTCCACTCAGCCAGCCAGCCATTTATCCTACTCCACTCAGCCAGCCAGCCATATATTCTACTCCACTCAGCCAGCCAGCCATTTATCCTACTCCACTCAGCCATATATTCTACTCCACTCAGCCAGCCACATATCCTACTCCACACAGCCAGTCAGTCATATATTCTACTCCACTCAGCCAGCCATATATCCTACTTCACACAGCCAGTCAGCCATATATATACTACTCCACTCAGCCAGCTAAACATCCTACTCCACTCAGCCAGCCAGCCAGCCAGCCATATATCCTATTTCATTCAGCCAGCCAGTCAGCAATATATTCTGTCACTCAGCCAGTCAGCCATTTATGCTACTTCCCTCAGCAAGTCAGCCATATATGCTACTTCACTCACTCAGCCAGTCAGATATATATCCTACTCCACTCAGCCATATATCCTACTCTACTCCACTCAGCCAGCCATATATCCTACTTAACTCAGCCATCCAGCCATATATTTTACTTTACTCAGCCAGCCAGCTATATATTTATTCTACTTCACTCAGCCAGCCATATATTCTACTTCACTCAGCCAGCCTTCCATATATCCTACTCCACTCAGCTAGCCTGCCATATCCATATTACTCCACTCGGCCAGTCAGCCATTTATCCTACTTCACTCAGCCAGCCAGCAATATATTGTACTTCACTCAGCCAGCCTGCCATATATCATACTCCACTCAGCCAGCCAGCCATATTTCCTACTTCACTCAGCCAGCCAGCCAGTAATATATTCTACTTCACTCAGCCAGTCAGCCATATACACTACCTCACTCAGCCAGTCAGCCATATATTCTACTCCACTCAGCCAGCCAGCCATATATCCTACTTCACTCAGCCAGCCAGCCAGATATCCTACCTCACTCAGCCAGCCTGCCATATATCCTACTTCACTCAGCCAGCCAGCCAGCAATATATTCTACTTCACTCAGCCAGCCAGCAAGCCAGCCATATATCCTACTTCACTCAGCCAGTCAGCCATATATACTACTTCACTCAGCCAGTCAGCCATACAACCTACTTCACTCAGCCAGCCAGCCATATATTCTACTTCACTCAGCCATATATCCTACTTCACTCAGCCAGTCAGCCATATAATCTACTTCACTCAGCCAGCCAGCCATATATCCTACTTCACTCAGCCAGTCAGCCATATATCCTACTTCACTTTGCCAGTCAGACATATATTCTACTTCACTCAGCCAGCCAGTCAGCCATATATTCTACTTCACTCAGCCAGCCAGCCATATATCCTACTTCACTCAGCCAGTCAGCCATATATCCTACTTCACTTTGCCAGTCAGACATATATTCTACTTCACTCAGCCAGCCAGTCAGCCATTTATTCTACTTCACTCAGCCAGCCAGCCATATATCCTACTTCACTCAGCCATCCAGCCATTTATCCTACTTCACTCAGCCAGCCAGCTATATATATATTCTACTTCACTCAGCCAGTCAGCCATATATCCTACTTCACTCATCCAGTCAGCCATATATCCTACTTCACTCAGCCAGTCAGCCATATATCCTACTTCACTCATCCAGTCAGCCATATATTCTACTTCACTCAGCCAGTCAGCCATATATCCTACTCCAGTACACTACAGTAGGATAGTGTCTTTCCAGTGAAGTGAAAAACAGGAAATTGAATGACATTGTTAGGAGCGTCGGTCTGCGTCAGAACAGAGTAGAGACAGATAGAGAGGGGCAACAGCTTCCTCCTCTAATACAGAGCTGGGAGCTGGACACACTACAGGGAGATTAGGGAATCATAGGAAGAAACCTAGTGGGGGTGTGTGTGTGTGTGTGTGTCTTGGCCTATTGCGTTGCTGTGCTTGGTTTCTTATGGTGTTATTGTGTTTGGCTGTGAGCATGTATGTGTGTGTGTGTTATACAGCCTGTGTGTGTGTGTGTGTGTGTGTGTGTGTGTGTGTGTGTGTGTGTGTGTGTGTGTGTGTGTGTGTATTGTGCCTAGCATTGTGGTTCTAATGGAGATCTTCCATTAGGGTTGATGATGGATCAGTGATTAGAGATCAGACCAGTCACAGGTATCTGTGGGACCAGGAAGTAGAGATCAGACCAGTTACAGGTATCTGTGGGACCAGGAAGTAGAGATCAGACCAGTCACAGGTATCTGTGGGACCAGGGAATAGAGACCAGACCAGTCACAGGTGTCTGTGGGACCAGGGAATACGGACAGATAGACAGAGACAGACAGACAGACAGCAGAACACTTAACACCCTGTACCAGATCACACCAGCGGAGGCCCAAACGGCAGCCTATTTCCTATATAGTGCACTACTTTACACCAGGGCCCTATTCCCTATATAGTGCACAACTATAAACCAGGGCCCTATTCCCTATACAGTGTGAAATCAGAATCAACTAGCTTGGTCAACTCAATGAAATGGCACAGTGTTTCCCCCAGATATATGTATTCTCCGGCGGAGTGGTAGACAAGACTTGAATCAGTGGAAGCGATAAATGCCAATATTTTGAGTTAGAAATGAAATGAACGGAACAGAAATGGGCAGTCATCTGGAACAGTAAGATTCTGACTTCCTGATGACAGCTAGCCCCCCACCACCCCACCCAGAGAGAGCATGGGGGGGGGGGGGGGGTCAGTCAGAGACACTGCAGCGGTTGCTAGATACTGCTGTGTTGTCCACCTCTAAGAGAATAATCCACTGTGATGTGATGTGGCTTCACATCTGCTGCTGAGCTCACCACAGGAATCAATAACCATGTGGTCAGTCAGCCCACCACTAGCCAGCCTCTGACCAACCCTTAACTAGTCCCTAAACAGCCTCTGACCAGCCCTTAAATAGTCCCTAACTAGTCCTCTAATCTGCCCTCACAAGCTAACCAACTATTATATGTAAACCAAGCCTCGTGTTTAATCTGTAAACCAAGCCTCCATGTTTAATCTGTAAACCAAGCCTCGTGTTTAATCTGTAAACCAAGCCTCCATGTTTAATCTGTAAACCAAGCCTCCATGTTTTATCTGTAAACCAAGCCTCGTGTTTAATCTGTAAATCAAGCCTCCATGTTTAATCTGTAAACCA
The DNA here is from genome assembly GCF_965601325.2 of Salmo salar. Classification (NCBI taxonomy): domain Eukaryota; kingdom Metazoa; phylum Chordata; class Actinopteri; order Salmoniformes; family Salmonidae; genus Salmo; species Salmo salar. The sequence goes on along the minus strand of NC_138316.1, from coordinate 47,061,460 downwards.
AGCCTCGTGTTTAATCTGTAAATCAAGCCTCGTGTTTAATCTGTAAATCAAGCCTCCATGTTTAATCTGTAAACCAAGCCTCCATGTTTTATCTGTAAACCAAGCCTCGTGTTTAATCTGTAAATCAAGCCTCCATGTTTAATCTGTAAACCAAGCCTCGTGTTTAATCTGTAAACCAAGCCTCCATGTTTAATCTGTAAACCAAGCCTCCATGTTTTATCTGTAAACCAAGCCTCGTGTTTAATCTGTAAATCAAGCCTCCATGTTTAATCTGTAAACCAAGCCTCCATGTTTAATCTGTAAATCAAGCCTCCATGTTTAATCTGTAAACCAAGCTTCCGTGTTTAATCTGTAAACCAGGCCTCCATGTTTAATCTGTAAACCTAGCCTCCATGTTTAATCTGTAAACCAAGTTTCCGTGTTTAATCTGTAAACCAAGCCTCCATGTTTAATCTGTAAATCAAGCCTCCATGTTTAATCTGTAAACCAAGCTTCCGTGTTTAATCTGTAAACCAGGCCTCCATGTTTAATCTGTAAACCTAGCCTCCATGTTTAATCTGTAAACCAAGCTTCCATGTTTAATCTGTAAACCTAGCCTCCTTGTTTAATCTGTAAACCAAGCCTCCATGTTTAATCTGTAAACCAGGCCTCCATGTTTAATCTGTAAACCAAGCTTCCGTGTTTAATCTGTAAACCTAGCCTCCTTGTTTAATCTGTAAACCAAGCCTCCATGTTTAATCTGTAAACCAGGCCTCCATGTTTAATCTGTAAATTAAGCCTCCGTGTTTTATCTGTAAACCAAGCCTCCATGTTTAATCTGTAAACCGAGCCTCCATGTTTAATCTGTAAACCAAGCCTCGTGTTTAATCTGTAAACCAAGCCTCCATGTTTAATCTGTAAACCAAGCCTCCATGTTTTATCTGTAAACCAAGCCTCGTGTTTAATCTGTAAATCAAGCCTCCATGTTTAATCTGTAAACCAAGCCTCCATGTTTAATCTGTAAACCAAGCCTCCGTGTTTAATCTGTAAACCAAGCCTCCATGTTGTATCTCTATTTCTCTCTCCCAACACCATAGCAACTTCAGTATGGTGTACTACACTATACCACTGCTACAGTACACAGTCCCATTCAACCATGGTTCACTACACTACAGTCCCATCACTACACTATACCACTGCTACAGTACACAGTCCCATTCAACCATGGTTCACTACACTACAGTCCCATCACTACACTATACCACTGCTACAGTACACAGTCCCATTCAACCATGGTTCACTACACTACAGTCCCATCACTTCACTATACCACTGCTACAGGACACAGTCCCATTCAACCATGGTTCACTACACTACAGTCCCATCACTACACTATACCACTGCTACAGTACACAGTCCCATTCAACCATGGTTCACTACACTACAGTCCCATCACTACACTATACCACTGCTACAGTACACAGTCCCATTCAACCTACGTTGGACACGGTAAAATTGTGCGACCGTGTGTGTGTGTGTGTGTGTGTGTGTGTGTGTGTGTGTGTGTGTGTGTGTGAGGGAGAGAGTGCCTGTATGTGTTTGTTTGTGTGTGTGGTTTGTGTGTGTGTGCCCATGATATGCGGATGTGTGTGTGTTAGAGAGAGAGAAAGAGAGAGGGAGCAAGAGTGTGTGTGTGTGCATGTGTGTGCGTGTGTGTGTGTGTGTGTGTTTGTGTGTGTGAGGGAGAGAGTGCCTGTATGTGTTTGTTTGTGTGTGTGTCTGTGTGGACATGAGTGATGTGTGTGTGGTATGCACGTGCATATGTGTGGCTGTGTATATGTGTGTGTGACCATCCCAATGTGTTATCCACAGTGAGTCCCCAGTCAGCCGTGCAGCCAAGCAGAAGACTGTTAGGTGAGTCACTACAACGCAGAGAGAAACTAGGCCAGCCTGGATCTGTGTGTGTGTGTGTGTGTGTCTCTCTCAAATAAACTGGAGAGAGAGAATATCACATAACAGCTGGAGAAATACAGAGCGATACAGTACCCAACACCCCACACTCAATATGATACAGGACAGGCAGTAAGACACACACACACAACTGTCATAGTAGGACAAGCCAAGCAGGTGAAAGGTCATGTAATGGTAGCCCATTCACATCAATTCTAAGTCTAACACACACACACACACACACACACACACACACACACACACACACACACACACACACACACACACACACACACACACACACACACACACACACACACACACACTCTCTCCTACGCAAATCCACCACAGATAGTCTTGACGCAAGTTTCCATTGTCACTCTCTGATAGTGGACTTTATGTCAGACGAACACACACACACGACGGGCCTGTGAATTTAAAGAGCGCCTGCCTCTAAAAAGCCACTAATCCCTTTGAAAAGGGCCTAAACATTTACTGCAGTGGTCTGAACGGACGACAAAGTGGAAAAAGGATCATTTTGGTCATAAAGTCAGTCTCGTCTAAAATGGAGTTTGGAACCTTCATGCGTCACAATGAAGTTTTGGATTAATCATGTCCCCTTTTGCCAAGCCTCCATGAGCAAATCGCCCCTCCACCCACTTGGCTTCCCTTCATTGAATGGGGCTCTGTTGTTTCATAGCCCCCAAATGCATTCAAAGGATCACGGGCCCTATACGGATTGACCATGCCTCCACAGCCAAAGGTCTACTGTTGACATGCCCTGCTGAAGGACCCTGGTACGCGGTCGGAATAGGTGCTTAGAGGTCGTCGATCCCCAAGTCTGCACCAGTAACGCTAGCTTGGTGTGCAACGACCCGGTGGTGGTGAATATAACCAGAGATACTGGAATAGGAGGACTTCTCTGGTATAACTTAGCTAACGATGTTAGATAACGTTATCACTGGTTATCTAGGTAGTCATCTTTTGCTAAAGCGAGGCAGGCTAGCTAACGTTAGCTAGCGAGGCAGACAGGCTAACGTTTTAGCTAAAACGTTAGCTAAAACCTCATTACAACTTCGTTAGGTCGTAGTTCATACACGTTTATTGTCTAGATACTGCTAGTTGTGTAATGTTATCATTTGATAATGCTAGCGAGGCAGGATGGTTAGCTACAAGCTAACTAACGTTAGCCAACAAGTCGGATTTGCGATTTAGTTTGTAGCTCAAACAAGTGTATTCTGTATTGTCTAGGGCAGTGTTTCCCAACCCTGGTCCTCCAGTACCCCCAACAGCCCAACCCTGGTCCTCCAGTACCCCCAACAGCCCAACCCTGGTCCTCCAGTACCCCCAACAGCCTAACCCTGGTCCTCCACTACCCCCAACAGCCCAACCGTGGTCCTCCAGTACCCCCAACAGCCCAACCCTGGTCCTCCAGTACCCCCAACAGCCTAACCCTGGTCCTCCAGTACCCCCAACAGCCCAACCCTGGTCCTCCAGTACCCCCAACATCCCAACCCTGGTCCTCCAGTACCCCCAACAATGTTTTCCAACCCTGGTCCTCCAGTACCCCCAACAGTGTTTCCCAACCCTGGTCCTCCAGTACCCCCAACAATGTTTCCTTAACCCTGGTCCTCCAGTACCCCCAACAGTGTTTCCCAACCCTGGTCCTCCAGTACCCCCAACAATGTTTCCCAACCCTGGTCCTCCAGTACCCCCAACAATGTTTCCCAACCCTGGTCCTCCAGTACCCCCAACAATGTTTCCCAACCCTGGTCCTCCAGTACCCCCAACAGTGTTTCCCAACCCTGGTCCTCCAGTACCCCCAACAGTGTTTCCCAACCCTGGTCCTCCAGTACCCCCAACAGTGTTTCCCAACCCTGGTCCTCCAGTACCCCCAACAATGTTTCCCAACCCTGGTCTTCCAGTACCCCCAACGTCACCGGCCAGGATCTAATCCAATCTGGAATTACAGTGAGTCTACATCTGATAAGCACAGAATTAGGGTTTCCACTAGCAGGGAGATAAAATAAACATGGCTTCTACAGCTGAACTGAGCATACCAAATGATACAACAGAGTCTCAGAAGCACAGTGTACTTTGTGTCATGTCTGTAGGCCTTACCATTGCTGAGATATTACAATTTATATGTCAGAATTCTGGGTCAAAAGGTCACGGGAGATAACGCAGAAGTCAATGGCTAAGCCTTTTCCTAGAATGGCACCGAAATGACACAGGACTGAGATTAACTAACAAACACTCAAATATCTCACAATAGCAATGTCCTATCAACATGCCATGTTCAGGGGTTATACAACAATATGAGCATGTTAAAATGAACTTCAATTAAATATACATATGCAAAGTATATGTTAAGTTATGCACATATTTAATTTTGTGCGCAACAAATGAGTATTTTTCCACCGAAGCTATTTCTTTTGACTTACTAATGCAATGTGTCACACACATACGCTACTGAACTAACCCGAGGTAATAGTTTCAGGGTTTTAGTGTGCTTGTAACAGCTCAACACATGTAATTTAACTTTAAATAATCTTCTTATTTGTATTCTGCCCACCCCTGCTCTAAACCCTTTGAGCTAGAGAAACCAAATTAAAAGGCTGCTTCAGACTACATTACCTGAGAAAATCTTTTCCATATCATTTCTACTTTTAAACCATTGGACAGGAAAAGGCGCAACACTCACTCACCATAAAGAAATGTGGTTTTATCAGACAAGTTTAAAAGATTGAAGTTCTTTAAACCACAGCAATATACATGATACAATTCAATGCATTCCAATGGTCATAGACTTTCAATGGGGAAATGTCCATTCACAACTCATCCCACACCTTCTATGCCAGACTCACCAAACCTTTACCCTCTCCACAGTGTGTGTGTGTGTGTGTGTGTGTGTGTGTGTGTGTGTGTGTGTGTGTGTGTGTGTGTGTGTGGTGGAAACCTTCCTGATAGCTAATATAGTAAAAGGTGAGATTTCCAGTGTTCATAAATGTGTTACAACAAAACGATTTCCAAACAGATTCTTGGTTGGGTCTTTCAGCCATTTATTAGCAATAAAGATAAAACATTCCTCCAGGTAGAAGTCATTACAGTAGGTGAAACATTCCTCCAGGTAGAAGTCATTACAGTAGGTGAAACATTCCTCCAGGTAGAAGTTATTACAGTAGGTGAAACATTCCTCCAGGTAGAAGTCATTACAGTAGGTGAAACATTCCTCCAGGTAGAAGTTATTACAGTAGGTGAAACATTCCTCCAGGTAGAAGTCATTACAGTAGGTTAAACATTCCTCCAGGTAGAAGTCATTACAGTAGGTTAAACATTCCTCCAGGTAGAAGTTATTACAGTAGGTGAAACATTCCTCCAGGTAGAAGTTATTACAGTAGGTTAAACATTCCTCCAGGTAGAAGTTATTACAGTAGGTTAAACATTCCTCCAGGTAGAAGTTATTACAGTAGGTGAAACATTCCTCCAGGTAGAAGTCATTACAGTAGGTGAAACATTCCTCCAGGTAGAAGTTATTACAGTAGGTGAAACATTCCTCCAGGTAGAAGTCATTACAGTAGGTTAAACATTCCTCCAGGTAGAAGTCATTACAGTAGGTTAAACATTCCTCCAGGTAGAAGTTATTACAGTAGGTGAAACATTCCTCCAGGTAGAAGTTATTACAGTAGGTGAAACATTCCTCCAGGTAGAAGTCATTACAGTAGGTGAAACATTCCTCCAGGTAGAAGTTATTACAGTAGGTGAAACATTCCTCCAGGTAGAAGTTATTACAGTAGGTTAAACATTCCTCCAGGTAGAAGTTATTACAGTAGGTTAAACATTCCTCCAGGTAGAAGTCATTACAGTAGGTGAAACATTCCTCCAGGTAGAAGTTATTACAGTAGGTGAAACATTCCTCCAGGTAGAAGTTATTACAGTAGGTTAAACATTCCTCCAGGTAGAAGTCATTACAGTAGGTGAAACATTTCTACAGGTAGAAGTTATTACAGTAGGTGAAACATTCCTCCAGGTAGAAGTCATTACAGTAGGTGAAACATTCCTCCAGGTAGAAGTCATTACAGTAGGTGAAACATTCCTCCAGGTAGAAGTCATTACAGTAGGTTAAACATTCCTCCAGGTAGACGTTATTACAGTAGGTGAAACATTCCTCCAGGTAGAAGTCATTACAGTAGGTGAAACATTTGTACAGGTAGAAGTTATTACAGTAGGTTAAACATTCCTCCAGGTAGAAGTTATTACAGTAGGTGAAACATTCCTCCAGGTAGAAGTCATTACAGTAGGTGAAACATTCCTCCAGGTAGAAGTCATTACAGTAGGTGAAACATTCCTCCAGGTAGAAGTCATTACAGTAGGTGAAACATTCCTCCAGGTAGAAGTCATTACAGTAGGTGAAACATTCCTCCAGGTAGAAGTCATTACAGTAGGTGAAACATTCCTCCAGGTAGAAGTCATTACAGTAGGTGAAACATTCCTCCAGGTAGAAGTCATTACAGTAGGTGAAACATTCCTCCAGGTAGAAGTCATTACAGTAGGTGAAACATTCCTCCAGGTAGAAGTCATTACAGTAGGTGAAACATTCCTCCAGGTAGAAGTCATTACAGTAGGTGAAACATTCCTCCAGGTAGAAGTCATTACAGTAGGTGAAACATTCCTCCAGGTAGAAGTCATTACAGTAGGTGAACCATTCCTCCAGGTAGAAGTCATTACAGTAGGTGAAACATTCCTCCAGGTAGAAGTCATTACAGTAGGTAAAACATTCCTCCAGGTAAAAGTTATTACAGTAGGTGAAATATTCCTCCAGGTAGAAGTCATTACAGTAGGTGAAACATTTCTACAGGTAGAAGTCATTACAGTAGGTGAAACATTTCTACAGGTAGAAGTCATTACAGTAGGTGAAACATTTCTACAGGTAGAAGTCATTACAGTAGGTGAAACATTTCTACAGGTAGAAGTCATTACAGTAGGTGAAACATTTCTACAGGTAGAAGTCATTACAGTAGGTGACCATCTCAAGTTCCATAGTTCATTATGAACATGAAAACAACAGAGGCCTGTTAATATCAAACTTAAACAGAATGAGTATTGGTTCACACAAACAATAAACTGTGTGTGTACTAACAGTATACAGACTAATTAGTCAGTAGAGGGCTGGAAGAGGCTATTCAGAGGAGCAAGACATCCATTAAACATGGGCAGAATATAACAAAACATCTGGAATGTCACTAAACAACCAATAAAGTGAGAGACATGCCATTCCATTGTTCAAATGTAGACTGTTGAGAGTTGAAGCTCTGAGCATAATGATCATGGGCTAACACATTACCTTGACCTCTGTCCCACCTTTCAACCCTTTCACAAACAAAAACAGAATGAGCATCTTTAATTTCACAAGTGTGTGTGTGTGTGTGTGTGTGTGTGTGTGTGTGTGTGTGTGTGTGCAGAATGGAAAGTGATAGCTGAGGGCATTTATCAGCCAGTGGTCCTCTCCTTCCCTCCCATCTCTTCTCCCCCATCTATCTAATCGCTCCTCATCCGTCTCTCCCTGCTTACTGCTCTCTCTCCCTCCACCTACTCTCCCTCATTCCTTCCCTTTTCGCTCTCCTCTGTGGTGTGTGTGTGTGTGTGTGTGTGTGTGTGTGTGGAGAGAGAGAGAGAGAGATACGACAGGCACCAAAAGCAACATTTCTCTCACCCCTCAACAACTTAGCTATCTAGCTAGGAGTCTTGCTAAAAAAAACACAAAAAAACAAGCTTTCTTACCTTCTCACTCAGACGTTTATGATTGGACAAGATAACATCTCCCATAATTGGCAAATGTAAAACCAGTATTTTCAGGAGAGTGACAACAGTGGTTGTGAGTAACGGCAAACCGCTCTAGCTCCCCACGATATCAGAGACATGCTCACCAATGGTTTCAGACAACACTTATATGTACACACGTTATTCACAACATATTAAGGAAGATATTTATGCTACAATATTTCAAGTTAATTCAGTTGATCAAAATAGCATGATTTATAAAGTGAGTCAAACGGTAGAATTCTCACTCTGCGTCCAGATTTTGTCATGTGACCCATCACCCTACCACAAGTTACCACAGCTGCATAAACTCAGCAAAAAAAGAAATGTCGCTTTTCAGGACCCTGTCTTTCAAAAATAATTCGTAAAAATCCAAATAACTTCACAGATCTTCACTGTAAAGTGTTTAAACACCGTTTCCCATGCTTGTTCAATGAACCATAAACCTTTAAGGAACATGCACCTGTGGAACGGTCGTTTAGACGCTTACAGACGGTAGGCAATTAAGGTCACAGTTATGAAAACCTAGGACACTAAAGAGGCCTTTCTACTGACTCTGAAAAACACCAAAAGAAAGATGCCCAGGGTCCCTGCTCATCTGCGTGAACGTGCCTTAGGCATGCTGCAAGGAGGCATGAGGACTGCAGATGTGGCCAGGGCAATAAATTGCAATGTCTGTACTGTGAGACGTCTAAGACAGCGCTACAGGGAGACAGGACGGACAGCTGATCGTCCTCGCAGTGGCAGACCACGTGTAACAACACCTGCACAGGATCGGTACATCCAAACATCACACCAGCGAGACAGGTACAGGATGGCAACAACAACTGCCCGAGTTACACCAGGAACGCACAATCCCCCCATCAGTGTTCAGACTGTCCGCAACAGGCTGTTGTAAGGCAGGTCCTCACCAGACATCACCGGCAACAACGTCACCTATAGGCACAAACCCACCGTTGCTGGACCAGACAGGACTGGTTTTGTCTCACCAGGGGTGATGATCGGATTTGCGTTTATCGTCGAAGGAATGAGCGTTACACCGAGGCCTGTACTCTGGAGCGGGATCGATTTGGAGGTGGAGGGTCCGTCATGGTCTGGGGCGGTGTGTCACAGCATCATCGGACTGAGCTTGTTGTCATTGCAGGCAATCTCAACGCTGTGCGTTACAGGGAAGACATCCTCCTCCCTCATGTGGTACCCTTCCTGCATGCTCATCCTGACATGACCCTCCAGCATGACAATGCCACCAGCCATACTGCTCGTTCTGTGCGTGATTTCCTGCAAGACAGGAATGTCAGTGTTCTGCCATGGCCAGCGAAGAGCCCGGATCTCAATCCCATTGAGCACGTCTGGGACCTGTTGCATCGGAGGGTGAGGGCTAGGGCCATTCCCCCCAAGAAATGTCCGGGAACTTGCAGGTGCCTTGGTGGAAGAGTGGGGTAACATCTCACAGCAAGAACTGGCAAATCTAATGTAGTCCATGAGGAGGAGATGCACTGCAGTACTTAATGCAGCTGGTGGCCACACCAGATACTGACTGTTACTTTTGATTTTGACCCCCCTTTGTTCAGGGACACATTATTCAATTTCTTTTAGTCACACATCTGTGGAACTTGTTCAATTTATGTCTCAGTTGTTGAATCTTATTATGTTCATACAAATATTTACACATGTTAAGTTTGCTGAAAATAAACGCAGTTGACAGTGAGAGGACGTTTCTTTTTTGTTGCTGCTGAGTTTAGATGTGTTAGCTGACAACGTCAGGAAAACAATGTGCTTCAACAGGTCCATGTGATTCTGCATGGCCAGATAGCTACCAACAATGACATGAAACTGGCATGTGGGGAATCCTAAGGAACTCATTTTAGATAGTTTCATCTTGTTCTTGATACTATGTCTTTTTTTTAGGTGTTTTGACTGATTTCATGTCAATGCTAATATGGCAAAGTTCAGTTTGCAGCTGAACATGTAAGACAGAGAAGACCAGCAAGGAGACCCTCAGCGTCACCAGACATGTCCTCACTGTGAGCATTCCTAGAAATGGAACAGGGAGGACACTTGAATCAGGTTGGATAGAACTGAACTGAAAGGTGAATGGAGCGATCAGGTTGGTTCCACCATGCTAATCATTACCACCATTCATAATGTAAGCTGTGCTCTGTGTGACCGACCGACCGACCAGTATCTTTGAGAGGCCAGGAGCTGATCTATGCTGCCATGCACATCAATGGTTTAGTCTGACCTGTTCATACTTCAACATAGTATCTGTCTGTGTGTCAGATATCACCTATTCTAACTGCCATTGGTGATAGAACAGTGGCTATGTGTGTATGTGTTCACAGAAACATGTATGGAGCCAGGACATGGAGACTTGCACGATGATGTGATGTAGTCCAGACTGACAGACGGCTTGATATTGATGTCTCTGAATGGAGACAGACCTGGCACTCAGCATTAACATTTTACTAGACAACGTTTACACAATTCTGGAATGTAATGGTATCAGTCAATATGGGGAGGGGGAAACACTGTATTCTGTACCAGGACCAGGGACTTCCTGTTGTATACAGGACACCACACAGGAAGGTATGACCACTCTGTCATGTTTACCAAGGTAGCCCCATTACCACCAGACAAAATGCTGATAGACACAGTATCTGTATCAGCTGGGAATGACAATGCATTGTTGTTATATTAGCAGAACACTTCTTCTATGGTATTATGTAAAGGGTTGTTCATTCTACATGGACCTGTTACTTCATTTGAAAGTTATCAAAACACTTAGTTTAGAACGTCTACATAAATTCAGATATTGTGTTCTCCTCATATTACTCTGTAGGCTACTGACCTATTCAAATCTTCCTCTGGAATCTCATCATACATCTGCCTGTATTTACAGCTCAACCTGCAGGAGGTTGGTTTGTTTGGGGGGGGGGGGGGGGGGGGGGGGCAAGGTTCTGACAGATGGGTGTGTCTTGGTGGTGGCAAGGACCAAACCACACCTCCAAGCCAACTCACGTTTGGCTTCTGTCATGGCCGCCAGTATTTCTTGAGGAGCAAGCCCCCCAAAATAAACGAGGCCAAGTCAGCAGGTGCACTTCCCCTTTAATTCTGTGCCTGGTTGTAGGACAGTATGTGGGCTACCAGAGGAACAGGTTGACCCTCATACTGTCTACTACCTTATCTCTCTCACCTCACACAGAAAACACACACACACAAGTCCAGTCACGCACCAAAGGATCACGCCACAAAGCTAAAACACCTCACTATCCAGGAATTTGTTTGAAAACACGTCCCAGTGACCGTCCACGAGGTAACAATACAGTGTTGACAGTACATGGCTAGTTCCTCATTCATGGTCACCAGTGCATATTGGACAGTGGTGATATCTACAGCTGTGACATAACAGGAGACATTCAGGCCTACACATCCAGGAAATTAACACTTGTTACAGTTTTGAGGATGGCATGTTTAGTACAATCTAGGGTTTACCCTAACAATGGTGCAGTAAAATACAAATGTTCACTATTTTACTATATAAATGTTCATGTAATTAAGAGCAAAAAGCTGAAATGTTCTGTGTATTAGTACATGTAGTCCAATCAGCTGTTGGGCCTAGTGGTGATGTCCAATCAGCTGTTGGGCCTAGTGGTGATGTCCAATCAGCTGTTGAGCCTAGCGGTGATGTCCAATCAGCTGTTGGGCCTAGCGGTGATGTCCAGTGTTGTAGTCCAATCAGCTGTTGGGCCTAGCGGTGATGTCCAATCAGCTGTTGGGCCTAGTGGCGATGCCACGTGGTGTAGTCCAATCAGCTGTTGGGCCTAGTGGTTATGTCCAGTGGTGTAGTCCAATCAGCTGTTGGACCTAGTGGTGATGTCCAGAGGTGTAGTCCAATCAGCTGTTGGGCCTAGTGGGGATGTCCAATCAGCTGTTGGACCTAGTGGTGATGCTACGTGGTGTAGTCCAATCAGCTGTTGGGCCTAGTGGTTATGCCATGTGATGTAGTCCAATCAGCTGTTGGACCTAGTGGTGATGCTACGTGGTGTAGTCCAATCAGCTGTTAGGCCTAGTGGTTATGCCATGTGGTGTAGTCCAATCAGCTGTTGGGCCTAGTGGTTATGCCATGTGGTGTAGTCCAATGAGCTTTTGGGCCTAGTGGTGTAGTCCAATCAGCTTTTGGGCCTAGTGGTGATGTCCAGTGGTGTAGTCCAATCAGCTGTTGGGCCTAGTGGTGACGTCCAATGAGCTTTTGGGCCTAGTGGTGATGTCCAATCAGCGGTTGGGCCTAGTGGTGATGTCCAATCAGCTGTTGGGCCTAGTGGTGATGTCCAATCAGCGGTTGGGCCTAGTGGTGATGTCCAATCAGCTGTTGGGCCTAGTGGTGATGTCCAGTGGTGTAGTCCAATCAGCTGTTGGGCCTAGTGGTGATGTCCAGTGGTGTAGTGGAGGGTAGACAACTAAACACAGTTTATCCATATTTTGTAGAAAAATGCATTGAAAGTATAGGGAGTGTTACTTTATTCACTGCGACTGGCGATCACAGTTGACCACTTTATCACTGGTGGTGTCATGTTAGTCTGTCCCAGAGCAGCTCGTGTCACACAGAGACAGGGAACATGGCCACAGTCAGGATGACATCACAATAGCCACAGCACACTGAACGTTCCCATCAGCAGACAGTGTGTGAGTGAAAAACAGAGAGAGAACAATGTGTGTTTCAATCATTACTAGTGGCTCTGCCAATGTGTGTGTGTGTGTGATAGAGCACAAGCAGTGTTCCCACCGGTAGTGACATGGCCTGGATATGTGTGTGTATATATGAGGGTGTGTGTGTGTGCGTGTGTGGTCTGTGCGTCACTGTGCCGTAGAGAGTAGCGCTGAGGGCTTGCTCTGCTGCATTTCCTGTCGTTGGGTCATGTGACGTAGCACAGAGAGGAGGGAAAGAGGGAAGGAGAGGTAGAGAGAGAGCGCGAGCGAGATGGAGAGGCTACTGGGCAATTCCACAGTAACAGAATTGTGCTAAGACTCAGATTTTTCACTTAAAAATGTATGTCCAACAAAAACCACTGAGGAGGACTACTTTTAACAATTTAGACTGAATATTTTACAAAAACACATTTACTGGAAGAACTGCGCAGATGCAAAGTTTGGTAGATTTTTGGTCAAATCTCCCTCCGTTTGCATTTAAAAAAAAAAATAATAATAATTAAATATCTGCTCCCAATTATGATTAAACTACGTCTGAAAGAATGGGGTGTCAGCGATGACATAACATATGGACTTGGGAAAAAAAATCTCTTTTGGTTATTGAACTACAGTAAGTGAAGTGGATTTACACCTGGTAACAGAATTCCATCATGGCTCCCTGATCTGTACTACACAGAAATGCATCATTATGGATATGAATGTCATTCTCTTCACAGTGACGTATCCTAAATAGGTACACAAAAGGTAGAAATATGTAATATTCTCATTTGTACTGTAATATCCTCATTTATACTGTAGTGAACTATATGTACTGTACTATACTTTTCTTCACTGTACTGTGCAAACTTGTGAACCCAACTTTGGTTTGTTTTAGTCCAAATTTGATATCAGTAAAAACACACACTATTTGATAGGCCTACCTTGACTAGAGGCTTTGTCCCAATGATACAGTCTCCTACATGTCCCCAGCCAGGGCCTTAGACATGTCCCCAGCCAGGGCCTTAGACATGTCCCCAGCCAGGGCCCTAGACATGTCCCCAGCCAGGGCCCTAGACATGTCCCCAGCCAGGGCCCTAGACATTTTGTTTGACCTACTATGACTGATATGTGGTTGTCTCACCTAGCTATATTAAGATGGATGCACAACTTTAAATCACTCTGAATAAGATAGTCTTCTAAAATCACTAACATGTATATGTAATATTACCCTACAGCCAGAGCCCTATGGAGGGTAACTGAGGGGTGACAGACCTGGTACAGCACTATGGAGGGTAACTGAGGGGTGGCAGACCTGGTACAGCACTATGGAGGGTAACTGAGGGGTGACAGACCTGGTACAGCACTATGGAGGGTAACTGAGGGGTGACAGACCTGGTACAGCACTATGGAGGGTAACTGAGGGGTGACAGACCTGGTACAGCACTATGGAGGGTAACTGAGGGGTGACAGACCTGGTACAGCACTATGGAGGGTAACTGAGGGGTGGCAGACCTGGTACAGCACACTGGAGGGTAACTGAGGGGTGGCAGACCTGGTACAGCACTATGGAGGGTAACTGAGGGGTGGCAGACCTGGTACCCCACACTGGAGGGTAACTGAGGGGTGGCAGACCTGGTACGGCACTATGGAGGGTAACTGAGGGGTGGCAGACCTGGTACAGCACTATGGAGGGTAACTGAGGGGTGGCAGACCTGGTACAGCACTATGGAAGGTAACTGAGGGGTGGCAGACCTGGTACAGCACTATGGAGGGTAACTGAGGGGTGGCAGACCTGGTACCCCACACTGGAGGGTAACTGAGGGGTGGCAGACCTGGTACGGCACTATGGAGGGTAACTGAGGGGTGGCAGACCTGGTACAGCACTATGGAGGGTAACTGAGGGGTGGCAGACCTGGTACAGCACTATGGAAGGTAACTGAGGGGTGGCAGACCTGGTACAGCACTATGGAGGGTAACTGAGGGGTGGCAGACCTGGTACGGCACTATGGAGGGTAACTGAGGGGTGGCAGACCTGGTACGGCACACTGGAGGGTAACTGAGGGGTGACAGACCTGGTACAGCACTATGGAGGGTAACTGAGGGGTGGCAGACCTGGTACGGCACACTGGAGGGTAACTGAGGGGTGACAGACCTGGTACAGCACTATGGAGGGTAACTGAGGGGTGGCAGACCTGGTACAGCACTATGGAGGGTAACTGAGGGGTGACAGACCTGGTACCTCACTATGGAGGGTAACTGAGGGGTGACAGACCTGGTACCTCACTATGGAGGGTAACTGAGGGGTGACAGACCTGGTACCTCACTATGGAGGGTAACTGAGGGGTGACAGACCTGGTACCTCACTATGGAGGGTAACTGAGGGGTGACAGACCTGGTACGGCACTATGGAGGGTAACTGAGGGGTGGCAGACCTGATACCTCACACTGGAGGGTAACTGAGGGGTGACAGACCTGGTACGGCACTATGGAGGGTAACTGAGGGGTGACAGACCTGGTACGGCACTATGGAGGGTAACTGAGGGGTGACAGACCTGGTACGGCACTATGGAGGGTAACTGAGGGGTGACAGACCTGGTACGGCACTATGGAGGGTAACTGAGGGGTGACAGACCTGGTACGGCACTATGGAGGGTAACTGAGGGGTGACAGTAGCTTTGAAGTTAGTTAGGTTAGAGGCAGGCCGGTGACCAGGCTGACGGGAAAGATTAAACATCTCAGGTGCCACCTACTGCTGTTGTGCCCTTGAGCAAGGCACTTAACTCCTAACCTGCTCCAGGGGCCCTTGTCTGCTGCGGACCCTGTGCTGCTTCCCCGCCTGTCGTGTTTGCGGTATGTCGGGTTTCGTTCACGCTCACATCGAAACAATTCCTGAACAAAATATCTAGCATTCTATTTCTTGAGTGTAACAGGAGTCTCTTCTCTCCTCAGCATTTCAAAATGGTGGATCAACGGATCAACGGAATAAGCGTGGAAATCAATTAGGTGAAGGAAGCAGCTAGCCAGGTGTAAACAGATCTGTAGCAGCGGTCCGGTCCTGGACTCTATCCTCTTCTCGCTACGCTTACTCACTCGGCAGGCCGGCGCGCACCTATTTTTGTCCTGAGCCAGATTACCCAGAAATCCTGCTAATACCCGGCCAATCCTAAAGCTCCCACAGAGCAGGCCGAGGCTCAGAGGGCAACCATGCACTCAAACCTCTACCTACCTTTAAAGGGGAACTGCACCCGCCGATTTGGCCTCCTTTATTTTGGGGGGGGGGGCTTGCTCCTCAAGAAATGCTGGCAGCTATGACAGAAGCCAAACGTGAGTTGGCTTGAAGGTGTGGTTTGGTCCTTGCCACCACCAAGACACACCCATCTGTCAGAACCTTGCCCCCTGCCACCCCCCCCCCCCCCCCCACTCAATCAGAACAAACCAACCTCCTGCAGGTTGAGCTGTAAATACAGGCAGATGTATGATGAGATTCCAGAGGAAGATTTGAATAGGTCAGTAGCCTACAGAGTAATATGAGGAGAACACAATATCTGAATTTATGTAGACGTTCTAAACTAAGTGTTTTGATAACTTTCAAATGAAGTAACAGGTCCATGTAGAATGAACAACCCTTTACATAATACCATAGAAGAAGTGTTCTGCTAATATAACAACAATGTATTGTCATTCCCAGCTGATACAGATACTGTGTCTATCAGCATTTTGTCTGGTGGTAATGGGGCTACCTTGGTAAACATGACAGAGTGGTCATACCTTCCTGTGTGGTGTCCTGTATACAACAGGAAGTCCCTGGTCCTGGTACAGAATACAGTGTTTCCCCCTCCCCATATTGACTGATACCATTACATTCCAGAATTGTGTAAACGTTGTCTAGTAAAATGTTAATGCTGAGTGCCAGGTCTGTCTCCATTCAGAGACATCAATATCAAGCCGTCTGTCAGTCTGGACTACATCACATCATCGTGCAAGTCTCCATGTCCTGGCTCCATACATGTTTCTGTGAACACATACACACATAGCCACTGTTCTATCACCAATGGCAGTTAGAATAGGTGATATCTGACACACAGACAGATACTATGTTGAAGTATGAACAGGTCAGACTAAACCATTGATGTGCATGGCAGCATAGATCAGCTCCTGGCCTCTCAAAGATACTGGTCGGTCGGTCGGTCACACAGAGCACAGCTTACATTATGAATGGTGGTAATGATTAGCATGGTGGAACCAACCTGATCGCTCCATTCACCTTTCAGTTCAGTTCTATCCAACCTGATTCAAGTGTCCTCCCTGTTCCATTTCTAGGAATGCTCACAGTGAGGACATGTCTGGTGACGCTGAGGGTCTCCTTGCTGGTCTTCTCTGTCTTACATGTTCAGCTGCAAACTGAACATCTCTACTACAACTGCAGCAGGCAATCCTCATAAACAATGTACTTCCTCATCTTATGAGGAGCTGTTGAAATTGTTATTTTTTTACATTGGATAAAAGTAGAGATTCAGAGCTAGAAAATAGTATATCACACACTGAAGTTGAGGAACAATGGGAGAGTAATTTTGCTTTGAAAGTTGATAAACCAAACTTTTGAGAAAATGGCCTTTGAATGTTTTGGTAGACCTACTGGAGAGCTCTTTGTCTACACCCAGTCAGCATCATTCACACCCTCTTAAGCTTGTGAGGACCTGTGCTAAACAGAGTAAGGTAGTGTAGTAAACAACCAAATATTTCAAGACTAAAAACTGTGAAAGTAGTAGCAGAAATACATATATCTAGTCCTTGGCCTATATGCTTATCGGACTTTGGTGCAGGTCATGCTGTTATTCACATTACCGTCTCTGGTAAACACTATATCAAATAAAATCAACGTTTGTCACATACAGAAGGTGTAAACGGTACAGTGAAATGGTTACCTGCATATTTTCAATATCAAAAATAAAAAGTATCCAGATAAATATTGTATTATATTTTATAATTATTAGATGATTCTTACCCAGACACACCTGTCTAACTTGATGGGTTCTGTGAAAGAAATGACCGTAATCACCCCCAGACACACCTGTCTAACTTGATGGGTTCTGTGAAAGAAATGACCTTAATCATTTCCCCCAGACACACCTGTCTAACTTGATGGGTTCTGTGAAAGAAATGACCGTAATCACCCCCAGACACACCTGTCTAACTTGATGGGTAATTTAATCATCTGGTGAAGTGGAGTCTTATGTTTAGACATCTAGCTAGCTAAACAATTCATCTAAAATGGTGCATTCAAGACTTCTGGGAACTTGGAAAAATACGAGGTCAAATCATGATATCAGTGATCTTAAGGTCGGAACATCTGGGCTCTAAAAAAAGGCATGAGTTCCACCCGAGTTGGAATTCCGATTTGGATGATCATTACAACAACAACAAAAAATCACAGTTGAAGAAGTTCATTTTTTTATGAGTTCCCAGTTGTCTTGAACGCACTGAAGTCAGAGATTTCAGAGTTCCCAGTTGTCTTGAACGCACTGAAGTCGGAGATTTCAGAGCTCCCAGTTGTCTTGAACGCACTGAAGTCGGAGATTTCAGAGTTCCCAGTTGTCTTGAACGCACTGAAGTCGGAGATTTCAGAGTTCCCAGTTGTCTTGAACGCACTGAAGTCGGAGATTTCAGAGTTCCCAGTTGTCTTGAACGCACTGAAGTCAGAGATTTCAGAGTTCCCAGTTGTCTTGAACGCACTGAAGTCGGAGATTTCAGAGTTCCCAGTTGTCTTGAACACACTGAAGTCAGAGATTTCAGAGTTCCCAGTTGTCTTGAACACACTGAAGTCAGAGATTTCAGAGTTCCCAGTTGTTTGGAATGAGGCAATAATCCCAACCCATACTACTACCAACATTAGTTTTACTCCAGTTCTCCATTCTCCCTCCCTGTTTTATCCATCTCTCCTTTCTCTCTCACTATATAGCTCAGGGGAGAGAAAGGGATACGTCCCGATTCTGATATAGACATTGCTTCCTTTCCTGGTCCCACCTTCACCCTGACCATGTCAGGCCAGGTCAAAGATTACTAAACAGAGGAGCCTGGGAAAAGGAGTTTGAATTATGTATGACTATCAGGACTACGGCTACCAGCCAGGCCAAGATAACTACTGATCTACATCTTGGGCTGTGTCCCAATTATCCATCCTTCTTCCAAAGTGTGCATAGCTTTAAAAGCATTGGATTGGTGTAGGCCCTAAGCAGTGGCTAGAGGGATTTCCACCATTGCTAAATCCATGATGGGGAGTGTACCAGTGCACACTTCTGGAAGAGGGGCGGAGAATTGGCATGCAGTCCTCATCTTACCAGAGAACCATCGTCCTCCTCCATCCACTCGCTGCTCCTCCTTCTCTTCCTCCTTCTCCTCCTCCACTCCTCCTCCTCTTCTTCAGACCATGAAGACGCATCACTATTGATGCAGCCACAACACATAAACATGGACAAGCAGCAGCTATGCATTGAAACAATGTGGTCTCAGTAAGAATTGACTAGCCTACCTATAGTACATTAGAGACTTAGGTTCCACGCTGAACCAAACCTTCGCCACCCGCTAACTTCCAAAGCAAATATTAGCCACCCGCTAGTTAACACTAGGTCCTTACTGTCCCTCTGCCCTACCCCTATGAGAAATGGATTAGTATTAGCAATATGCTAATAGCTGCAGCTAGATCCTCCTAACACGCGACTCCAGGGTCAGTCTAGAGGTGTTTCCACATGGAGTAATGATATCCCCCAGGGTCAGTCTAGAGGTGTTTCCACATGGAGTAATGATATCCCCCAGGGTCAGTCTAGAGGTGTTTCCACATGGAGTAATGATATCCCCCAGGGTCAGTCTAGAGGTGTTTCCACATGGAGTAATGATATCCCCCAGGGTCAGTCTAGAGGTGTTTCCACATGGAGTAATGATATCCCCCAGGGTCAGTCTAGAGGTGTTTCCACATGGAGTAATGATATCCCCCAGGGTCAGTCTAGAGGTGTTTCCACATGGAGTAATGATATCCCCCAGGGTCAGTCTAGAGGTGTTTCCACATGGAGTAATGATATCCCCCAGGGTCAGTCTAGAGGTGTCTCCACATGGAGTAATGATATCCCCCAGGGTCAGTCTAGAGGTGTTTCCACATGGAGTAATGATATCCCCCAGGGTCAGTCTAGAGGTGTTTCCACATGGAGTAATGATATCCCCCAGGGTCAGTCTAGAGGGGTCTCCACATGGAGTAATGATATCCCCCAGGGTCAGTCTAGAGGGGTCTCCACATGGAGTTATTATGATACCCCCCCAGGGTCAGTCCCGCTCCAGCTGCTCTGATGGTGAAACCCTCTCTAGTCTCCCCTCCTCCAGCTGCTCTGATGGTGAAACCCTCTCTAGTCTCCCCTCCTCCAGCTGCTCTGATGGTGAAACCCTCTCTAGTCTTCCCCCTCCAGCTGCTCTGATGGTGAAACCCTCTCTAGCCTTCCCCCTCCAGCTGCTCTGATGGTGAAACCCTCTCTAGTCTTCCTCCTCCAGCTGCTCTGATGGTGAAACCCTCTCTAGTCTCCCCTCCTCCAGCTGCTCTGATGGTGAAACCCTCTCTAGCCTTCCCCCTCCAGCTGCTCTGATGGTGAAACCCTCTCTAGTCTTCCCCCTCCAGCTGCTCTGATGGTGAAACCCTCTCTAGTCTTCCCCCTCCAGCTGCTCTGATGGTGAAACCCTCTCTAGTCTTCCCCCTCCAGCTGCTCTGATGGTGAAACCCTCTCTAGTCTTCCCCCTCCAGCTGCTCTGATGGTGAAACCCTCTCTAGTCTTCCCCCTCCAGCTGCTCTGATGGTGAAACCCTCTCTAGTCTTCCCCCTCCAGCTGCTCTGATGGTGAAACCCTCTCTAGTCTTCCCCCTCCAGCTGCTCTGATGGTGAAACCCTCTCTAGCCTTCCCCCTCCAGCTGCTCTGATGGTGAAACCCTCTCTAGTCTTCCCCCTCCAGCTGCTCTGATGGTGAAACCCTCTCTAGTCTTCCCCCTCCAGCTGCTCTGATGGTGAAACCCTCTCTAGTCTTCCCCCTCCAGCTGCTCTGATGGTGAAACCCTCTCTAGTCTCCCCCCTCCAGCTGCTCTGATGGTGAAACCCTCTCTAGTCTTCCCCCTCCAGCTGCTCTGATGGTGAAACCCTCTCTAGTCTTCCCCCTCCAGCTGCTCTGATGGTGAAACCCTCTCTAGCCTTCCCCCTCCAGCTGCTCTGATGGTGAAACCCTCTCTAGTCTTCCCCCTCCAGCTGCTCTGATGGTGAAACCCTCTCCAGCCGTCCCCCTCCAGCTGCTCTATATAACTCTAAATCTTTATAACCACCACTTATTACTGGAGCTGTGATGTCACTGGAGGACGAGGGATCAGTGAGGGAAGCCAACATTAAACACACGACCAACGACCTATTTTTCCTGATGACTACTGATGACTACTGATGACTACTAATGACTACTAATGACAATAACTTGAAAAAGTTGATGAAAATGTAACAAGACGAGAATTCCACGTTAGACTAATGGACATTCAATTTGACATGAAGCTCCTTTTCAGCTGTTTTGTCCAATCAGAAGAGAGCATCCCTTTGCAGAATACACAGTAGAACACAATCCTCTCATTGGCCAATAACGTCTTTGTTGCGCAAGCTAATTGAGTTGATCTGGCTCTCTCTCACACACACACACACACACACACACCCCGGTCACTTCAAATCACTCGTCTTGGTCTCTCTTTTGAACTGATTCACAACCAGGACACCTCAATTAGAAACAAAAACGTCTTTGATAATCTTTGCTTTCCTATTGGCCATTTCTGTTCTGATCACACCAGAAGCTCTATGTTACCATGTGGGCTGTTGTTCATCTGTGTTGCCACTCCAGCGGTTGTCAATAGCGATTTTGTATTTGCTTTTTTTCCCCCCGATTGGAAAAACAAAATACAGTAATACTACTCCTCAATATTCGGAGTACAGTAATACTTCTGGCATTGTTGAAAAGCTCATATTCTCCCCTTTTCAAGGAAATCACTCTGACGGTTTTGATGGGGAGAAATTCACAGCTAAATGTATGTCCTATATGGTTAATTAGGGATTGGCATTGGTTACAATGTTGCCAGCTATGGTATACAAGGAGATAATAGGACTAGTTGGACAAGGCTATCTGAATATGCAAGGTAAATATTCATTATTTAATGAAAGAAAATAAATTAACACACTGACTGCAATGTGACTAAAATGAGACTGAACTAACACTGTCCAGAGTTCTCATCCACTGATAACTAAAACGAAGGATGAAATAACAAAAATGTGACTAAGACTAAAATATATTTCAAGATTACATCTAAAATATCTGCCAGACTTACACACACACAGGGAGGGGGGATCAGGGAAAGGGGACACAGCGTCAGTACTCAACTAGAGCTAGGCCTATAGGATATCCTGAAGTTGGTACACTACACACCCATTCACGTCATTGACCTATAACCCC
The DNA here is from genome assembly GCF_965601325.2 of Salmo salar. Classification (NCBI taxonomy): domain Eukaryota; kingdom Metazoa; phylum Chordata; class Actinopteri; order Salmoniformes; family Salmonidae; genus Salmo; species Salmo salar. The sequence goes on along the minus strand of NC_138316.1, from coordinate 47,039,516 downwards.
AGAAGGAAACAACCCCACAACCGGCACTGCGGGGGAGGGTTGAGGCCGGCACTGCGGGGGAGGGTTGAGGTTAGCACTGCGGGGAGGGTTGAGGCCGGCACTGCGGGGGAGGGTTGAGGTTGGCACTGCAGGGGAGGGTTGTGGTTGGCACTGCAGGGGAGGGTTGAGGTTAGCACTGCGGGGAGGGTTGAGGCCGGCACTGCGGGGGAGGGTTGAGGCCGGCACTGCAGGGGAGGGTTGTGGTTGGCACTGCAGGGGAGGGTTGAGGTTAGCACTGCGGGGAGGGTTGAGGCCGGCACTGCGGGGGAGGGTTGAGGTTGGCACTGCAGGGGAGGGTTGTGGTTGGCACTGCAGGGGAGGGTTGAGGTTAGCACTGCAGGGGAGGGTTGTGGTTGGCACTGCAGGGGAGGGTTGAGGTTAGCACTGCGGGGAGGGTTGAGGTTAGCACTGCAGGGGAGGGTTGAGGTTAGCACTGCAGGGGAGGGTTGTGGTTGGCACTGCAGGGGAGGGTTGAGGTTAGCACTGCGGGGAGGGTTGAGGTTAGCACTGCAGGGGAGGGTTGAGGTTGGCACTGCAGGGGAGGATTGAAGGTAGCACTGCAGGGGAGGGTTGAGGTTAGCACTGCAAGGGAGGGTTGAAGGTAGGCACTGCAGGGGAGGTTTGAGGTTAGCACTGCAGGGGAGGTTTGAGGTTAGCACTGCAGGGGAGGGTTGAAGGTGGCACTGCAGGGGAGGGTTGAAGGTGGCACTGCAGGGGAGGGTTGAGGTTAGCACTGCAAGGGAGGGTTGAGGTTGGCACTGCAGGGGAGGGTTGAGGTTGGCACTGCAGGGGAGGGTTGAGGTTGGCACTGCAGGGGAGGGTTGAGGTTGGCACTGCAGGGGAGGGTTGAGGTTGGCACTGCAGGGAGGGTTGAGGTTGGCACTGCAGGGGAGGATTGAGGTTAGCACTGCAGGCGAGATTTGAGGTTAGCACTGCAGGGGAGGGTTGAAGGTAGCACTGCAGGGGAGATTTGAGGTTAGCACTGCAGGGGAGGGTTAAGGTAGCACTGCAGGGGAGATTTGAGGTTAGCACTGCAGGGGAGGGTTGAAGGTAGCACTGCAGGGGAGATTTGAGGTTAGCACTGCAGGGGAGGGTTGAAGGTAGCACCGCAGGGGAGAAATGAGGTTACAGAATATCACAGTGTCAAAAGGAAAGACAAAACTGTTCACAGTATATGATAATTGAGGTTGAAGGTTAAAACATTTCCTAATTATACTTTTTTTAGGGTGTAGATAAAATAACTTGCCCTGCCCTGGTTAGTATAATGTCACTAACATCCCCCTTCAATCAGGTACACAGATATGCCAGAGATGAGAGATACAGCGCATTCAGAAAGTATTCAGACCCTTTCCCTTTTTCCACATTTTGTTATGTTACAGCCTTACTCTAAAATGGATAAAAACTATATAAACAACTCAGCAATCTACACACCATATCTCATAATGACAAAGCAAAAATAGGTCTTTAGAAATTTTGGCAAACGTATTAAAAATGTAAAAACAGAAATACCTTATATACACAGATGTATGCCTTTCCAAATCATGTCCAATCAATTGAATTTACCACAGGTGGACTCCAATCAAATTGTAGAAACATCAAGGATGATCAATCGAAACAGGATGCACCTGAGCTCAATCTCAAGTCTCATAGCAAAGGGTCTGAATACTTATGTAAATAAGGTCCCACAGTTGACAGTGCATGTCAGAGCAAAAACCTATTTGAAAGAATTGTCCATAGAGTTCCGAGAAGGAATTGTGTCGAACTTGATGGTCACTCTGACAGAGCTCTAGAGTTCCTCTGTGGAGATGGGAGAACCTTCCAGAAGGACAATTTCTGCAGCACTCCACCAATCAGGCCTTTATGGTAGAGTGGCCAGACAGGAGCCACTCCTCAGTAAAAGGCACATGACAGCCCGCTTGGAGTTTGCCAACAGACACTAAAGACTCTCAGACCATGAGAAACAAGATTCTCTGGTCTAATGAAACCAAGATTGAACTCTTAAGCCTGAATGCCAATCGTCACTTCTGGACGAAACCTGGCACCATCCCTACGGTGAAGCATGGTGGTGGCAGCATCATGCTGTGGGGATGTTTTTCAGCGGCAGGGACTGGGAGACTAGTCAGGATCGAGGGAAAGATGAACGGATCAAAGTATAGAGAGATCCTTGATGAAAACCTGCTCAGGACCTCAGACTGGGGTGTAGGTTCACCTTCTAACAGGACAACGACCCTAAGCACACAGCCAAGACAATGCAGGAGTGGCTTCGGGACAAGTCTCTGAATGTCCTTGAGTGGCTCAGCCAGAGCCCGGACTTGAACATCTCTGGAGAGACCTGAAAATAGCTGTGCAGCAACACTCCCCATCCAACCTGACAGAGCTTGCGAGGATCTGCAGAAAATGGGAGAAACTCCCCAAATATAGGTGTGCCAAGCTTGTAGCGTCATACCTAAGACAACTCAATGCTATAAATCGTTGCCAAAGGTGCTTCAACAATTTACTGAATAAAGGGTCTGAATACTTATGTAAAAAAAACGAATTAAACAATTTTAGAATAAGGCTGTAACCTAACAAAATGTGGAAAAAGTCAAGGGGTCTGAATACTTCTCCAAGGCCCTGTATGTCAGAGATAAAGGAGACATGCCAGAGAGACAGACACAGAAAAGAGTTTGTCCCCTTTGGACAAGTTCCTCTAGCATGTCCTCCGTTTCAAAATCTTTTCACCAGTTTGTTCTAACTGAACGTGGAACGTGGAACAGGGGTGTGTCGCGCCACGTGGAACAGGGGTGTGTCGCGCCACGTGGAACACGGGTGTGTCGCGCCACGTGGAACAGGGGTGTGTCGCGCCACGTGGAACAGGGGTGTGTCGGGCCACGTGGAACACGGGTGTGTCGCGCCACGTGGAACACGGGTGTGTCGCTCCACGTGGAACACGGTTGTGTCGCGCCACGTGGAACACGGGTGTGTCGCTCCACGTGGAACACGGTTGTGTCGCTCCACGTGGAACACGGGTGTGTCGCTCCACGTGGAACACGGGTGTGTCGCTCCACGTGGAACACGGGTGTGTCGCTCCACGTGGAACTGGGGTGTGTCGCGCCACGTGGAACAGGGGTGTGTCGCTCCACGTGGAACTGGGGTGTGTCGCTCCACGTGGAACAGGAACTGAGGTGTCGTTCTACAAAACTGGGGTCTGTGGAAGCATGAAAACAGACAAAGTGTTTCAGTGAGCAGTCAGGGGCTGTAGAGGACACATGAGATGTTACTGCACAAGGCTGAGCTACGGACTGTAACACCATGAGCCAAGTGCCAGGATGTGCATGTAGAGTACTCCCTCTCTCTACCTTCTTGCTTACCCTGAGCAAAGAGAAGAGCAGTTACAAAGGCAGTGTGTGTGTGTGTGTGTGTGTGTGTGTGTGTGTGTGTGATATATAGCCTACACCTGCATGACCAGAGAAAGTGTTGGTTTATCCATTACTCTGAGGCAGCGAGGGATTAGATGATCCTTGGCTTATCACAATGAAGACAGGAAGGCCACGGAGAGAGAGAGAGTACCTTCAGTCAGCAGACTCAGACAAGGAGGACAGTCGAGCGAAAGCCGCCATTGTCTTTGACACCGACCAGGTACATAGACACAACAGACGTCAAACCCACAGTGGCCCGAGTGTCTGTGGGCTCTCTCCTCTCTTGTACTTGATGAATTAAGGTCACTAATTAGTAAGGAACTCCCCTCACCTGGTTGTCTAGGTCTCAGTAAGGAACTCCCCTCACCTGGTTGTCTAGGTCTCAGTAAGGAACTCCCCTCACCTGGTTGTCTAGGTCTCAGTAAGGAGCTCCCCTCACCTGGTTGTCTAGGTCTCAGTAAAGAACTCCCCTCACCTGGTTGTCTAGGTCTCAGTAAGGAACTCCCCTCACCTGGTTGTCTAGGTCTCAGTAAGGAACTCCCCTCACCTGGTTGTCCAGGTCTCAGTAAGGAACTCCCCTCACCTGGTTGTCCAGGTCTCAGTAAGGAACTCCCCTCACCTGGTTGTCCAGGTCTCAGTAAGGAACTCCCCTCACCTGGTTGTCTAGGTCTCAGTAAGGAACTCCCCTCACCTGGTTGTCTAGGTCTCAGTAAGGAACTCCCCTCACCTGGTTGTCCAGGTCTCAGTAAGGAACTCCCCTCACCTGGTTGTCCAGGTCTCAGTAAAGAACTCCCCTCACCTGGTTGTCCAGGTCTCAGTAAGGAACTCCCCTCACCTGGTTGTCCAGGTCTCAGTAAGGAACTCCCCTCACCTGGTTGTCCAGGTCTCAGTAAGGAACTCCCCTCACCTGGTTGTCTAGGTCTCAGTAAGGAACTCCCCTCACCTGGTTGTCTAGGTCTCAGTAAGGAACTCCCCTCACCTGGTTGTCTAGGTCTCAGTAAGGAACTCCCCTCACCTGGTTGTCTAGGTCTCAGTAAGGAACTCCCCTCACCTGGTTGTCTAGGTCTCAGTAAGGAACTCCCCTCACCTGGTTGTCTAGGTCTCAGTAAGGAACTCCCCTCACCTGGTTGTCTAGGTCTCAGTAAGGAACTCCCCTCACCTGGTTGTCTAGGTCTCAGTAAGGAACTCCCCTCACCTGGTTGTCTAGGTCTCAGTAAGGAACTCCCCTCACCTGGTTGTCTAGGTCTCAGTAAGGAACTCCCCTCACCTGGTTGTCTAGGTCTCAGTAAGGAACTCCCCTCACCTGGTTGTCTAGGTCTCAGTAAGGAACTCCCCTCACCTGGTTGTCTAGGTCTTGATTGAAAAGAGAAAAAAAAACAACAACTTACAGACACAAGGCTCTCCATGGAATGAGTTTGACACCCCTGATGTTCACTGACAATGTCGCTGTCCCAAATGGCATCATATTCCCCATGGGCCCTGGTCAAAAGTATTGCACTATGTAGGGAACCGGGAAGCCATTTGGGAGGCAGGTCATGTTCACTGACAAAGGATTAAATGCTGAACCACTCGTCTCTGTTCAGCTTCTTCATTAATAAATAAAGCATTATGAAGTGGTTATAATAGGTTATAAGCATGTTATGACCGCATTGTACTGTCTCATAGTGATGGTGACTGAACAGCTCTTTCCAGCATTTCTGCTGTTCCAGTGAAGTGTTATAGTCCAAACAGAGAGCTAGGAATGCCGCTGTCTGTCCCTGTCAGAGTTGAAGACACCAGGCCCAAATGGTACCCTGCTATTCTCTATACGGTGTATTACTTTTGACCAGGGCCCATAGGGTAGTGTGCTATGTAGGGAATAGGGTGTGCGATTTGGGATGCACACCAGGGTGTCTGTCGGCTCAGCGACCCAGAGTCATAGTCATATTTCTATTAAAAAGGACCAGCAGAATGGCCATGACCTGTCTGACTGGATACTGTAGATCTACGTCCATTCTACTTCAATAGTCCAGAGGCAGAAGAAGCATATTCCTGCGAGCTTCTGACAAAGAACAGTCTGGCTACAAAGTAAACACTTTGTGGTGTATTACGTGTCTTGTATTGGAAGGATGGATACCATCCGTTCGCTGGCTTCTACAATCTCATGAATCGACCACATGCTTCCCTTATGATGCTCGGTCCCTAACCTTGAGGGGGAGAGCAGCCACTCTCTGAATGCTGCCTTATTCAAGCAGACTATTTCTAGTTTGTAAAACAATGGGAAGTTCTGTTCCTAAAGCACACCTGACCTTAGCTGACAGCTGACGTGAAGCAGCAACAACCAGAGAAAGCTGCTGGGAGCCTCTGGACGTCTCGAGGTGAGGTGATCCATCTACTGTTGTATGATGGGGTTGTTACAGAGAGAAGACAACCGGCCTCTCAGAGATAAACCAGGATGGCCACGGCCAGGTCACACTATGGAGTTAGGTCAACGTCACACTATGGAGTTAGGTCAACGTCACACTATGGAGTTAGGTCAACGTCACACTATGGAGTTAGGTCAACGTCACACTATGGAGTTAGGTCAACGACACACTATGGAGTTAGGTCAACGACACACTATGGAGTTAGGTCAACGACACACTATGGAGTTAGGTCAACGACACACTATGGAGTTAGGTCAACGACACACTATGGAGTTAGGTCAACGTCACACTATAGAGTTAGGTCAACGTCACACTATAGAGTTAGGTCAACGTCACACTATAGAGTTAGGTCAAGTCATATAGATGGATGCCATGTTGCTGCCTTTAAAGAATGTTATTTACAAGAATCCTAATTCTAAAGTTCTCTAGGTTTAGAAGTCTAGTTAGGTGTCATTTGTCCGTTTGAAACCGAAAATTCTAGATGGACTGTCACATAGGACTGTCTGGAGTAGAGTCTAGACCGTCAGCTCAGCTTCAGACAGTGCGTGTATCTCAAATGGCACCCTATTCCCTATATAGTGCACTACTTTTGATCTGAGCCCTGGTACTCCAAATAGGGAATAGGGGGCTATTTGGGATGCAATCAGTATGTGTTTTTATGCCCCATCTCGCTTTCTCTTCTCACGTCCTTCACCTGGTTTGCCAGCGGAGATAAAAAACGGAAAGTATGACACGGCATAATACCACATGCCCGTTGACTGACAGAGTGTGTGTGTGTGTACTGCCAGACCAGATTTTCCTGAAGACTCTGAATTCAATTCTCCTGCTCCATCTATCAATACATCCATTCAGTCAGACTGCTATCCTAGAAGTCCTTTCTCCTGGCCGGAGTGATGCAGATGGGTAGCCAGGCAATGAGCCAATGCCCCAGGCAGGAAGATCTGCCAGGAGGCCAGGCAGATGCCCCAGGCAGGAAGATCTGCCAGGAGGCCAGGAAGAGAAAACACACAGCTCTCAAAGTGTGTTTATGTTTTGATCCTTTCTGGTAAACACACACCTCTACAGTTAGGAATGCACGGATATGACATTTTTGGCCGATACTGATATCTGATATTTAAAATTTTAACTGCCTTTTAAGCATTCTAGTACAGTTAAATAGTTGAAACACAGACCAAAAAGTTATTTTGTTGGCATTTACATACATCCCCATTACCAGTAAAACAATCAAAACCTATTTCTTTCACTTACTTGCTGTGCTGTTTCATCGTTAATTTGTTCAGTCATTATGTAATCTACCTACGTTATACAGGTATGCAGGTCAGCTTTGACATCGGTTTTGCACATCGGCATTAAAAACGAGGAATACCTGGGATAGGATAAAGTAATCCTTCTAACCCCCCCCCTTAAAAGATTTAGATGCACTTTTGTAAAGTGGTTGTTCCACTGGATATTATAAGGTGAATGCACCAATTTGTAAGTCACTCTGGATAAGAGCGTCTGCTAAATGACTTAAATGTAGACATCGGGCCGATGTCGGCATTTTTAGCTAATTGTCGGCCGATTCCGATATGCTTACCGATATATTGTGCATCCCTACAAATCGGTGCTCGACTTTGGCCAGAGCTGTCCAGAGCACCGTATTGGCACCTCACATTTTTGGGGAACTGTGTACCAGTTCTTCTACTAAACAAAGCACCCTATCACCGGCCCTGATTCACACAACAAGGCAAAAAAAAGTTGATCAAAGTGGAATGAAGGAGAGAACTGCATTGAATAGCAATGTAGAGTTTGAATTCACTTCCTGATCCCACGTTGTTGAAGTTTATTTGCCGCTAGTCTGAATCTGTGCATGACAGCAGGCTGTTCAAGATTGTGCAGATTGAAAATCCGCCAGTCTGAATGCACGTGATGAGCTGCTCCAAGTTCTCAAATGCAGGTTTGTCAGGTCATGGAAATTAGTTTCAGAATGTTTGTTAATGTAATTCATGAAGGCATACTACATGAAACAGTACAAAATGGACATATCAGCCATCACAGGAATGACCCTTCAGTGCATGTCTGTGGGCTGGGTGTTTCAGTGGGCCGTTGCCCGAGGGGGGGCAGAAAGACAGAAAGAAAACTTTTCAGCAGCAGGTATAAAATGACGCCAGACTAACTAGAGGACCAGTTCATAACTTCTAGCAGTTCTCTCACTAGTTAATAACTATAGCTAACTAAGCATTCATGTCATTGTCACCTTTCCACTGGCACTGTAGAGCCTAAATAAATCTGCACCGTAGGGAAGAAGGGATTCCCCTCTAGTAATCATGTAATTGCGACAACGTTACAAATCTTCAAAGAATAGCCTAATTGACAAATAACTTGCTGTGCATAGATCTCCCCTGAAACATGAATATTAGAGCCTTGTATATAAACATGTCTAGACACCTAGCTTTGACGTATCCTCCAGGATGGTTAGTGCCAGACTGGCAGGCTTTTATTCCAGCCCCGGTCTAACCCCACTGTAGCCTAAACATCAGCCCTGGTCTAATTACACTATAGCCTAAACATCAGCCCTGGTCTAACCCCACTGTAGCCTAAACATCAGCCCTGGTCTAACCCCACTGTAGCCTAAACATCAACCCCGGTCTAACCCCACTATAGCCTAAACATCAGCCCCAGTCTAACCCCACTGTAGCCTAAACATCAGCCCCAGTCTAACCCCACTATAGCCTAAACATCAGCCCTGGTCTAACCCCACTGTAGCCTAAACATCAACCCCAGTCTAACCCCACTATAGCCTAAACATCAGCCCCAGTCTAACCCCACTATAGCCTAAACATCAGCCCCAGTCTAACCACACTATAGCCTAAACATCAGCCCTGGTCTAACCCCACTATAGCCTAAACATCAGCCCCAGTCTAACCCCACTGTAGCCTAAACATCAGCCCTGGTCTAACCCCACTGTAGCCTAAACATCAGCCCCAGTCTAACCCCACTGTAGCCTAAACATCAGCCCCAGTCTAACCCCACTATAGCCTAAACATCAGCCCTGGTCTAACCCCACTATAGCCTAAACATCAGCCCTGGTCTAACCCCACTATAGCCTAAACATCAGCCCCAGTCTAACCCCACTGTAGCCTAAACATCAGCCCTGGTCTAACCCCACTGTAGCCTAAACATCAGCCCTGGTCTAACCCCACTATAGCCTAAACATCAGCCCCAGTCTAACCCCACTATAGCCTAAACATCAGCCCCAGTCTAACCCCACTATAGCCTAAACATCAACCCCAGTCTAACCCCACTATAGCCTAAACATCAACCCCAGTCTAACCACACTGTAGCCTAAACATCAGCCCTGGTCTAATTACACTATAGCCTAAACATCAGCCCCAGTCTAACCCCACTATAGCCTAAACATCAGCCCCAGTCTAACCCCACTGTAGCCTAAACATCAACCCTGGTCTAACCACACTATAGCCTAAACATCAGCCCTGGTCTAACCACACTGTAGCCTAAACATCAGCTGCTCAACGTGACCTTGATAAGCAGTGTTTCAGGGCTGGATCAGAAACCAGGCCCGCACACCCAGGAGCTCTCCAGATGGAGGGTTGACCACATGTGACTAACAGTGCAGTTCTACTTTGTGGGAGGGCTTAAGTGCCTTGATCAAGGGCACAACGGCAGGAGATGGTGGGACTACATGGGATCAGACACAGAAGCCTTCCAGTGTCAATAACGTAGGGTACAATTTTTATTTATTTATTTGACCTTTATTTAACTAGGCAAGTCAGTTAAGAACAAATTCTTATTTTCAGTGATGGGCTAGGAGCAATGGGTTAACCGTCTTGTTCGAGGGCAGAACGACAGATTTTTACCTTCTCAGCTCGGGGATTCGATCTTGCTACCTTTCGGTTACTAGTCCAACGCTCTACCACTAGGCTACCTGCCACCCCATAATAATAGTCATGGGAGGTGTATGAACCATTAACAGTGAATAATCCCAGGTCTCTACTGCATCAATGTAATTTGTGTATTTGGGTGAACATAGTCTAATGGACCGACTTGGAAAAACACAGCTCCTGTACTTCTTTCATTCCAAGTCAAACATTGTATACAATTATGTCCTAGAATGGCCCCCTATTCCCTATATAGTGCACTAGTTTTGACCAGCACCCTGCCATTTGGGATGCGGACCACATCTTGTACAGTACTTTTACTGTTGTGGTGGGCTAGGCTGTCACTTACACACTAACAGAAGTATGGTGTTAATTTTTTATTTAACTAGGCAGGTCAGTTAAGAACATATTCATTTTTACAATGACGGCCTACCAAAAGGCCTCCTGCAGGGACGGGGGCCTGGGATTAAAAAATAACAATACAATATAAATATAGGACAAAACACACATCACAACAAGAGACAACACAACATACAGAGACACCTAAGACAACAACATAACAAGACAGCAACATGACAACACAGCATGGTAGCAACACAACATAGTAGCAACAGAACATGGTAGCAGCACAAAACATGGTAGCAACATAACAACAACATGGTAGAAACACAACATGGTAGCAACACAACATGGTAGCAACACAACATGGTAGCAACACAAAACATGGTACAAACATTATTGGGCTAACAAAACGATCAACACTGTTCAATGGAAGATGAGAGATTTGTATCCCAGGCAGTTATGACTAGACCACTACAAAGAAAGACAGTGAGGAGCACAAACAGAGAGTGTGGTGTGTGTGTATGTGTGTGAGAGAGACTGACTGAGAAAGTCAATTGTTTTACCAGGTAAGTTGACTGAGAACACATTCTCATTTACAGCAACGACCTGAGGAATAGTTACAGGGGAGAGAAGAGGGGATGAATGAACCAATTGGAAGTTGGGGATGATTAGGTGACCATGATGGTATGAGGGCCAGATTGGGAATTTAGCCAGGACACCAGGGTTAACACCCCTACTCTTATAAGTGTCATGGGATCTTTAGTGACCACAGAGAGTCAGGACACCTGTTTAACATCTCATCTGAAAGACGGCACCCTACACAGGGCAATGTCCCCAATCACTGCCCTGGGTGGGGCATTGGGATATACATATTTTTTTTAGACCAGAGGAAAGAGTGCCTCCTACTGGCCCTCAACACCACTTCCAGCTGCATCTGGTCTCCCATCCAGGGACCGACCAGGACCAACCCTGGTTAGCTTCAGAGGCAAGCCAGCAGTGGGATGCAGGGTGGTATGCTGCTGGCATGAGGAGTAAGTGGAAGTCCCCTTCTCTCAGCACAGTGTATTAATTCCTCACCATGCCAAGGCTTTGCCCTCCTCTGGAATAAGAACAATTTACACACACACACACACACTAGGCCCTGTCTAGCCGGTCTAAAAAGCTACAAACAGTGTCCCCCTCAAAGTCTCCTCTCTCTACCCTCAATGCCCAACCTAACAATGATTTAATGTTGATAAGGAATATAAACTGATCCTAGGTCTGTGTCTAAAGGCATCTGCTATCAGGAAAGTGGACCTGCAGACCAAGGCTAGATAAACTATCCGTGTGATAAACACTAGATCCATCCCAAATGGAACCCTATTCCTTATATAGGGCACTACTGCAGACCAGGACCCATAGATCTCTGGTTAAAAGTAGTGAACTAGGAAATATGGTGCCATTTGGGAACGCAGCCCTGTTTGACCGTCTGCCTGGAACCCTGCTGTCCGTCTGCCTGGAACCCTGCTGTCCGTCTGCCTGGAACCCTGCTGTCCGTCTGCCTGGAACCCTGCTGTCCGTCTGCCTGGAACCCTGCTGTCCGTCTGCCTGGAACCCTGCTGTCCGTCTGCCTGGAACCCTGCTGTCCGTCTGCCTGGAACCCTGCTGTCCGTCTGCCTGGAACCCTGCTGTCCGTCTGCCTGGAACCCTGCTGTCCGTCTGCCTGGAACCCTGCTGTCCGTCTGCCTGGAACCCTGCTGTCCGTCTGCCTGGAACCCTGCTGTCCGTCTGCCTGGAACCCTGTCTGCCTGGATCCCTGCCGCCCGCCTGCCAGGAAACCTACCTGCCTGGAACCCTACCTGCCTGCCTGGAACCCTGCCCGCCTGTCACCTTGCCGTCTGCCTGCCCGCCTGTCACCCTGCCCGCCTGTCACCCTGCCGTCTGCCTGCCCGCCTGTCACCCTGCCTGCCACCCTGCCGTCTGCCTGCCCGCCTGCCGTCTGCCTGCCTGCCAGCCTGCCCGCCTGCCGTCTGCCTGCCCGCCGTCTGCCTGCCCGGCCGGAAAGCGGCGTGCCCGGCTGCCTGGAACCCTGCCCGCCTGGAACCCTGCCCGCCTGTCACCCTGCTGCCTGCCTGCCTGTCACCCTGCCTGCGTGTCAACCTGCCTGCCTGTCACCCTGCCTGCCTGTCACCCTGCCTGCCTGTCACCCTGCCTGCCTGTCACCCTGCCTGCCTATCTAACTGCCTGGAACCCTGCTGTCTGCCTGCCTGGAACCCTGCTGTCTGTCTGTAACCCTACTGCCTGCCTGGAACCCTGCTGCCCGCCCGCCTGTCACCCTGCAAGTCTGCCCGCCCGCCTGTCACCCTGCAAGTCTGCCCGCCCGCCTGTCACCCTGCAAGTCTGCCCGCCCGCCTGTCACCCTGCAAGTCTGCCCGCCCGGCTGCCCGCTTGTCGGTCTGCCCGCCCGCCTGTCACCCTGCAAGTCTGCCCGCCCGGCTGCCCGCCCGCCTGTCACCCTGCAAGTCTGCCCGCCCGGCTGCCCGCCCGCCTGTCACCCTGCAAGTCTGCCCGCCCGGCTGCCCGCCCGTCTGCCTCCCTGCCCGGCTATGTGTCTGCCTGGAGCCCTGCCGCCTGTCTGCCTGGAGCCCTGCCGCCTGTCTGCCTGGAGCCCTGCCGCCTGTCTGCCTGGAGCCCTGCCGCCTGTCTGCCTGGAGCCCTGCCGCTTGTCTGCCTGGAACCCTGCCGCCTGTCTGCCTGGAACCCTGCCGCCTGTCTGCCTGGAACCCTGCCGCCTGTCTGCCTGGAACCTTGCTGGCTGGAACCCTGCTGGCTCGCTGTCTGGCACCCTGACCACCCACCTGCCCGCCTCCCTGCCCGCCCGCCCGCCTGCCTGCTTGGCTGTCTGGCTATGTGTCTGCCTGGAACCCTGCTGTCTCTCTGCCTGCCTGGAAGCCTGCCGCCTGCCTGCCTGCCTGGCTGGAAGCCTGCCTGCCTGCCTGGCTGGAAGCCTGCCTGCCTGCCTGCCTGGCTGGAAGCCTGCCTGCCTGCCTGCCTGGCTGGAAGCCTGCCTGCCTGCCTGCCTGGCTGGAAGCCTGCCTGCCTGCCTGCCTGGCTGGAAGCCTGCCTGCCTGCCTGCCTGCCTGCCTGGCTGGAAGCCTGCCTGCCTGGCTGGAAGCCTGCCTGCCTGGAAGCCTGCTTGCCTGCCTGGAAGCCTGCCTGGCTGGAAGCCTGCTGTCTGCCTGCCTGGAAGCCTGCTGTCTGCCTGCCTGCCTGGAAGCCTGCCTGGAAGCCGGCTGTCTGCCTGCCTGGAAGCCTGCCTGGAAGCCTGCCTGCCTGGAAGCCTACTGTCTGCCTGCCTGGAAGCCTACTGTCTGCCTGTCTGCCTGGAAGCCTACTGTCTGCCTGTCTGCCTGGAAGCCTGCCTGGAAGCCTGCCTGCCTGGAAGCCTACTGTCTGCCTGCCTGGAAGCCTACTGTCTGCCTGTCTGTCTGCCTGGAAGCCTACTGTCTGCCTGTCTGCCTGCCTGGAAGCCTACTGTCTGCCTGTCTGCCTGGAAGCCTACTGTCTGCCTGTCTGCCTGGAGCCCTGCTGCCTGTCTGCCTGGAGCCCTGCTGCCTGTCTGCCTGGAACCTTGCTGGCTGGAACCCTGCTGGCTGGCTGTCTGGCACCCTGACCACCCACCTGCCCACCTCCCTGCCCGCCCGCCCGCCCGCCTGCTTGGCTGTCTGGCTATGTGTCTGCCTGGAACCCTGCTGTCTCTGCCTGCCTGGAAGCCTGCCGCCTGCCTGCCTGGCTGGAAGCCTGCCGCCTGCCTGCCTGCCTGGCTGGAAGCCTGCCTGGCTGCCTGGCTGGAAGCCTGCCTGGCTGGAAGCCTGCCTGCCTGGAAGCCTGCCTGGCTGGAAGCCTGCCTGGCTGCCTGGCTGGAAGCCTGCCTGCCTGGAAGCCTGCCTGCCTGGAAGCCTGCCTGCCTGGAAGCCTGCCTGCCTGGAAGCCTGCCTGCCTGGAAGCCTGTCTGCCTGCCTGGAAGCCTGCTGTCTGCCTGGAAGCCTGCTGTCTGCCTGCCTGGAAGCCTGCCTGGAAGCCTGCTGTCTGCCTGCCTGGAAGCCTACTGTCTGCCAGCCTGCCTGGAAGCCTGCTGTCTGCCAGCCTGCCTGGAAGCCTGCTGTCTGCCAGCCTGGCTTCCAGCCTGCCTGGAAGCCTGCTGTCTGCCAGCCTGCCTGGAAGCCTGCTGTCTGCCAGCCTGCCTGGAAGCCTGCTGTCTGCCAGCCTGCCTGGAAGCCTGCTGTCTGCCAGCCTGCCTGGAAGCCTGCTGTCTGCCAGCCTGCCTGGAAGCCTGCTGTCTGCCAGCCTGCCTGGAAGCCTGCTGTCTGCCTGGAAGCCTGCTGTCTGCCTGCTGTCTGCCTGGAAGCCTGCTGTCTGCCTGGAAGCCTGCCTAGAACCCTGCTGTCTGCCTGCCTAGAACCCTGTTGTCTGCCTGGAAGCCTGCCTAGAACCCTGCTGTCTGCCTGCCTAGAACCCTGCTGTCTGCCTGCCTAGAACCCTGCTGTCTGCCTGCCTAGAACCCTGCTGTCTGCCTGCCTAGAACCCTGTCGTCTTGAACCCTTCTGCTTGCCTGGAACTCTGCTGTCTGCCAGCCTGCCTGCATGTCACCCTGCTGTCTGCCTACCTGCCTGCATGTCACCCTGCTGTCTGCCTACCTACCTGCATGTCACCCTGCTGTCTGGCTGCCTGTCTGGCTGCCTACCTGCATGTCACCCTGCTGGCTGGCTGGCTGCCTGTCTGGCTGCCTGGAACCCTGCCGTCTGCCCCATTTATGCCTGATGTGTAGAGGCAGGAATGCACCACCGCCCTGTTCCCGGACTAAGACAACTATCACTAGACCTTGTACTTGAGCCTTATCACAGGCAGACCAGCCCAGATGGTAGACTGCCCTTGACACACACAACCTATAAACACACACACACACACACACACACACACACAGTTGAGGTCGGACGTTTACATACACCTTGGCCAAATACATTTAAACTCAGTTTTTCACAATCCCTGACATTTAATCCTAGTAAAAATTCCCTGTCTTAGGTCATTCAGGATCAGAACTATTTTAAGAATGTGAAATGTCAGAATAATAGTAGAGAGAATGATTTATTTCAGCTTTTATTTAATCACATTCCCAGTGGTCAGAAGTTTACATACACTCAATTAGTATTTGGTAGCATTGCCTTTAAAATTGTTTAACTTGGGCCAAACGTTTTGGGTAGCCTTCCACAAGCTTCCTACAATAAGTTGGGTGAATTTTGGCCCATTCCTCCTGACAGAGCTGGTGTAACTGAGTCAGGTTTGTAGGCCTCCTTGCTCTCACACACTTTTTCAGTTCTGCCCACAAATTTTCTATGGGATTGAGGTCAGGGCTTTGTGTTGGCCACTCCAATACCTTGACTTTGTTGTCCTTAAGCCATTTTGCAACAACTTTGGAAGTATGCTTGGGGTCATTGTCCATTTGGAAGACTCATTTGCGACCAAGCTTTAACTTCCTGACTGATGTCTTGAGATGTTGCTTCAATATATCCACATAATTTTCCTGCCTCATGATGCCATCTATTTTGCGAAGTGCACCAGTCCCTCCTGCAGCAAAGCACCCCCACAACATGATGCTGCCACCCCAGTGCTTCATGGTTGGGATGGTGTTCTTTGGCTTGCAAGCCTCCCCCTTTTTCCTCCAAACATATCAATGGTCATTATGGCCAAACAGTTCTATTTTTGTTTCATCAGATCAGAGGACATTTCTCTAAAAAGTACGGTCTTTGTCCCCATGTGCAGTTGCAAACCGTAGTCTGGCTTTTTTATGGCGGTTTTGGAGCAGTGGCTTCTTCCTTGCTGAGTGGCCTTTCAGGTTGTCGACATAGGACTCGTTTTACAGTGGATATAGATACTTTTGTTTCCTCCAGCATCTTCACAAGGTCCTTTGCTGTAGTTCTGGGATTGATTTGCACTTTTCGCACCAAAGTACGTTCATCTCTAGGAGACAGAACGCGTCTCCTTCCTGAGTGGTATGACGGCTGCGTGGTCCCATGGTGTTTATACTTTTGGCATTTGGAAATTGCTCCCAAGGATGAACCAGACTTGGTCTACTATTTTTTTTCTGAGGTCTTGGCTGATTTCTTTTGATTCTCCCATGCAAAGAGGCACTGAGTTTGAAGGTAGACCTTGAAATACATCAACAGGTACACCTCCAATTGACTCAAATTATGTCAATTAGCCTATCAGAAGCTTCTAAAGCCATGACATAATTGTCTGGAATTTTCCAAGCTGTTTAAAGGCACAGTTAACTTAGTGAATGTAAACTTCTGACCCACTGGAATTGTGATACAGTGAATTATAAGTGAAATAATCTGTCTGTAAACAATTGTTGGAAAAATTACTTGTGTCATGCACAAAGTAACCGACTTGCCAAAACGATAGTTTGTTACCAAGAAATTTGTGGAGCGGTTGAAAAACAAGTTTTAATGACTCCAACATAAGTTTATGTAAACTTCCGACTTCAACTGTACACACTCCCACAACACAGACACACACAGTAACACACACTAAGCCCAACCCAAACCGTACTGAACTGGGTCGAATGTTTTCTTTTCACATCGTCCCATCCAGCAGGATTCCAGCCAATACAGTGGAGGGTAATGAGGCCAGCACAGTACAGCTGGGTTTGGTGAGAAGTCCCAGGCCAGCACAGTACAGCTGGGTTTGGTGAGAGGTACCAGGCCAGCACAGTACAGCTGGGTTTGGTGAGAGGTACCAGGCCAGCACAGTACAGCTGGGTTTGGTGAGAGGTACCAGGCCAGCACAGTACAGCTGGGTTTGGTGAGAGGTACCAGGCCAGCACAGTACAGCTGGGTTTGGTGAGAGGTACCAGGCCAGCACAGTACAGCTGGGTTTGGTGAGAGGTACCAGGCCAGCACAGTACAGCTGGGTTTGGTGAGAGGTACCAGGCCAGCACAGTACAGCTGGGTTTGGTGAGAGGTACCAGGCCAGCACAGTACAGCTGGGTTTGGTGAGAGGTACCAGGCCAGCACAGTACAGCTGGGATTGGTGAGAGGTACCAGGCCAGCACAGTACAGCTGGGTTTGGTGAGAGGTACCAGGCCAGCACAGTACAGCTGGGTTTGGTGAGAAGTACCAGGCCGGCACAGTACAGCTGGGTTTGGTGAGAGGTACCAGGTCGGGACAGTACAGCTGGGTTTGGTGAGAGGTACCAGGCCAGCACAGTACAGCTGGGTTTGGTGAGAGGTACCAGGCCAGCACAGTACAGCTGGGTTTGGTGAGAGGTACCAGGCCAGCACAGTACAGCTGGGTTTGGTGAGAGGTACCAGGCCAGCACAGTACAGCTGGGTTTGGTGAGAAGTACCAGGCCAGCACAGTACAGCTGGGTTTGGTGAGAGGTACCAGGCCAGCACAGTACAGCTGGGTTTGGTGAGAAGTACCAGGCCAGCACAGTACAGCTGGGTTTGGTGAGAAGTACCAGGCCAGCACAGTACAGCTGGGTTTGGTGAGAAGTACCAGGCCAGCAGAGTACAGCTGGGTTTGGTGAGAGGTACCAGGCCAGCACAGTACAGCTGGGTTTGGTGAGAAGTACCAGGCCAGCACAGTACAGCTGGGTTTGGTGAGAGGTACCAGGCCAGTACAGTACAGCTGGGTTTGTGAGGTCCATGGCCAGTACAGTACAGCTGGGTTTGTGAGGTCCATGGCCAGTACAGTACAGCTGGGTTTGTGAGGTCCATGGCCAGTACAGTACAGCTGGGTTTGTGAGGTCCATGGCCAGCACAGTACAGCTGGGTTTGTGAGGTCCATGGTCAGTGCAGTACAGCTGGGTTTGTGAGGTCCATGGTCAGTACAGTACAGCTGGGTTTGGTGAGAAGTACCAGGCCAGCACAGTACAGCTGGGTTTGTGAGGTCCATGGCCAGTACAGTACAGCTGGGTTTGTGAGGTCCATGGTCAGTGCAGTACAGCTGGGTTTGTGAGGTCCATGGTCAGTACAGTACAGCTGGGTTTGTGAGGTCCATGGCCAGTACAGTACAGCTGGGTTTGTGAGGTCCATGGTCAGTGCAGTACAGCTGGGTTTGTGAGGTCCATGGCCAGTACAGTACAGCTGGGTTTGTGAGGTCCATGGCCAGTACAGCTGGGTTTGTGAGGTCCATGGCCAGTACAGTACAGCTGGGTTTGTGAGGTCCATGGCCAGTACAGTACAGCTGGGTTTGTGAGGTCCATGGCCAGTACAGTACAGCTGGGTTTGTGAGGTCCATGGCCAGTACAGTACAGCTGGGTTTGTGAGGTCCATGGCCAGTACAGTACAGCTGGGTTTGTGAGGTCCATGGCCAGTACAGTACAGCTGGGTTTGTGAGGTCCATGGCCAGTACAGTACAGCTGGGTTTGTGAGGTCCATGGCCAGTACAGTACAGCTGGGTTTGTGAGGTCCATGGCCAGTACAGTACAGCTGGGTTTGTGAGGTCCATGGCCAGTACAGTACAGCTGGGTTTGTGAGGTCCATGGCCAGTACAGTACAGCTGGGTTTGTGAGGTCCATGGCCAGTGCAGTACAGCTGGGTTTGTGAGGTCCATGGCCAGTACAGTACAGCTGGGTTTGTGAGGTCCATGGCCAGTACAGTACAGCTGGGTTTGTGAGGTCCATGGCCAGTACAGCTGGGTTTGTGAGGTCCATGGCCAGTACAGTACAGCTGGGTTTGTGAGGTCCATGGCCAGTACAGTACAGCTGGGTTTGTGAGGTCCATGGCCATTCCGAGCCCTAATCAGAAGACGATTTAACAGATTTGTAGCCTGTTGGAGCTAGCTGTGTGTGTTTATTTTAACACACACACACACACACACACACACACACACACACACACACACACACACACACACACACACACACACACACACACACACACACACACACACACACACACACACACACACACACACACACACCTCTTGTGTAATTGGTGAGACAGGGCCAGTTGGGTGTTCTTGATATGGTCATAGTGTAATAAGGTAGTGGTTGTTGTTCAAGAGGAGAGAGTTCAAACCAACTCTGACATCTTTACAGCTCTGCTAAGTGCTAACGTCTCTGAAATAGACCGTCACTAATCAGTGTTTTCCACAAGCACATAGGGCAGCCAGCCAAATAGACAAAGTAGCCAGTAAGGATCCCCTGAGCTGGGGTGGTGTTCTGATTGTTTGTTGCAGACAAACTCTGTTTTGATGGCCTCTGGTATATTATATTTTCAACCAGCAATTAACTGGAAATTACACTGATCCATGTTGTGTGTGTTTACAGTGTTAGTTTCATCAGCTGTTGTACAATAATATATAAAACATTTGACAGCATGGACCTTTAAAAGACTGTAAGAGTCTGCTGACTTCCACAGGCTTCAGGCTTCCTTTTAATAACAGGCCCTTTTCTCAGCTATCTGTAATAC
>NC_138316.1:46682500-47015000 GCF_965601325.2 Salmo salar | reverse complement strand
TATCATATGGACTGTGGTGGGTCTACTCTATAGATGACTGATATCATATGGACTGTGGTGGGTCTACTCTATAGATGACTGATATCATATGGACTGTGGTGGGTCTACTCTATAGATGACAGATGGAAGGTTACAGATATCATACGGACTGTGGTGGGTCTACTCTATAGATGACTGATATCATATGGACTGTGGTGGGTCTACTCTATAGATGACTGATATCATATGGACTGTGGTGGGTCTACTCTATAGATGACAGATGGAAGGCTAGAGATGGAAATTAGCAACGTTGTTAACTTTGGTGTGATACTACTCTGGCCTACGTTCTCTTTGCAGGGTCCCTGATAAATAAACAAAGCAAAGTGTGTGTGTGTGTGTGTGGTGAAGAAGCCAGACTGATAAAGCAGCAGACAACAGTAGGGGCCAGTACAGCAGTTACAGAACAGATGAATAAATAGACAGTATCCATCTGGAACAGCAGGTAGACATGGACATCACATCTCTGACTACGGCTTAAATGACATACTATTCTCTAGTGATGCGTTTCCCCAACTCCTGTACCCCCAACAGTACACGTACTGGAGGACTGGAGTTGGGCTGTTGGGGGGTACTGGAGGAGGGCTGTTGGGGGGTACTGGAGGAGGGCTGTTGGGGGGTACTGGAGGAGGGCTGTTGGGGGGTACTGGAGGAGGGCTGTTGGGGGGGTACTGGAGGAGGGCTGTTGGGGGGGTACTGGAGGAGGGCTGTTGGGGGGTACTGGAGGAGGGCTGTTGGGGGGTACTGGAGGAGGGCTGTTGGGGGGTACTGGAGGACTGGAGGTGCACTGTTGGGGGGGTACTAGAGGAGGGCTGTTGGGGGGTACTGGAGGACTGGAGTTGGGCTGTTGGGGGGTACTGGAGGAGGGCTGTTGGGGGGGGTACTAGAGGAGGGCTGTTGAGGGGTACTGGATGACTGGAGTTGGGCAGTACTGGAGGACTGGAGTTGGGCTGTTAGGGGGTACTGGAGGACTGGAGGTGGGAAACACTGCTCTACTGCACAACTTTTGACCAGGGCCCATATGACATCACATCTCCGTCTGCCTATCACATAGCATCCTGTTCACTACACAGTGAACTAGTTCTAAACAGGGCCTAAAGGGCTCTAGGGCTGTACGTATCAAGATGCTACGTACAGGTTCTGCCGTCTGGACTGACTGGGGTGGTTCTGCCGTCTGGTCTGACTGGGGTGGTTCTGCCGTCTGGTCTGACTGGGGTGGTTCTGCCGTCTGGTCTGACTGGGGTGGTTCTGCCGTCTGGCTGACTGGGGGGCGCCGCGGACTGCGGGGTGGTTCTGCCGTCTGGACTGACTGGGGTGGTTCTGCCGTCTGGTCTGACTGGGGTGGTTCTGCCGTCTGGACTGACTGGGGTGGTTCTGCCGTCTGGACTGACTGGGGTGGTTCTGCCGTCTGGTCTGACTGGGGTGGTTCTGCCGTCTGGTCTGACTGGGGTGGTTCTGCCGTCTGGTCTGACTGGGGTGGTTCTGCCGTCTGGACTGACTGGGGTGGTTCTGCCGTCTGGTCTGACTGGGGTGGTTCTGCCGTCTGGTCTGACTGGGGTGGTTCTGCCGTCTGGACTGACTGGGGTGGTTCTGCCGTCTGGACTGACTGGGGTGGTTCTGCCGTCTGGACTGACTGGGGTGGTTCTGCCGTCTGGACTGACTGGGGTGGTTCTGCCGTCTGGTCTAATGACCAGGGTCTTCTTCACTAGTCACCAAGCATAAGACAACAGACTGAATCAGGGAAGGACGGAACTAACTGAAGTTTTCCAATGAAACACGTAATTTTCCGTTCAATTGCAACGCGTTTAGCTACGGTGCGCACTAATGAACAGGACCCAGGCCTGGGTAGGAGGGCTAGAGAGGCAGGCAGGGAGAGGCGTGCCTGGGACATGGTGCACTTCAGGTCCTCAATGATCACAAAGAAGATTATTAAAGTAGCACACTGTGTCCCACAGGAGGTTGGTGGCACCTTAATCAGGGAGGACAGGCTCGTGGTAATGACTGGAGCGGAATCAGTGGAATGGTATCAAATACATCAAACACATTGTTTCCATGGTTTCCAGGTGTTTGATGCCATTCTCTCCGTTCCAGCCATTATTATGAGCCCTCCTCCCCTCAGAAACATCCACTGGTGTGTTCATGTGCACAGCACATGGGACCGCTTGAAATGGCCTAGCGGCGTCCGGGTTTGGCCGATGTAGGCCGTCATTGTAAATGAACTTGTGAATAAGAACTTGTTCTGAACTGACTAGCCTAGTTAAATAAAATAATAAAATATGAATCAATGCCATTATTCTCTGGTGTTAAAACTGTCTGTACGTCTGCTGCTGTGGTTGTGTCCACAGTACTAAGTACGGCCCAGTACCAGGTCAGGTCAGGCCTCCCTACGTACGGCCCAGTACCAGGTCAGGCCTCCCTACGTACGGCCCAGTACCAGGTCAGGTCAGGCCTCCCTACGTACGGCCCAGTACTACGTACGGCCCAGTACCAGGTCAGGCCTCCCTACGTACGGCCCAGTACCAGGTCAGGCCTCCCTACGTACGGCCCAGTACCACGTACGGCCCAGTGCCAGGTCAGGCCTCCCTACGTACGGCCCAGTACCAGGTCAGGCCTCCCTACGTACGGCCCAGTACTAAGTACAGCCCAGTACCAGGTCAGGCCTCCCTACGTACGGCCCAGTACCAGGTCAGGCCTCCCTACGTACGGCCCAGTACCAGGTCAGGCCTCCCTACGTACGGCCCAGTACCAGGTCAGGCCTACCTACGTACGGCCCAGTACTAGGTACAGCCCAGTACCAGGTCAGGCCTCCCTACGTACGGCCCAGTACCAGGTCAGGCCTCCCTACGTACGGCCCAGTACTAAGTACAGCCCAGTACCAGGTCAGGCCTCCCTACGTACGGCCCAGTACCAGGTCAGGCCTCCCTACGTACGGCCCAGTACCAGGTCAGGCCTACCTACGTACGGCCCAGTACTAGGTACAGCCCAGTACCAGGTCAGGCCTCCCTACGTACGGCCCAGTACCAGGTCAGGCCTCCCTACGTACGGCCCAGTACCAGGTCAGGCCTCCCTACGTACGGCCCAGTAATAGGTCAGGCCTCCCTACGTACGGCCCAGTACGAAGTACAGCCCAGTACCAGGTCAGGCCTCCCTACGTACGGCCCAGTACCAGGTCAGGCCTCCCTACGTAGGGCCCAGTGCCAGGTCAAGCCTCCCTACGTACGGCCCAGTACCAGGTCAGGCCTCCCTACGTAGGGCCCAGTGCCAGGTCAGGCCTCCCTACGTACAGCCCAGTACCAGGTCAGGCCTCCCTACGTATGGCCCAGTAATAGGTCAGGCCTCCCTACGTACGGCCCAGTACTAAGTACAGCCCAGTAATAGGTCAGGCCTCCCTACGTACGGCCCAGTACTAAATACAGCCCAGTAATAGGTCAGGCCTCCCTACGTACGGCCCAGTACTAAGTACAGCCCAGTACCAGGTCAGGCCTCCCTACGTACGGCCCAGTAATAGGTCAGGCCTCCCTACATATGGCCCAGTACTAAGTACAGCCCAGTACCAGGTCAGGCCTCCCTACGTACGGCCCGGTGCCAGGTCAGGCCTCCCTACGTACGGCCCAGTACCAGGTCAGGTCAGGTCAGGCCTCCCTACGTACGGCCCAGTACTACGTACGGCCCAGTACCAGGTCAGGCCTCCCTACGTACGGCCTCCCTACGTACGGCCCATACCAGGTCAGGCCTCCCTACGTACGGCCCAGTGCCAGGTCAGGCCTCCCTACGTAGGGCCCAGTGCCAGGTCAAGCCTCCCTACGTACGGCCCAGTACCAGGTCAGGCCTCCCTACGTAGGGCCCAGTGCCAGGTCAGGCCTCCCTACGTACAGCCCAGTACCAGGTCAGGCCTCCCTACGTAGGGCCCAGTAATAGGTCAGGCCTCCCTACGTACGGCCCAGTACTAAGTACAGCCCAGTAATAGGTCAGGCCTCCGTACATACGGCCCAGTACTAAGTACAGCCCAGTACCAGGTCAGGCCTCCCTACGTACGGCCCGGTGCCAGGTCAGGCCTCCCTACATATGGCCCAGTACTAAGTACAGCCCAGTACCAGGTCAGGCCTCCCTACGTACGGCCCGGTGCCAGGTCAGGCCTCCCTACGTACGGCCCAGTACCAGGTCAGGTCAGGTCAGGCCTCCCTACGTACGGCCCAGTACTACGTACGGCCCAGTACCAGGTCAGGCCTCCCTACGTACGGCCCAGTACC
The DNA here is from genome assembly GCF_965601325.2 of Salmo salar. Lineage (NCBI taxonomy): Eukaryota > Metazoa > Chordata > Actinopteri > Salmoniformes > Salmonidae > Salmo > Salmo salar. Next base: position 47,010,714 of record NC_138316.1, on the reverse strand, counting down.
AGGTCAGGCCTCCCTACGTACGGCCCAGTACCACGTACGGCCTCCCTACGTACGGCCCAGTACCAGGTCAAGCCTCCCTACGTACGGCCCAGTGCCAGGTCAGGCCTCCCTACGTAGGGCCCAGTGCCAGGTCAAGCCTCCCTACGTAGGGCCCAGTGCCAGGTCAGGCCTCCCTACGTAGGGCCCAGTAATAGGTCAGGCCTCCCTACGTACGGCCCAGTAATAGGTCAGGCCTCCCTACGTACGGCCCAGTACTAAGTACAGCCCAGTACCAGGTCAGGCCTCCCTACGTACGGCCCAGTACCAGGTCAGGCCTCCCTACGTACGGCCCAGTACTAAGTACAGCCCAGTACCAGGTCAGGCCTCCCTACGTACGGCTCAGTACCAGGTCAGGTCTCCCTACGTACGGCCCAGTACCAGGTCAGGCCTCCCTACGTACGGCCCAGTACCAGGTCAGGCCTCACTACGTACGGCCCAGTACCAGGTCAGGCCTCACTACGTACGGCCCAGTACCAGGTCAGGCCTCCCTACGTACGGCCCAGTACCAGGTCAGGCCTCCCTACGTACGGCCCAGTAATAGGTCAGGCCTCCCTACATATGGCCCAGTACTAAGTACAGCCCAGTACCAGGTCAGGCCTCCCTACGTACGGCCCAGTACCAGGTCAGGGCTCCCTACGTACGGCCCAGTGCCAGGTCAGGCCTCCCTACGTACGGCCCAGTACCAGGTCAGGCCTCCCTACGTAGGGCCCAGTACCAGGTCAGGCCTCCCTACGTACGGCCCAGTAATAGGTCAGGCCTCCCTACATATGGCCCAGTACTAAGTACAGCCCAGTACCAGGTCAGGCCTCCCTACGTACGGCCCAGTACCAGGTCAGGGCTCCCTACGTACGGCCCAGTGCCAGGTCAGGCCTCCCTACGTACAGCCCAGTACCAGGTCAGGCCTCCCTACGTAGGGCCCAGTAATAGGTCAGGCCTCCCTACGTACGGCCCAGTACTAAGTACAGCCCAGTAATAGGTCAGGCCTCCCTACGTACGGCCCAGTACTAAGTACAGCCCAGTACCAGGTCAGGCCTCCCTACGTACGGCCCAGTAATAGGTCAGGCCTTCCTACATATGGCCCAGTACTAAGTACAGCCCAGTACCAGGTCAGGCCTCCCTACGCACGGCCCGGTGCCAGGTCAGGCCTCCCTACGTACGGCCCGGTGCCAGGTCAGGCCTCCCTACGTACGGCCCGGTGGAAGGTCAGGCCTCCCTACGTACGGCCCGGTGCCAGGTCAGGCCTCCCTACGTACGGCCCGGTGCCAGGTCAGGCCTCCCTACGTACGGCCCGGTGCCAGGTCAGGCCTCCCTACGTACGGCCCATCAGCCGTCGAATATGGGTCGCTGCTTGGCGCCCGGTGAAGCAGCCACAGTGTTTGGGTCGCTGCTTGTGTGTTTGTTGGTTAACTTTTGGATCAAGACTAAAAATGTGGATTTATTTCACCTGGAATGAGTTACTGAACACTGGGGACAGATTACCGTCTGGTTTCTGTCATCATCCAACAATATACTATCACTGTATATGTGTACTGTATATCCACTGGTCATCCCACGATATACTATTGCTGTATATTTGTACTGTATATCCACTGGTCATCCTGTTCTAGCTCCATGCTCGCCCTACCTAGTTAGATATATAATGGAAGTGTTACAACGCCTCTGTCTGTATTCTGTCTCTAAATGTTGTCCATCACTAGCAGCACCATTTCACCAGGTCCAATTCTGACTGTCAATGTTCTGGGTGATTAAAGGTGCTTGTGTTCAACTCCTCTGGTGTTCATGTTTAACTGACTGCCTCTACACCTGCTGTGGTTGGGCATACTGCCTCTACACCTGCTGTGGTTGGGCATACTGCCTCTACACCTGCTGTGGTTGGGCATACTGCCTCTACACCTGCTGTGGTTGGGCATACTGCCTCTACACCTGCTGTGGTTGGTGTAGCAGGACAGGCCTACATACTGCCTCCATACCTGCTGTGGTTGGGCAGGTCTACATACTGCCTCCATACCTGCTGGGGTTGGACAGGTCTACATACTGCCTCTATATCTGCTGTGGTTGGACAGACCTACATACTGCCTCTATACCTGCTGTGGTTGGACAGACCTACAAACTGCTTCTATACCTGCTGTGGTTGGACAGACCTACATACTGCCTCCACACCTGCTGTGGTTGGACAGGCCTACATACTGCCTCTATACCTGCTGTGGTTGGGCAGGTCTACATACTGCCTCTATACCTGCTGTGGTTGGGCAGGTCTACATACTGCCTCTATACCTGCTGTGGTTGGACAGGCCTACATACTGCCTCCATACCTGCTGTGGTTGGACAGGCCTACATACTGCCTCCATACCTGCTGTGGTTGGACAGGCCTACATACTGCCTCTATACCTGCTGTGGTTGGACAGACCTACAAACTGCTTCTATACCTGCTGTGGTTGGACAGGCCTACATACTGCCTCCACACCTGCTGTGGTTGGACAGGTCTACATACTGCCTCCATACCTGCTGTGGTTGGACAGGCCTACATACTGCCTCCATACCTGCTGTGGTTGGACAGGCCTACATACTGCCTCTATACCTGCTGTGGTTGGACAGGCCTACATACTGCCTCTATACCTGCTGTGGTTGGACAGGCCTACATACTGCCTCTATACCTGCTGTGGTTGGACAGGCCTACATACTGCCTCTATACCTGCTGTGGTTGGACAGACCTACATACTGCCTCCATACCTGCTGTGGTTGGACAGACCTACATACTGCCTCCATACCTGCTGTGGTTGGACAGACCTACATACTGCCTCCATACCTGCTGTGGTTGGACAGACCTACATACTGCCTCTATACCTGCTGTGGTTGGACAGGTCTACATACTGCCTCTATACCTGCTGTGGTTGGACAGGTCTACATACTGTACCATATGCTAGATAAAAGATGACATTGTGATGTGATTAAAGTCATGTGATTTTTATCACATTAAATGACATGTCTGTATCAACATTGTGAGTTGGATGTACTCTATGCCCAGATCAGACTGTGTGTGGGCAGAAAAGTCCTGATAGATTTCAATCAGTACCACATGAGATGACATGTCACTGTTTGTTGGTTTATGGCCCAACAGACCGATGACGTGGCTTTACCATCCTAGACGTGTAGTAAATAACATGAATGTCAGCGTGAATACATTCTACACTACAGCCCCAACAGCCACGTCCACATGCATTAATGTGAATGAAGATGACGGTCCAATTATGACTACAGGGAATATTCAAATCAAAAACCGGCCATGGTAATGTTCACTGTATCTTCATTTACACAACTACAGTACTGCCAAGCACTATGCGCGCGCACACACACACAATTTATCATCATACTGGAAGTGTAGGGCTTCTACATTTGACAGGAGTCCACCTGTTATTTTTACAGGGTTCAAATAACATTCTGCTATTTCATTTGAAAACATTACAAATTTAAATACTGTAGGCCAATATGTGTCAGTATGCAACTGTAAAAATTCTGTACTGCTTGTTAGATTGAATTTCAACTACTCCCACACACAGAGTTGGCTGGATATGAAATAACCACAAGCTGTAAACAAATGCCATCTATTCATGAGAGAAAATAGCCGGGGAAGCTGTGACGTGGTAGGAGATGCATGTCCTCCATGCTGCCTGCCTGGCTAGGCCTTATGGTCTATGTAGTGTTATGGAAGACTGAACAATACTCTCTGTATGACCCCACGACCTGCGCTGTGTGGAGGGAGGGAGGGAGGGAGGGAGGGAGGGGGCCTGGGTCACCGAGGTCATACATTTGACTGAGGCCTAATCCACTTCTCCTTCTCCGAAAGTAAAGGAAGACAGAAAAGGAGGTTCATACTGCACATCAAGGTTTGATGGCCATATTATGCGGTACAGCACCCATTTCAACATCCTCATATCACTGAATCATAAATACATTGGATGGTACTGTAGAAGGAAGTATGTGACATCCAGACATGTGTTATAAGGAGAGACTCTGTGTGTGTGTGTGTGTGTGTGTGTTCTCCAAGAAGAGTGGCCTGTGTGTGTCTCACCTTGATAGCGTTGGGTTTGATCAGAAGTCCTGGGGCAGGAGTGGTATTGGTCTGCTGGGAATCGTCTGATTCCTTTCCACTTTGATAGACCACCCTATCGGAGATATGAATGCTTGAAGCACAGCCCATGCTTCAACCCCACTTCTGCCAATCCCGCTAGCTCAAGTGCTTTACTAATACCTGGACGACTGTCATTCGGTATCTCCTGGAGGTCTTTTTCTCCCTCTTTATAAATCGTAAATGCTAAACGCTCTCTCCAGTTTCCCTAACACTAAGCATGAATAATAGACGTTCCTTCCCACCACCCACCCACCCCCCCCTAACCAGGAAACAGATTTCCTCTCCGATTGTTTTTTTTTTTTTACATGAAGCAATTTAGAGAGATTTTCTTCACGCGCCGTTTTATTCTTGCTAACACGAATCCCGTTATTCTAGAATGCCGCTGTTCTATGGTCGTATTCCAGGGACAATTTATCCTCCATCACACGGCTTCCCCGCCTCGGATTCGTACATCATTTGCTCCCTCTCTCTCTCTGAATGTATGTATTTTTTAAAACTTTACTCTTTTCAAGTAAACGTCAGTCTTCTGGTTGAATTCAAGCAAAAGTTGTATCCATGTTCGTCCAATAAGCCTTCTGCTGAAACGGTCCTCCCCACCCAAAACCATCCAATTCCATTGGACTACTGTTTTTCTTTGACTATCTGGTTAGCCACTTCATTTCAAGACATTGGCCACAATCCGGTTCTCACGACAGTTTGTTCCAGCCTCATATACCCCATCATCAACAGGCTACAATATTCACACTGCATGGTGCTCCCCTCGACTGTCGCTCCAATCTCAAGACTCCCCCTTGCAACAAAATGCAATTTAGTCCGACAAAACATGCCATTTATCTGCCAAAAAATACAAATTAGGCGAAACAGAAATCTTTTGGTAGAATCTTCATTCAGACATCCACTGTCAGCTTGAAGACGACCCGACAGATAGAAAACTGGGTAAAAATTAGTTGCAATTTTTTTCCTCTTTCTGAAAAAAATATGAAGAGTGCTGTCAAATTATCTGTTGAAGAGGTACCTCCTCTGGATCAGACCAATCGCATAAAAACACACCGCTGCGCGTCCCCAAGTTTCGCTTTTCAGAAAGGAAGGTGGGTGATTGTTCTTTATAAACGCAAAATACAGAAATTCGCTACATAATGGTGAATTATTTAAGTATTTTTCTCTGCCTTTCTAGCATTTGTCCTTCCAATTCTTCGGCACTGCTTGACAGCAGCACGTCCAATAAAAGCTGCCGCAAGGGTTGACCTCCAGCCTTTACTGACGTCAATGCAAATGAGCCTCCGCGGGCTAATCAGAGCGCGTCTCCAGCCAGCTGGGTGTGTCCAGCGCTCAGAGGGAACTTTAAACAGACCAGAGGACGTTCACACACAGCCTCCCCAAACCGGATGGCAATATGTTCACGGTCAATATGAATATCTCACAGGGGTGGATGCCTCTATTCCTCTTTCAAGCTGTAGGAGATCTTGTGGACACTGCCTGTTCTGTTGTCATTTACTCTATGATCAGTGATTAAATCAATATTACGTCATACGTTTTCATTCATTTCACATGTCAACTGCATACATTATCAATATTAATATTGCTTTATTGTCAATGGACCCTATACTGTTCAATAACCAGTAATGCAAAAATAATGTATTATAAAATGGGTTATAGCCTACTACTGTTAAATAGTCTTGTTTAGGCCTACCTCTAAACTTCAACCAATAAATATCACAAATTGGGATATATTTCAAATGTTTTATGGTAATGTTATGGTATTTGTCTCTGGTACGCTGTTGCTGGCTTCACGTGCTCGTGAGAAATAGAACACTGGGAAGTGATAAGTCTGACATGATTGTGTTCAAGTGCTTTTGAAGTCATAACAATTCTTCAACCAATAAGATTTTAGCTAGCTTGATAAGCTTGCTAACATTGCTAATATTAAACTTAGCTAGCCTGTATACTATACAGACTCACCCGGCCTGCACAGCCGAGTAAGGGAAACAGCTCGATTCACACAAAAGTTATTATAAGCTTGCACATGAAGTTCAGAATGACAATGTCACGTGTACAACATCTAAAGACCTGCATCACTATACTGAGAGTGTTTCTAAAAGGACATGTTTGGGTGTTTTGGGGCCTTTAGACATGTTTTTCAGAGCCCCCATACTGCAGAACAAGGACGAGGAAGTGATTTGCAGTAAAAAAAAATAAAAAAAATAAAAAAATAACAAGTGATATACAAAAAAAAGATGTCTGGACAATTCTATAACATGCCATTTACATTTTAAATTTTTTTTTTGATTTGGTTGTAAAAAATAAAACTTTCCTGCATTTTTGAGTAGAATGTCCTTTTAAAAAGTAAACAGAAGTAACCTTCTCACATTCGTTCTACAAAAACCCCCAACCCACCGCAAATCTAATGACAACACCTTCAAATCTGTACATTTCGGTTTGTACATCAACAAATAACCTTAAATTCATTACATTTTCATCTCTCTTATCAAAATAAACCAATTAAATACAATTACTGAATAAAATTATATTTTTCAAAATATATTTTTCAAAAACATTTGTATTATTGTCCCATACAATAATATGAAATCTTGAATTTTTTTATTCAAAAAAAATTAAAATAAATATTTTGATATAGTTTGGAAACCTCACTGCAATTCCCCTGCGATTCATCTAGGGGTCTCGACCCCCACTTTGAATACCACTGTACTAGGGTATGACTAGGGTATGCTACACCTTCATCAAATACTTTCCTGCATAGAGAGCACAGATGTCAAAACAGGGCCATTTTTAATTTCTATATTCTTATTTTAAATGTATGTGTCTCTGTCCTTGAGCTGTTCTTGTCTATTAATGTTCTGTATTATGTCATGTTTTATGTTCTGTGTGGACCCCAGGAAGAACAACTGCTGCAATAGCTATTCTATACATTTTGCAATGAGACTGAGAGAACATGCTGCAGATTTAAATTCCTGCAATTCTTTTGTCATGGCTTATGACGTGTTCATATGCTATCTGGAGGGGCCCGACCTCCAGGGGGCCCCCAACTGACGTGTTCATATGCTATCTGGAGGGGCCCGACCTCCAGGGGGCCCTCAACCCTGCGTGCCCATTCGGTAATCTGGCCTTGCTAATGGGGATCCTAATAAAATAACAAATAACAAAAATATGAGATAGTTTACTCTGACAGCAAAATTAACAATTTTCAGCAATTGGCAATAAAGTATCTATTCTATTCGACAGTAGAATAATAACGGCCTGCTGGTACACACCCTATACTGATCAAGGTCCTGACGAGCAGATGCTCAGTAGAATAAAAGCCTGCTGGTACACACCCTGTACTGATCAAGGTCCTGACGAGCAGATGCTCAATAGAATAAAAGCCTGCTGGTACACACCCTGTACTGATCAAGGTCCTGACGAGCAGATGCTCAGTAGAATAAAAGCCTGCTGGTACACACCCTGTACTGATCAAGGTCCTGACGAGCAGATGCTCAATAGAATAAAAGCCTGCTGGTACACACCCTGTACTGATCAAGGTCCTGACGAGCAGCTTCTCATTAGAATAAAAGCCTGCTGGTAGGAGGAGAGCTGGCTATTTCAGAGCCTGTATTCATAAAGTGACTCAGAGTAGGAGTGCTGATCTAGGATCAGGTCCCCGCTGTCCATATAATCGTATTCATTATAATATTAAAGGCAAAACTGATTCTAGATCACCACTTCTACTCTGAGTTGCTTTGTGAATCAAACTATTCAGGTAACAAGACGTTTCAGCAAACCTTTTTTAACCAAATATTGGGATTGAGATTTTACTTGCGATTTAGATCAAAACACTTGGGTGAACTGTTGGAATCATAGATATAAAATTAGTGTTCTGATTCTATGGTTGGTGTTGTTTGCCATGACAACTAATAAAAACAACATGTATGGTAGAAGTTGTTGTGACAGGGTAGGAACCAAAGTGTTGGTCAGAGTTTCCCAGGGTTAGGGTTAACCTTATTACATTTGAACTTAAGGCATGAAAAAAAATTATCTAAATATTGCAATTTTGATTAAAATTTGATTCGTTGTGCAGCCTTAGTTTGAAACAGGTGCTTAATTATCACAGGGTTATACATCATCACAGGATTACATGTACAACTGCTGCTGTCATTATTACCATGACATGAACGGTACCCTAAATGGCTCCCTATTCCTTATATAGAGCACTACTTTTGACCAGACTAGCCTTTTAGTCTTTTCTCTCAGCCAAGAGACTAGCATAGTCTTTTCTCTGAGCCAAGAGACTAGCATTATCATAGTATTTTCTCACAGCCAAGGGACTGGCATTAGCATAGTATTTTCTCACAGCCAAGGGACTAGCATTAGCATAGTATTTTCTCACAGCCAAGGGACTGGCATTAGTATAGTCTTTTCTCTCAGCCAAGAGACTAGCATTAGCATAGTATTTTCTCACAGCCAAGGGACTAGCATTAGCATAGTCTTTTCTCACAGCCAAGAGACTAGCATTAGCATAGTATTTTCTCACAGCCAAGGGACTGGCATTAGCATAGTATTTTCTCTCAGCCAAGGGACTAGCATTAGCATAGTATTTTCTCACAGCCAAGGGACTGGCATTAGTATAGTCTTTTCTCTCAGCCAAGAGACTAGCATAGTCTTTTCACACAGCCAAGGGACTGGCATTAGTATAGTCTTTTCTCTCAGCCAAGAGACTAGCATAGTCTTTTCACACAGCCAAGGGACTGGCATTAGCATAGTCTTTTCTCTCAGCCAAGAGACTAGCATTAGCATAGTATTTTCTCACAGCCAAGAGACTAGCATTAGCATAGTCTTTTCTCACAGCCAAGAGACTAGCATTAGCATAGTATTTTCTCACAGCCAAGGGACTGGCATTAGCATAGTATTTTCTCTCAGCCAAGGGACTAGCATTAGCATAGTATTTTCTCACAGCCAAGGGACTGGCATTAGTATAGTCTTTTCTCTCAGCCAAGAGACTAGCATAGTCTTTTCACACAGCCAAGGGACTGGCATTAGCATAGTCTTTTCTCTCAGCCAAGAGACTAGCATTAGCATAGTCTTTTCTCACAGCCAAGAGACTAGCATTAGCATAGTCTTTTCTCTCAACCAAGAGACTAGCATAGTATTTTTTCACAGCCAAGAGACTAGCATTTGCACAATTATATGAACTTCCATGTTTAGAATGAAGTTCACACAAATAAAGTTCCCTCCGGAAGAAGTGTAGATCCAACAATTTGTGTGTTTGGGTTGTGTATTCTTGAACATTACTATACTTTTCAAGATCTAGTTACTGGATGTGGTGCTCCAATGCAAAAATGCAAGATATTAGCAGTATGCAAGTTTTCTTTCAGAGTGCCATGCCTCTATTCCACCAAGAGATGTCAGGAGAGTACAGGTGTTACAGATAATAGTATCAATCTCTGTCTCTCTCTGTTTCCCTCTGTTTCTCTCTGTTTCTCTCTCTCTCTCTCTCTCTCTCGCTCTCTCTGTCTGTCTCTCTCTCTCTGTTTCTCTCTCTCAATTCAATTTAAGGGCTTTATTGGCATGGGACACATAAGTTAACATTGCCAAAGAAAGTGAAGTAGATAATAAACAATACAAATTAACAGTAAACATTACAATACACTCACAAAAGTTCCAAAACTCTCTTTCTGACTCTCTCTCTCTCTCTCTCTGTCTCATTCTGTAACAAAATTCAGTCTCCTAAAGCTCCCCCTCAATGAGATAATGATTATTAATACTCTGACAGTATCACTTTCTGATCCATCTCATCTGCATGACATATCAAACTATTTACAATACAAGCAGAAGACCTGAGTCAAATACGTTAAGGTCAAATACTTTCAGATACTTAAGAATCACTTAAAGGGATAGTTCACCCAAATTACAAAATTACATATTGGATTCCTTACCCTGTAAGCAGTCTATGGACACGGTATGACAGAAATCCATGCTTTGATTTAGTTTCCCTAGTTTCCACATTCAAACGTTTTAGCATTTGTGGCATAGATCATGGGACCGATCTATAAGTTACTTTGTTGCGCTTCACAATACATTTTGAGATACTTTCGGATGATTTGGACATGATGCACTGAAAATGCTAATATCGGTCCTATGACTTGAATGGGATTTGTGCCACAAATGCTAAAACGTTAGCATGTGGAAACAGTGCCAGTCAAACTAAACCAAAACATGGATTGCTGTCATACCTTGTTCATAGACTGCTTACAGGGTAAGGAAACCAATGTGTCATTTTGTAATTTGGGTGAACTTTCCCTTTAAATTAACTTGCCCAATACAATGGAACCAACAGAATAGTCCCAAAAGTACATGCTGCACTCACCCTGCTAAATCAAGCTCACCCTATCTGTCCTGGTCAAAAGTAGTGTACTACATAGGGAAGAGGGCCCTGGTCTAAAGTAGTGCACCCACATAGGGAATAGGGTGCTATTTGGGACGGAGTCCTAATGTAATTGACGTACTGTATTAGACCCAGGTCTGACAACATGGAGCAGGGAACAATAAAGCTAATAGAATGAGAGGGATTTACCAGCCTAATGAAGAGCAGCAGTAAGTACACTGTTGGCCTAGGCTAGGGGTCTGCTGCCTGCGCTGGACGTCACACACACACATTTGTTATACTATTTTTACAAAAAAATGTATTACAATTAAAACATTTCGCTAACCCTAAACCCTAACCCTAATCCTAATTGTAACCCTATGTAATGTGGGTCGTATAAAGGGGACCAAGGCGCGGCGTGTAGAGTGCTCATATTTACTTTAATGATAACACTTAAACAAAAACAACAAAACGACAGCCAACAGTTCCGTCAGGTGATACTCACAAAACGGAAAACAACTACCCACAAAACCCCATAGACAAACCAACTTAAATATGAACTCCAATTAGAGACAACACGAACCAGCTGCCTCTAATTGGAGATCATCCAAAACTCAACCTAGAAATAGAAAAACAAGAACAAAACATAGAAACAAAAAACATAGACTGCCCACCCATATCACACCCTGACCTAACTAACCAGAGAAAAAACAGCTCTCATAGGGCCATGGATTACCTCTCGAGGCTTTGTGCCATGGAACATCCCTACAGGCTCCGGGCCATGGATCATCACTAGAAGCTTCGTGCCATGGATCATCTCTATAGGCTTCGGACCATCGCTTATCACTGGAGGCTTAGATCGTGGAGCTGAAACAGGTCTCACCGGACTAGGAAGACGCACTGAGGACCGAGTGCTCAAAGCAGGCATCGGCCGTACTGGGCTATGGAGGTGAACTGGAGGGAGAGTGCGAGGAGCAGGCACAGGATGTACTGGATTATGGAGGCGCACTGGAGGGAGAGTGCGATGAGCAGGCACAGGGCGTACTGGGCTACGGAGGCGCACTGGAGAGAGAGCGCGGGAGGCAGGCACATGCACACCACAATAAGCACGGGGAGTTGGCTCAGGTCTCAGTCCTGGCCCAGCCAAACTACACGTGTGCCCCCCCCCCCAAATAATGTTTTGGGGGTGCCTCCTGTTCTTCCCCGGTAGGCTCCGAGATCTCTCTATCACTTGCCCCCAAGTCCAGTTTCTCCTTTCTATCCACTCATCATGTGACCAGGTGTCCATTTCTGCCTGGGCACGCCGTTTGATCCAATCATGGTGGGTAGTTCTGTAACGTGGGTCGTATAAAGGGGACCAAGGCGCGGTGTGTAGAGTGCTCATATTTACTTTAATGATAACACTTAAACAAAAAACAACAGCCAACAGTTCCGTCAGGTGATACTCACAAAACGGAAAACACTACCCACAAAACCCCATAGACAAAACCCCAACTTAAATATGATCTCCAATTAGAGACAACACGAACCAGCTGCCTCTAATTGGAGATCATCCAAAAACTCAACATAGAAATATAAAAACAAGAACAAAACATAGAAACAAAAAACATAGACTGCCCACCCATATCACACCCTGACCTAACTAACCAGAGAAAAAACAGCTCTCATAGGTCAGAGCGTGACACCCTAACCCTAATTGTAACCCTAACCCTAACTTTAACCCCTAATCCTAATTGTAACCCTAACCCTAATTGTAACCCTAAACCTTAAACCTTAACCCCCCCCCCCCCCACACACACAACACACAAACCAAAAGCACACAGACAATCTACATTTCTTACAGACATAGTCAAGAAGAAGACAAAAAGGAGGCCAGTTTGATTACCTGCCACTACGGGGACTACCTTCCACTGACCTTATCTCAACACACACACACACCACACACACACACACACACACACACACACACACACAGGCTAATCAGTACTGTCTATGAAACAACAAACCTGTCTGGCCTCTTGTTTGGGGTTCCATGAGAATATGAACGTTAATCATGTTTCACTTTAACCCTCTCTATGGTATGCACTATGAATAAGTCAAATTCAATGCAATTATATTACACACAATCAGTTGTCAACTTTGCTAGGTGTGACACAGCAAAAATCAATCATTATATCACTCCTAAATGATCACTCTGCAATCTCTTCATTCAAAGAATGAATCTGTGAGCTAGCTCACAGATTACTGCACCTGTACATAGCCCATCTATAATTTACCCCAAACAACTACCTCTTCCCCTACTGTATTTATTTATTTATTCATTTTGCTCCTTTGCACCCCATTATTTCTATTTCTACTTTGCACTTTCTTCCACTGCAAATCTACCATTCCAGTGTTTTACATGCTATATTGTATGTACTTCGCCACCATGGCCTTTTTTGGCCTTTACCTCCCTTATCTCACCTCATTTGCTCACATTGTATATTGACTTATTTTTCTACTGTATTATTGACTGTATGTTTGTTTTACTCCATGTGTAACTCTGTGTTGTTGTATGTGTCAAACTGCTTTGCTTTATCTTGGCCAGGTCGCAATTGTAAATGAGAACTTGTTCTCAACTTGCCTACCTGGTTAAATAAAGGTGAAATAAATAAATAAATAAAATAAAATAAAAGACTCAATCATGGGCACTCTTACTGACAGTTGTGGCTGCTCTGTGTGATGTATTGTTGTCTCTTGCCCTTTGTGCTGTTGTCTGTGTCCAATAAGGTTTGTACCATGTTTTGTGCTGCTACCATGTTGTTATGTTGTGTTGCTACCATGCTGTGTTGTCATGTGTTGCTGCCTTGCTATGTTGTCTTAGGTTGTTGTTGTGAAGGAACAGCTAAAGGAATGGATGTGTGTTGTGTTGGGAGGACTATAGGAATGGCTGTGTGTTGTGTTGGGAGGACTATAGGAATGGCTGTGTGTTGTGTTGGGAGGACTATAGGAATGGCTGTGTGTTGTGTTGGGAGGACTAAAGGAATGGTTATGTGTTGTGTTGGGAGGACTAAAGGAATGGCTGTGTGTTGTGTTGGGAGGACTAAAGGAATGGTTATGTGTTGTGTTGGGAGGACTAAAGGAATGGCTGTGTGTTGTGTTGGGAGGACTAAAGGAATGGTTATGTGTTGTGTTGGGAGGACTAAAGGAATGGCTGTGTGTTGTGTTGGGAGGACTATAGGAATGGCTGTGTGTTGTGTTGGGAGGACTATAGGAATGGCTGTGTGTTGTGTTGGGAGGACTATAGGAATGGCTGTGTGTTGTGTTGGGAGGACTAAAGGAATGGCTGTGTGTTGTGTTGGGAGGACTAAAGGAATGGTTATGTGTTGTGTTGGGAGGACTAAAGGAATGGTTATGTGTTGTGTTGGGAGGACTAAAGGAATGGCTGTGTGTTGTGTTGGGAGGACTATAGGAATGGTTGTGTGTTGTGTTGGGAGGACTAAAGGAATGGTTATGTGTTGTGTTGGGAGGACTAAAGGAATGGTTATGTGTTGTGTTGGGAGGACTAAAGGAATGGTTGTGTGTTGTGTTGGGAGGACTAAAGGAATGGTTATGTGTTGTGTTGGGAGGACTAAAGGAATGGTTATGTGTTGTGTTGGGAGGACTAAAGGAATGGCTGTGTGTTGTGTTGGGAGGACTATAGGAATGGTTGTGTGTTGTGTTGGGAGGACTAAAGGAATGGTTATGTGTTGTGTTGGGAGGACTAAAGGAATGGCTGTGTGTTGTGTTGGGAGGACTAAAGGAATGGTTGTGTGTTGTGTTGGGAGGACTAAAGGAATGGTTATGTGTTGTGTTGGGAGGACTAAAGGAATGGTTATGTGTTGTGTTGGGAGGACTAAAGGAATGGCTGTGTGTTGTGTTGGGAGGACTATAGGAATGGTTGTGTGTTGTGTTGGGAGGACTAAAGGAATGGTTATGTGTTGTGTTGGGAGGACTAAAGGAATGGCTGTGTGTTGTGTTGGGAGGACTAAAGGAATGGTTGTGTGTTGTGTTGGGAGGACTAAAGGAATGGTTATGTGTTGTGTTGGGAGGACTAAAGGAATGGTTGTGTGTTGTGTTGGGAGGACTAAAGGAATGGTTATGTGTTGTGTTGGGAGGACTAAAGGAATGGTTATGTGTTGTGTTGGGAGGACTAAAGGAATGGTTGTGTGTTGTGTTGGGAGGACTAAAGGAATGGTTGTGTGTTGTCTTGGGAGGACTAAAGGAATGGTTGTGTGTTGTGTTGGGAGGACTAAAGGAATGGTTATGTGTTGTGTTGGGAGGACTAAAGGAATGGCTGTGTTGTGTTGGGAGGACTAAAGGAATGGTTGTGTGTTGTGTTGGGAGGACTAAAGGAATGGCTGTGTGTTGTGTTGGGAGGACTAAAGGAATGGTTGTGTGTTGTGTTGGGAGGACTAAAGGAATGGCTGTGTGTTTTGTTGGGAGGACTAAAGGAATGGTTGTGTGTTGTGTTGGGAGGACTAAAGGGATGGCTGTGTGTTGTGTTGGGAGGACTAAAGGAATGGTTATGTGTTGTGTTGGGAGGACTATAGGAATGGCTGTGTGTTGTGTTGGGAGGACTATAGGAATGGTTGTGTGTTGTGTTGGGAGGACTAAAGGAATGGTTATGTGTTGTGTTGGGAGGACTAAAGGAATGGCTGTGTGTTGTGTTGGGAGGACTATAGGAATGGTTGTGTGTTGTGTTGGGAGGACTAAAGGAATGGTTATGTGTTGTGTTGGGAGGACTAAAGGAATGGTTATGTGTTGTGTTGGGAGGACTAAAGGAATGGTTGTGTGTTGTGTTGGGAGGACTAAAGGAATGGTTATGTGTTGTGTTGGGAGGACTAAAGGAATGGTTATGTGTTGTGTTGGGAGGACTAAAGGAATGGCTGTGTGTTGGGAGGACTAAAGGAATGGTTATGTGTTGTGTTGGGAGGACTATAGGAATGGCTGTGTGTTGGGAGGACTAAAGGAATGGTTGTGTGTTGTGTTGGGACGACTAAAGGAATGGCTGTGTGTTGTGTTGGGAGGACTAAAGGAATGGTTGTGTGTTGTGTTGGGAGGACTAAAGGAATGGTTGTGTGTTGTCTTGGGAGGACTAAAGGAATGGTTGTGTGTTGTGTTGGGAGGACTAAAGGAATGGTTGTGTGTTGTGTTGGGAGGACTAAAGGAATGGTTGTGTGTTGTCTTGGGAGGACTAAAGGAATGGTTGTGTGTTGTGTTGGGAGGACTAAAGGAATGGTTGTGTGTTGTGTTGGGAGGACTAAAGGAATGGTTATGTGTTGTGTTGGGAGGACTAAAGGAATGGCTGTGTTGTGTTGGGAGGACTAAAGGAATGGTTGTGTGTTGTGTTGGGAGGACTAAAGGAATGGCTGTGTGTTGTGTTGGGAGGACTAAAGGAATGGTTGTGTGTTGTGTTGGGAGGACTAAAGGAATGGCTGTGTGTTTTGTTGGGAGGACTAAAGGAATGGCTGTGTGTTGTGTTGGGAGGACTAAAGGAATGGTTGTGTGTTGTGTTGGGAGGACTAAAGGGATGGCTGTGTGTTGTGTTGGGAGGACTAAAGGAATGGTTATGTGTTGTGTTGTGAGGACTAAAGGAATGGCTGTGTGTTGGGAGGACTAAAGGAATGGTTATGTGTTGTGTTGGGAGGACTATAGGAATGGCTGTGTGTTGGGAGGACTAAAGGAATGGTTATGTGTTGTGTTGGGAGGACTAAAGGAATGGCTGTGTGTTGTGTTGGGAGGACTATAGGAATGGCTGTGTGTTGTGTTGGGAGGACTAAAGGAATGGTTATGTGTTGTGTTGGGAGGACTATAGGAATGGCTGTGTGTTGTGTTGGGAGGACTATAGGAATGGCTGTGTGTTGTGTTGGGAGGACTAAAGGAATGGTTATGTGTTGTGTTGGGAGGACTAAAGGAATGGCTGTGTGTTGTGTTGGGAGGACTATAGGAATGGTTGTGTGTTGTGTTGGGAGGACTAAAGGAATGGTTATGTGTTGTGTTGGGAGGACTAAAGGAATGGTTATGTGTTGTGTTGGGAGGACTAAAGGAATGGTTGTGTGTTGTGTTGGGAGGACTAAAGGAATGGTTATGTGTTGTGTTGGGAGGACTAAAGGAATGGTTATGTGTTGTGTTGTGAGGACTAAAGGAATGGCTGTGTGTTGGGAGGACTAAAGGAATGGTTATGTGTTGTGTTGGGAGGACTATAGGAATGGCTGTGTGTTGGGAGGACTAAAGGAATGGTTATGTGTTGTGTTGGGAGGACTAAAGGAATGGCTGTGTGTTGTGTTGGGAGGACTATAGGAATGGCTGTGTGTTGTGTTGGGAGGACTAAAGGAATGGTTATGTGTTGTGTTGGGAGGACTATAGGAATGGCTGTGTGTTGTGTTGGGAGGACTATAGGAATGGTTGTGTGTTGTGTTGGGAGGACTAAAGGAATGGTTATGTGTTGTTTTGGGAGGACTAAAGGAATGGTTGTGTGTTGTGTTGGGAGGACTAAAGGAATGGTTGTGTGTTGTGTTGGGAGGACTAAAGGAATGGCTGTGTGTTGTGTTGGGAGGACTAAAGGAATGGCTGTGTGTTGTGTTGGGAGGACTAAAGGAATGGTTATGTGTTGTGTTGGGAGGACTAAAGGAATGGTTGTGTGTTGTGTTGGGAGGACTAAAGGAATGGCTGTGTGTTTTGTTGGGAGGACTAAAGGAATGGCTGTGTGTTGTGTTGGGAGGACTAAAGGAATGGTTGTGTGTTGTGTTGGGAGGACTAAAGGAATGGCTGTGTGTTGTGTTGGGAGGACTAAAGGAATGGTTATGTGTTGTGTTGGGAGGACTATAGGAATGGCTGTGTGTTGTGTTGGGAGGACTATAGGAATGGTTGTGTGTTGTGTTGGGAGGACTAAAGGAATGGTTATGTGTTGTTTTGGGAGGACTAAAGGAATGGTTGTGTTGTGTTGGGAGGACTAAAGGAATGGTTGTGTGTTGTGTTGGGAGGACTAAAGGAATGGCTGTGTGTTGTGTTGGGAGGACTAAAGGAATGGCTGTGTGTTTTGTTGGGAGGACTAAAGGAATGGCTGTGTGTTGTGTTGGGAGGACTAAAGGAATGGTTATGTGTTGTGTTGGGAGGACTAAAGGAATGGTTGTGTGTTGTGTTGGGAGGACTAAAGGAATGGTTGTGTGTTGTGTTGGGAGGACTATAGGAATGGCTGTGTGTTGTGTTGGGAGGACTAAAGGAATGGTTATATGTTGTGTTGGGAGGACTAAAGGAATGGTTATGTGTTGTGTTGGGAGGACTAAAGGAATGGCTGTGTGTTGGGAGGACTAAAGGAATGGCTGTGTGTTGGGAGGACTAAAGGAATGGTTATGTGTTGTGTTGGGAGTACTATAGGAATGGCTGTGTGTTGGGAGGACTAAAGGAATGGTTAGGCGACCACTAGGATTAGCGATCCATTGAGCCTTAGCCCTGTACAGGCGCCTCAGCCTGGCCCAGATAGGACAATCCTCCTGGGGTCGGCCTGCTGGATTAAGGCCTGTTATGGAGCAACCTGGTCTGGGCTAGAGGAGGAATACCATCACCGTCTCAAAACACCAACTAGCACTTTAACCTGTACATATACTTATAAAACTGCACTCATTCAGCCCACTTTGCCTGCAAATATCCTTTACTATCTCATATTGTTGTTGTTTTAAATCAGTGATTTCCTCTGTACTGTCACAAGGTGTGGCTCAAGGAAGCAGGAGAGGTAGAGTCAAGCGCAGGAGACAGATGATTCCGTGAATACTTTAACATATACACACGGGAAAAAGGTACAAGCACGGTCGGGCAGGGCGTATAAATAAAACGCACCACCCTCTCCAAACATAACGCAGGGACGCAGCCCAATATAAACTCTGCGTAAAACACGGGCAAAGGAAAAAAACAGAACCTCACTTCAAAACATGAGTCCTGACAAAAACAATCCCGCACAAAACACAAACCTACCTAGCTAGCCTAAATACCCCCCCCCCCCCACTAACAACTAATACAAAACAGGTGCGTGCCTATCCTAGACCTAACTAACAGAATATGAAACAGAGGATCGGTGGTAGCTAGTAGGCCGGCGACGATGACCGCCGAGCGCCGCCCGGGCGAGGAGGGGCGCCACCATCCGTAGGTGTCGTGACATGTACTGTATGTATGTATTGTGATTGCTGCTAAATCAATCGCCTCGTTGAGGACATTATAGTTTTCTAAACTAACCTAAAACTAGTTCAGGGGCGCCAGGGTGGACAACCCTCTCTGGTCCTGGAGAGGGTTTCAGAGAATGCATGGTTTTGTTCCACCATAGCACTAACCCACCTAATTGAAGTAATCAGAGCTGGGCTGGAACCACAGTCAGCATCCACACAGCAGCTCTGAACGACTGCAGTTACTCTTCTGAGCTACATGTAGTTGAGTTGTAGATGGTAGGAATACATGTCAAACATCAGTCTGGTTGTTTCAGCTCAGTGACAAGATATGACCCTAATGAACCCCACGTACTCAGACTACATGCTATCAGATATGACCCTAGACGTCCTCAATGAACCCTACGTACTCAGACTACATGCCATCAGATATGACCCTAGACGTCCTCAATGAACCCTACGTACTCAGACTACATACTATCAGATATGACCCTAGACGTCCTCAATGAACCCCACGTACTCAGACTACATGCTATCAGATATGACCCTAGACGTCCTCAATGAACCCTACGTACTCAGACTACATACTATCAGATATGACCCTAGACGTCCTCAATGAACCCTACGTACTCAGACTACATGCTATCAGATATGACCCTAGACGTCCTCAATGAACCCTACGTACTCAGACTACATACTATCAGATATGGCTATAGCCACAGTACATACTATCAGATATGAACCTAGACGTCCTCAATGAACCCTACGTACTCAGACTACATGCTATCAGATATGACTATAGACGTCCTCAATGAACCCTACGTACTCAGACTACATGCTATCAGATATGACCCTAGACGTCCTCAATGAACCCTACGTACTCAGACTACATGCTATCAGATATGACTATAGACGTCCTCAATGAACCCTACGTACTCAGACTACATGCTATCAGATATGACTATAGACGTCCTCAATGAACCCTACGTACTCAGACTACATACTATCAGATATGACCCTAGACGTCCTCAATGAACCCTACGTACTCAGACTACATACTATCAGTACATAGTTAGAAGGATTACTTTATCCTATCCCAGGTATTCCTTGAAGAGGTGGGGTTTCAGGTGTCTCCGGAAGGTGGTGATTACTATCAGATATGGCTATAGCCACAGTACATACTATCAGATATGGCTATAGCCACAGTACATACTATCAGATATGGCTATAGCCACAGTACATACTATCAGATATGGCTATAGCCACAGTACATACTATCAGATATGGCTATAGCCACAGTACATACTATCAGATATGGCTATAGCCACAGTACATACTATCAGATATGGCTATAGCCACAGTACATACTATCAGATATGGCTATAGCCACAGTACATACTATCAGATATGGCTATAGCCACAGTACATACTATCAGATATGGCTATAGCCACAGTACATACTCCAGTAGTTACTGGAGGGAGGTTATTAATTTACTAAAGATTTTAGGGGTTAAATATGGGAGTGTAATGTGTCTTATGTTGTTAATACTGAAAATAGATTAACATCATGATTATATAACTGTTATTAAACTGTGTAGTCCACAATGGTCATGATTATATAGCTGTTATTAAACTGTGTAGTCCACAATGGTCATGATTATATAGCTGTTATTAAACTGTGTAGTCCACAATGGTCATGATTATACCACTGTTATTAAACTGTGTAGTCCACAATGGTCATGATTTTATAACTGTTATTAAACTGTGTAGTCCACAATGGTCATGATTATACCACTGTTATTAAACTGTGTAGTCCACAATGGTCATGATTATATAACTGTTATTAAACTGTGTAGTCCACAATGGTCAAACAATGTGGTGAAAGACTAAACATGAACATGACCCTGGTGTACTGTGAATAAGGTAAAGGGTCTCAGTCTAGTAAATAAGCCCTTCCAACCCCACAACCTGACTCACTGACTGTAACCTACATTCTTTACTGTCCTGTTGTGGTGTCAATCTGATTAGGGATCAGCAGGAAGGCTTCTAAGTGACATA
Source organism: Salmo salar (assembly GCF_965601325.2). Lineage (NCBI taxonomy): Eukaryota > Metazoa > Chordata > Actinopteri > Salmoniformes > Salmonidae > Salmo > Salmo salar. Next base: position 46,989,956 of record NC_138316.1, on the reverse strand, counting down.
AAGCGTCCTGTCAGGAGCCATCTGCTAACTTTCATTCTGTCACAGGCAGCCAGAATGTACACTAGCCCAGCCTGTCTTCCTATTCTAGTCTGTAGTCTAATAGCAATATGCGTTCATTGTAGGCTATAGAGTAGGCCTACGTTCATTAGTTAACATTTATAAAAGATTATACGATAATAAATTGTCAAACCTCGGGTTGCGATGACTGTGGTCCATTATTTCCCGACGTCTCTTTTTCTATTGGCCAACTGTGCGTTTTGTTGCCTTCCATCTCGAACTCCCCCCCCCCCAAAAAAAAAAAATCTCGTCAGCTTTGACTTTCTTCCATTCACATTTATGGTTGGACACCGGGGGGTTGTCATCATACCTGCATGGTAACTAGGCTACCCTGTGCGTAAAAGCGCGCGGCTATCTGCCTATTTGGAGCACCTTGTTCATTCAACAACTAGCCCATTGAACAGCTAGACTAAACAACTTTTCTTTAACTAAGCGAGATAACTTCTTTAACTATGTTACTTTACCACCTCTCCCTGGATTAATTAAACTGAAAACATTTGAATGAGCGCCAACGAGTTTACAATATATAATTTAGCCGTTCACCAGATCGCATTCAGGTGTTTGTTTTGTTGTTCTTGAAGTGGGACACACGACCACTCCAATCCTTATGAACCGCCCCTAGAGCGCGTCCTGTAGCTAATGAAAAGCAACAGGCTAATCATGTTCTGTTTGTACAGGCTAGTGGCTAATCCTCAAAAAGGCCTTCAACTTTTGAAGTAGAACAAAACACAACCAGATTTATTCACATCTCTAATGTCTCCCATTTATGAAATGGATAGTTGTGAACAAAATATTTTATTACAAAAGTGGATAAATTGATAGTTATTGTGACTCCAAACATGCAGAATAATGCTTGGCTGGAGGGGGTGGAGTGGGCTTCATATGCTCATGTAACCCAATATTGCCAGATCTGATATTGCTCAAATATGGAATATAAGTAGTCGGTTGCCTGCACTACATACACAAATAAACAGCATTATGATATCATAATCCGTCTTGGAATTATAGACCTGAAAACACAAAGATTCAATAGGCTGAAATAGCAACTACGAACATTTATGATGAATGTATACTTTGCTTTTTGGTAGTTGATACATAGACAACTTTCCAAGTCAGTCAAATTTGCTCTCATTCAGTGCTGTATGGTACAAAAATCCATACTTACAAATACTTTAAAAAAAAATGTTGTGTCTAGAGTAACCTGCCACAGCATATTTAGCTTCTATGTTTTATTTTAATTTAACCTTTATTTAACTTGGCAAGTCAGTTATTTACAATGTATATAGATAGATTGTGTGTTTATAGACCGTGTATAGGCTTGTCTCCCAGATTGTGTGTATATATATTGAGATGGATGTGTGTATGTATGTATGTATGTATGTATGTATGTATGTATGTATGTATGTATGTATGTATGTATGTATGTATGTATGTATGTATGTATGTATGTATGTATGTATGTATGTATGTATGTATATTATTTTACTGCTCTAGGGATATAATTATTGTTTGGATGACCGTATTTACTATTATGTATTGATTTATAAAAAATTATAAATAAAATCACTCTTTATGTGATGCGCAATGCAGAGAACGCTGGAAAAAGAATTAGCATTTAATTACCATAGTAAATTATTGTAATGTTTGTTTATGTGTAAAATTAATAGCGATTTGACACGGGGAAAAAAATAGAAAAAAATCCTAAAATGTCATTCATTCATTCATTCATGCTCTAAGGAAAACAAGTGGGCTGAGACCATAGCTGCAGGAAGTAGGGGTGCTAATATTATCATTGTTTGGATAAAATTTGTGCACTAGGCCTTTACTACTCCTGTATTTAGGGTATTCAGGGCTGGGTCATTCAGGGTATTCAGGGATAGGTCATTCTGCTGCCCTAGGCAAGACAAAAATATTGCTGTCCTGCAAAACTAGAAGAGTCCCAATAAGCAAAATAAAATAAAAATAAATGTATTTTCCAGATGTTGAAGATAGGTTCAATTTAGGTTCTGAATGAAAGGTGAAAATATGCAATTCATAGATGTCTATGTTTGGACCAAATCAAGGCCGGTCCAGACCGGACCAAATCAAGGCCGGTCCAGACCGGACCAAATCAAGGCCGGTCCAGACCGGACCAAATCAAGGCCGGTCCAGACCGGACCAATTCTGAAACAAACCATATGATTGCTATGATTGCTATTGCTATGATTGCTTCAGATTTGGTCCAGACTAGACCCCCCAAAAAATCTATGACCGTGGACGTTGAAATCAAGGCCGATCTGGACTGCACCAAATCAGAGCCCAGGCATCATCTCGTACTGTATCTGTGTGTGGAGCTATGCTACATCCCTCTTAACCAAGGCTTCTCAGTCATAGTCTATGACCTACACTCTGAGTAACCTCTAGGTAAGGTCACCCTCACAGATCCTGTCACTCTCCTCATCTCACTCTCCTCATCTTACTCTCCTCATCTCACTCTCCTCATCTCACTCTCCTCACTCTCCTGCTGGGCCTTCCCCAAGCCATAATCACAGCCAATTAGTTCAAATGAGTGAAGGAAAAAAAAGAACAGAATTGGGCTGCCTGTGTAAACACAGCCTATGTGCTTGTGTCATGAAAACATACATTGAACACATATTGAACACACATTGATCACACATTGGAAAGCTAGTTGGCTTCAGCTTTTCAAACACAACAGAGACATTGGGCAGTGGCACTCAAAGGTCTAGTTATACCAAGAGCCGTATGAAACCCATTTGAAGACACAATAACACAATACAAAATAAACCAGTGCAATTTATATGCAGACAAAGGTATTTGAGTGTAATTATGTCGGCCATATTGGATTCAGAATAAAATTGATTTACACCAAAACAGTCTTTATTGGCATGAGTGTTATACATCATTCAGAGAGAATACCTTTCATCTATCTACCAAATTCATATTTACACGTGATTTAACCTCTATATTGGATATTGGATGCCATATTGGATTTGAGGCTAAATTCAGGGTGGCACCAAAGATTATCCGTTGTGGTCCCCTGACTGAATTACAAGAGTAGGGGCTAAAGATATACAATCCTTCAAGGAACCTTGGACCCACAAAAATGTAATTTGGACGTCTGAGCCCACTTGCTTTCCTTAGAGCAGATTTCTTTATCCCCAACATCAATAAACATAAATATTCCTAGTTGATATTTCCACCTAAATGAACATGTGTAACTGTATGGATTCAGGAATGAGAGAAGCACTGAATGAGAGCAAATTTGACATAGAAAGTTTGTTAATCAGCTACCAAAAAAGTAAAGCTTACATTCATCACAAATATTACTGGTTGATATTTCCACCTATTGTATCTCTGTGTTTACAGGTTCTATATTCCCGAGATGAATTAAGATATTCGAATGCTGTACATTTGTGTATATAGGGCAGGCGACTGTCTACTTGTGTTTAAAAGTTTAGCAAAATCAGAGCTTGATATATTGAGTTATATGAGCTTATGGAGCCCAGCCCTCCTTCAGACAAGCATTATTCTGCACTTTTTGAGTTTAGGTGGTGTGTCACAGTATCTACCAATTAAAACATATATACTGCTCAAAAAAATAAAGGGAACACTTAAACAACATATCCTAGATCTGAATGAAAGAAATAATCTTATTAAATACTTTTTTCTTTACATAGTTGAATGTGCTGACAGCAAAATCACACAAAAATAATCAATGGAAATCCAATTTATCAACCCATGGAGGTCTGGATTTGGAGTCCCACTCATAATTAAAGTGGAAAACCACACTACAGGCTGATCCAACTTTGATGTAATGTCCGCCTTAAAACAAGTCAAAATGAGGCTCAGTAGTGTGTGTGGCCTCCACGTGCCTGTATGACCTCCCTACAATGCCTGGGCATGCTCCGGATGAGGTGGCGGATGGTCTCCTGAGGGATCTCCTCCTAGACCTGGACTAAAGCATCCGCGAACTCCTGGACAGTCTGTGGTGCAACGTGGCGTTGGTGGATGGAGCGAGACATGATGTCCCAGATGTGCTCAATTGGATTCAGTTCTGGGGAACGGGCGGGCCAGTCCATAGCATCAATGCCTTCCTCTTGCAGGAACTGCTGACACACTCCAGCCACATGAGGTCTAGCATTGTCTTGCATTAGGAGGAACCCAGGGCCAACCGCACCAGCATATGGTCTCACAAGGGGTCTGAGGATCTCATCTCGGTACCTAATGGCAGTCAGGCTACCTCTGGCGAGCACATGGAGGGCTGTGCGGCCCCCCAAAGAAATGCCACCCCACACCATGACTGACCCACCGCCAAACCGGTCATGCTGGAGGATGTTGCAGGCAGCAGAACGTTCTCCACGGCGTCTCCAGACCCTGTCACGTCTGTCACGTGCTCAGTGTGAACCTGCTTTCATCTGTGAAGAGCACAGGGCGCCAGTGGCGAATTTGCCAATGTTGGTGTTCTCTGGCAAATGCCAAACGCCCTGCATGGTGTTGGGCTGTAAGCACAACCCCCACCTGTGGACGTCGGGCCCTCATACCACCCTCATGGAGTCTGTTTCTGACCGTTTGAGCAGACACATGCACATTTGTGGCCTGCTGGAGGTCATTTTGCAGGGCTCTGGCAGTGCTTCTCCTGCTCCTCCTTGCACAAAGGTGGAGGTAGCGGTCCTGCTGCTGGGTTGTTGCCCTCCTACGGCCTCCTCCACGTCTCCTGATGTACTGGCCTGTCTCCTGGTAGCGCCTCCATGCTCTGGACACTACGCTGACAGACATAGCAAACCTTCTTGCCACAGCTCGCATTGATGTGCCATCCTGGATGAGCTGCACTACCTGAGCCACTTGTGTGGGTTGTAGACTCCGTCTCATGCTACCACTAGAGTGAAAGCACCGCCAGCATTCAAAAGTGACCAAAACATCAGTCAGGAAGCATAGGAACTAAGAAGTGGTCTGTGGTCCCCACCTGCAGAACCACTCCTTTATTGGGGGTGTCTTGCTAATTGCCTATAATATCCACCTGTTGTCTATTCCATTTGCACAACAGCATGTGAAATTTATTGTCAATCAGTGTTGCTTCCTAAGTGGACAGTTTGATTTCCACGAAGTGTGATTGACTTGGAGTTACATTGTGTTGTTTAAGTGTTCCCTTTATTTTTTTGAGCAGTGTATATATATTTAACCTTTATTTAACTCGGCAAGTCAGTTCAGAAAAAAAATCTTATTTACAATGACAGCCTAGGAACAGTGAACTGCCTTGTTCAGTGGTAGAACAACAGATTTTGACCTTGTCAGCTCGAGGATTCGATCTAGCAACCTTTCGGTTACTGGCCCAACGCTCTAACCACTAGAATACTTGCTGCCACAATTTAACCACCTTTGCAATAAAATATTTTTACTCAACCATCCATTTCATAAATGGGAGACATTAGAGATGTGAAAAAAACATGGTTGTGTTTTGTGGAGGCCTTGTCTCTAGCCTATATGTATACATGACTGTTTATTTATTTATTTATTATTTCACCTTTATTTAACCAGGTAGGCTAGTTGAGAACAAGTTCTCATTTGCAATTGCGACCTGGCCAAGATAAAGCAAAGCAGTGTGACACAAACAACAACACAGAGTTACACATGGAATAAAGAAATGAACAGTCAATAACATTACAGGAACTGGGTTGTTATAACTAGGTTGCTTAAACCACTATGGGACTTTGTCAGCTGAGACAGATAGTTTTATTCAATGTGAATAATCTCATTGAGTTATTTGATATAAACATTTATTGAGTCAGTCCCCCTGGTTGGGTTGACAGACAGACAGACAGACAGACAGACAGACAGACAGACAGACAGACAGACAGACAGACAGACAGACAGACAGACAGACAGACAGACAGACAGACAGACAGACAGACAGACAGACAGACGCGTCAAATATAACAATAATGATATAATATTAAATGTAATAATGATAATGACATATTTCTCCCAAAATGTATTTTTTATTTTTTATCATTTATACTGCATCCTTGAGCCATCTTCAATGCTTTGGAACAATCGAATATCAATTCAAGATCCAAAACACTTGATCTCCAAGAGTACATTACATGTGCATCCAGGAAAAAACTACTACGAACGTAAACTAGGGTTGTAATGACGTAAACACATGCTGTGTCCCAAATGGTACCCTATTCCATATATAATACACTACTTTATGCACTATACACGGATAGGGTGCCATTTGGGACACATCTAGTGACGTCCTGAACCCTATTGCTCTTTTGACCATGCAAACAGAAGCAGCTTAGCAGTGTAATGAAAATAACTAGCATAGATCTGGCTCTGTTGCTATTGTAGAAGACAGCAGAGGCATAAGGTATCAGACCAGGACAAATACATAGTGTAAAATACTTATGTCAAATACTTGAAAAAATACATGTACTTGAAAGTATTTGAGTTGCACTTGATTTAGCTTGGCGTTTGTACTTCTGGGACCATATTACATTGGTTATATTCTACCGGTCCAAACTAAATTAAGTGCAGTATTTGAAAGTATTTGAAAGTATTTTTATTATTTGACCCAGGTCTACAAGGGATCATAATATCTGATATGGACCTCATTTTACTTTTAAGAAAATATTTAAAAGGCTAATTTCTGGGAAACAATGAAAAATGTATGAGCCCAAATAAAATACATATATATATATATATATATATATATATATATATATATATATATATATATATATATATATATATATATATATATATATATACACATATATATATATATACACATATATATATATGTGTATATATATATATATATATACATACATACATACATACATACATACATACATACATACATACATATATATATATATATATATATATATATATATATATATATATATACCTGGTGGAAGAACCACTGTATCAAAGAACCTAGCCTCATCACTGTACCTCAAACCGCTCAATTAAATTGGAGCACTGGACCTAGACTCTTAATAGGATGGGCAATGACTTTCTACTGACATTTTACTATTTTAATTTTATTGTGTCCTGTTCTTTTTTCCCCTTTTGCTTTTTTAAGTGAGTTGTATTGATCAAGCGCCAGCATTTAGTGTTCAGTTAGGACCTGGCTTTCACTAGAATGTTCTGATCCAGATTATGACTCCATCATCTGTGGATGACAACAGCAATCTGTAGCATGCAGGTATGAATTGAGCCACATCTAAAATGTTATACCTTTTCTATATCCATATAGAAACACTAGCTACGACCTGCCTTATTTAGCTAGCTCAATGTGAAATTCTGATTTGTGTATAATATAGTATACATTTGTCTTAACTGATTCATTCTTTTCTCATTTTTTTTTTTTTTACAAAATAGAAATACCTGAGATAAGAAAAACCATATTGTTTAATAATAATGATCTACTATAAAAAAGTTTGACACATTCTTTTAGATAAAAAAAAATCGTATAAAAAAAAAATCATATGGCAGCATCAATTGATAATTGACATAAATGTTGATCTTTTTTCTGAGTTCTCAAAAGGAAGTAGTATAACGAACATCCACTCAGGGCTCTGGTCAAAAGAAGTGCACTACATAGGGAATAGGGTGCCATTTCAGACGCAGACCAAGTGTGATGTCATGGTTATCATACCCATAAAGTAGCATACCCTGTCCTCTTTACAAACGACTCGTTTTTTGATGTTACTTAGAGTCGTTCAGAAGGTACAACGTTGCTTCACAATAGCCAAGCCAGAAATACAGTATGTATTGAGGATATTGAGTACTTATGGTTTTTTTCTTTCTAAAAATCAAGTAAAAAAAAAAAAACTTTTGTTGTTGTTGAGCATTAAAATGAACTCATAACCAAGCGTTTTCGCCAAAGGCACTGTCATGCACATAACTGTTTACTTTAAATCAACAAGTGGTTTTCATTTTTTGAAATTGAAAAATCAACTGCAGATTGTTGATTGGGACTTTAACCTTACTTAAGCTCAATAAAAACTGTCTGTTTCTGGCATGGCTAGTGGAAGTAGGACTCGAGGGAACCACGGCGACGCACGTCGGTAGTCCAGCAGTGGAAGCCTCCTCCCAGGGAGTTGGCGTGGCGGATGTTCACCTTGATGGTCTTGATACCTGGAGAACGGCGGGAGGGAGCGAGGGAGTCAGATAAACCAGAGGAATGGCAGTTGTCAAAAGGTCTGTCTTGGAACTTTATCTGAACTAACTTAAACAAACTAATAAAATCTATCTATCACTAAATAAAGATAAAAGGTCAAGAACTAAATGGTTGAATAAAATACTTAGTGGAGGGATTCTAATGAATAGGTCATAGGTCATACATGAAGGTCATGCTCTACTCACCAAGGTTCTCAAACATCTTGTGGATGGTGTGCTCGTTGGCATCACACATGACCCGTTTGGGGTCCAGCATCAAGACATTCATGGACAGCCACTTAGAGGACATCCACAGAGGGTGATCTGATGGGACAAAAGGTAGATTTACTAACCAGACACTCATAGATATCGTCACACCATGAAAAGACCACACCGACAGTGCTGAGTATGAGTTTTCTATCAACAAATCAGGAAGTGCTAGAAATAGGGTTGTCTTTTGTTGATAGGTGTCTTGAATTCCCAAACAACAACAACAACAACAACAACATCATACCATCTGGAATCAGAGGGGTTGGAGGCTTCACCACGGTCCAGCCGGCCTTCTCAAACATCTCCACCTGAAGAAGAGAAATCAGAGATGCTGTGGGTCAGACAGAGAGGTCTCTTCCCATGTAGCGTTTTATCAGTTACAGCACCACTCCACTAGAGGGCACTGCAGGAATGTATATACAGGGGGAAAGGGTCAACTGGTCAGGACTAATTTCTTGTTTCTCTCTCCTCTCTCTCTCTCTCTCTCTCTCTCTCCATCCCTCCCCATCTCTCTCTCTCATCTCTCTCTCCATTCCTCCCCGTCTCTCTCCTCTCATTCTCTCTTCACTCCCTCCCTCTCTCTGCACCCCCCCTCCCGCTCTTTCTCTCTCTCTCCATCCCTCCCCATCTCTCTCTCCATTCCTCCCCGTCTCTCTCCTCTCATTCTCTCTTCACTCCCTCCCTCTCTCTGCCCCCCCCCCCCCCCCCGCTCTTTCTCTCTCTTCTCTCCATCTGACTGACCTGACGACAGGGACGGTCAGGGTTGGACAGCACCAGTCCCGGCCCGATGATGTTGAAGGTGGCGTCGATGTGCATGGGGTTGGGGTCTTTGAATGAGATGATGTGGACCTTGTAGTCCGGGGCAAGATGGCGACGCATCCACTCAATCCCCATGTAGTTTGTAACCTGGAAATAGAGAAATAATGACTGGAATCAATCAACAATAAATTGTTTACACTTTTTATGTAAAAGTCCTCTATTATTTACATATTATTCACTTAGGAATGACGTGTTTAAATGATACCTAATAACTGCTTAGTAATATCTATTACTAATATTTATACACCATTTGGTACCAGGAAGTTACCAAATGTGTTGAATTATTCAACAGCAAGTTCCAGAAAGTACCTATTGAAATCATATAATTTCCTTGTGAATACCAGGTAAACACTTTCTGAGACATAAAAGAAAGTGTTGCGTTACCCAATTCATTACCTTCACTAGTTAACACTGTGGTCCTACAGAGCACCCAATTCATTACCTTCACTAGATAACACCGTGGTCCTACAGAGCACCCAATTCATTACCTTCACTAGATAACACCGTGGTCCTACAGAGCACCCAATTCATTACCTTCACTAGTTAACACTGTGGTCCTACAGAGCACCCAATTCATTACCTTCACTAGATAACACCGTGGTCCTACAGAGCACCCAATTCATTACCTTCACTAGTTAACACTGTGGTCCTACAGAGCACCCCATTCATTAACTTCACTAGTTAACACCGTGGTCCTACAGAGCACCCAATTCATTACCTTCACTAGTTAACACCGTGGTCCTACAGAGCACCCAATTCATTACCTTCACTAGATAACACTGTGGTCCTACAGAGCACCCAATTCATTACCTTCACTAGTTAACACTGTGGGTCTACAGAGCACCCAATTCATTACCTTCACTAGTTAACACCGTGGTCCTACAGAGCACCCAATTCATTACCTTCACTAGTTAACACCGTGGTCCTACAGAGCACCCAATTCATTACCTTCACTAGATAACACTGTGGTCCTACAGAGCACCCAATTCATTACCTTCACTAGTTAACACTGTGGGTCTACAGAGCACCCAATTCATTACCTTCACTAGTTAACACCGTGGTCCTACAGAGCACCCAATTCATTACCTTCACTAGTTAACACCGTGGTCCTACAGAGCACCCAATTCATTACCTTCACTAGTTAACACTGTGGTCCTACAGAGCACCCAATTCATTACCTTCACTAGATAACACCGTGGTCCTACAGAGCATCCAATTCATTACCTTCACTAGTTAACACCGTGGTCCTACAGAGCACCCCATTCATTAACTTCACTAGTTAACACCGTGGTCCTACAGAGCACCCAATTCATTACCTTCACTAGATAACACCGTGGTCCTACAGCGCATCCAATTCATTACCTTCACTAGTTAACACTGTGGTCCTACAGAGCACCCAATTCATTACCTTCACTAGATAACACCGTGGTCCTACAGAGCATCCAATACATTATCTTCACTAGTTAACACCGTGGTCCTACAGAGCACCCAATTCATTACCTTCACTAGTTAACACTGTGGTCCTACAGAGCTGGTCCGTACGTAGGCCTCTAGGCCTGTATGTAATTGTGTTAATTAGTGGCTCTGAACTTGGTCATTGACAAACAATAAAAGGCCTCAAAGGGACTCAATGTGTTCAGTGAGCCAGGAATCCGTCTAAACACCAGTTGTCTGTTCTGTCGGCTTGCTTCTTGCTACAGACTGGGGATCTAATTGCAGCTAGGCAGTGTAGGCTTCTGTTGGACAAGTTCTGCATCCCTAAAATATTTTGTCTCTTTATTAGTTGACCTGTAGCTAACCTATAAGGCCAAAACAACGACACCGGGTCGTTCAACATCTCATTCCAATATCATGGGCATTAATATGGAGTTGTTCCCCTCCCTTTACTGCTATAACAGCCTCCACTATTCTGGGAAGGCTTTCCACTAGATGTTGGAACATCGCTGCAGGGGACTTGCTTCCATTCAGCCACAAGAGAATTAGTGAGGTCGGGCCCTGAAGTTGGGTGATTAGGCCTGGCTCGCAGTCAGCGTTCCAATCCCAAAGGTGTTCAATGGGGTTGAGGTCAGGGCTCTGTGCAGGCCAGTCAAGTTCTTCCACACCACTCTCGACAAACCATTTCTGAGAGACCATTTCATGAACCTCCCAATGAACAGTTATTGTGACAACGTTGCTTCCAGAGGCAGTTTGGAACATGGTAGTGAATGTTGCAACCCGAGGACAGATGATTTTTAAACGCTACGCACTTCAGCAGTCCGTAGTCACGTTCTGTGAGCTTCTGTGGCCTACCACTTTGTGTCTGAGCCGTTGTTGCTCCTAGTTGTTTCCACTTCACAGTAACAGCACTTAGAGTTGACGGGGACAGCTCTATTAGGGCAGAAATTTGACGAACTGACTTGTTGGAAAGGTAGCATCCTTTGACGGTGCCACGTTGAAAGTCACTGAGCTCTTCAGTAAGGCCATTCTACTGCCAATGTTTGTCTATGGAGCTTGCGTGGCTGTGTACTCGATTTTATACACCTGTCAGCAACGGGTGTGGCTGAAATAGACGAATCCACTAATTTCAAGGGGTGTCCACATACTTTTTTTTAGATTAAGGAGTGAACACAGTGTGACTCTATAAACTAATATGTGGCATTGTGGCCTCCAAACCTGACTCCTCTGGACAAACAGATCCCTGCCAGCTCTGATGAAGTCAGCGGCGTCAAAGCACGGCTCGTGTTCGGTGGTGACAAACTTTCCCTGGGCAGCCAGCTTGTGTCTGTCTTCCACCGTGCGGATGGGGTACTCCTGGAGGGGGCAGAGAGAAAGACAGATTAGAGAGACAGACAGGTTAGTCCTGCAGGGGGCAGAGAGAGAGACAGATTAGAGAGACAGACATGTTAGTCCTGGAGGGGGGCAGAGAGAGAGACAGATCAGAGAGACAGACAGGTTAGTCCTGGAGGGGGCAGAGAGAGAGAGACAGATTAGAGAGACAGACAGGTTAGTCCTGGAGGGGGCAGAGAGAGAGACAGATTAGAGAGACAGACAGGTTAGTCCTGGAGGGGCAGAGAGAGAGAGACAGATTAAAGAGACAGACAGGTTAGTCCCGGAGGTGGGCAGAGAGTGAGAGACAGATTAGAGAGACAGACAGGTTAGTCCTGGAGGGCGGGAGAAAGAGAGAGACAGATTAGAGAGACAGACAGGTTAGTCCTGGAGGGGGGCAGCGAGAGAGACAGATTAGAGAGACAGACAGGTTAGTCCTGGAGGGGGCAGAGAGAGAGAGACAGATTAGAGAGACAGACAGGTTAGTCCTGGAGGGGGCAGAGAGAGAGACAGATTAGAGAGACAGACAGGTTAGTCCTGGAGGGTGCAAAGAGAGAGACAGATTAGAGAGACAGACAGGTTAGTCCTGGAGGGGGCAGAGAGAGAGAGACAGATTAGAGAGACAGACAGGTTAGTCCTGGAGGGGGGCAGAGATAGAGACAGATTAGAGAGACAGACAGGGCAGAGAGAGAGACAGGTTAGTCCTGGAGGGGGGGAGAGAGAGAGACAGATTAGAGAGACAGATAGGGCAGAGAGAGAGAGACAGGTTAGAGAGACAGACAGGGCAGAGAGAGCCAGACAGGTTAGTCCTGGAGGGGGGAAGAGAGAGCGACAGATTAGAGAGACAGACAGGGCAGAGAGAGACAGACAGGTTAGTCCTGGAAGGGGGAAGAGAGAGACAGGTTAGAGAGACAGACAGGGCAGAGAGAAACAGACAGGTTAGTCCTGGAGTGGGGAGGGGGGTGAGACAGAGGTCAGAGACTGACTGGTTTAAAGGTAGACTCAGTGATAAACAAAGTAAACAGCAGTATCGGGACGATTTCCGCAACAGAGTTGAAACACGAAGCTAAACTTCTCCACCGTTTTTGGCAGGCTGCAGCCAACACACTGCAGCAGAGTGAAGTGTACCCATACAGATACTCTGTGTGAGTGCATCTTCTTGTATCACACTCATATTAAATATCTTTGGTCAACCCTGCTGCTCGTGGCAATGTCACATCTCTGAGTCTCAGTTTAAGGAGAGGTCAGAGAAACTGACAGGTTGGAACGGGGGGGGGGGGGGGGGGGTTGATTATCTACAGCCATTAAGTTATGAGTCTCAGTTTAAGGAGAGATCAGAGAAACTGACAGGTTGGAACGGGGGGGTTGATTATCTACAGCCATTAAGTTATGAGTCTCAGTTTAAGGAGAGGTCAGAGAAACTGACAGGTTGGAACGGGGGGGGGGGGTTGATTATCTACAGCCATTAAGTTATGAGTCTCAGTTTAAGGAGAGATCAGAGAAACTGACAGGTTGGAACGGGGGGGGGGGGGTGGGTGGGTTGTAAGGAGAGGTCAGAGAAACTGACAGGTTGGAACGGGGGGGGTTGATTATCTACAGCCATTAAGTTATGAGTCTCAGTTTAAGGAGAGATCAGAGAAACTGACAGGTTGGAACGGGGGGGTTGATTATCTACAGCCATTAAGTTATGAGTCTCAGTTTAAGGAGAGGTCAGAGAAACTGACAGGTTGGAACGGGGGGGGGGGGTTGATTATCTACAGCCATTAAGTTATGAGTCTCAGTTTAAGGAGAGATCAGAGAAACTGACAGGTTGGAACGGGGGGGGGGGGGGTGGGTGGGTTGTAAGGAGAGGTCAGAGAAACTGACAGGTTGGAACGGGGGGGGTTGATTATCTACAGCCATTAAGTTATGAGTCTCAGTTTAAGGAGAGATCAGAGAAACTGACAGGTTGGAACGGGGGGGGGGGTTGATTATCTACAGCCATTAAGTTATGAGTCTCAGTTTAAGGAGAGATCAGAGAAACTGACAGGTTGGAACGGGGGGGGGGGGTTGATTATCTACAGCCATTAAGTTATGAGTCTCAGTTTAAGGAGAGATCAGAGAAACTGACAGGTTGGAACGGGGGGGGGGGGGGGTTGATTATCTACAGCCATTAAGTTGTCATGTAGGAAGTGTGTACCTTTAAATGGCCCCTTGCCACATGAGTAAAACACACACCCTGTTCTTGGGCCAAATCTCATGAGTAATACAAACACAGTAAATTTGGGCCTAATCTCATGGGTAATACAAACACAGTAAATTTGGGCCTAATCTCATGGGTAATATGTCACTTCTAGCATGATATATGAGATATGGCCAAAGCACAGAGTAATCTATGCCACGTATAGTCTACAATTTTATTCACCACGGTTTACATAACAGTGAATGCATGTTTAGTATGTGATCCCTGCAGGAACAGAGACTCTGAAGTGAGTGAGACAGTCTCGGGGTGAGGATGGCATCTAACACCTCACCTGATCGTACAGCTCATCAGACATGGTGGGTTTTGGGGGGGTCGTCCACTTGGCACCCTTTCTGAAGTACTCCTTGATGAGGGGTCTGTAGGCCCGGTACTCAAAGAAGCGGGACCTCCAGGCCATGGGAGCCTCGATAATCTCATTCCCCACCACCATGAGGATGTCTCTGGGCATGGCAGCGTACATGCCTGGGTGGAGAAGAGGAGACATGTTAGAGACACACGGGGTTTTTTACTCAATGTTCAGGTGGTGAATTTTCGATCAAACAATCAATAATTCAACCAACCAACCAAAAGAACAATCAATTAACCAATCAATCAATCCCGTAGCGCTCCCCCTCTGCCTACCAGTCGAGGTGAAGTCTGGAGTGTTGTACTCGAAGGACCAGTCCATGGGTTCAGGTCTCTGAACTGTAACTCCCTCCATGCGGAGAATATTGCACATTTCTTCAATCTCAGCAACAGCTTTCTTCAAGTGGTCCTCAGGAAAGCTTTGGCCCCCATACTTCTGGTAGAAGGGCCAATGCTTCTCATATGTGTTAGCCTGTTGACAAAAGTTCAATACGTAATGAACTCTAATGATTTATATTTGATTTGAGCTGGTGAGTCCCATTAAAGATTTGAATGTATTTGGCAAGGAAGCTGTTGCTATTTGGAATAAGCTAATTTTGCATCAACTCAATGCAATAATAATATATTTCTATATTTATGATGCATACATCTCAGTTTGAACATAGTGTAGATTTGTTCTACATAATTGTGAGTTCTGACTTGATGACCTCACCTTGACCTCTACTGTGAAAGGAGGGACGCGCGCGTTCTCGGCGCGGCCTACGATCACCTCTTCGAGCGGGTCCCATTCGTTGTAGGCGCAGACAGGACACTCCTGTAGCTCAGGCTCAGTGACAGCGTTCTCCTCCAGGGCGCGTTGCGGCTGCGCGGCAGCAGCGGAACTCGAGTAGCTCTGGAACGCGCCCTGCACCCAGCCAGTCATGGCGCGGCCGAGCTGCGGGAAGATGAACAGCTGCGTCAGTATCATCCACTCACAAGTCACGGTGTGGTCACACATTTCATGTAATGTTTAGAATTACAGGAAATGTGCTGTAAAACTGAAACATTTTCTCTCAACCTCATGGCAAAATGTGTACAATAGCATCATATTAGCTATAAAACTGCAAATGTTTATCTTTGCCCCATAGCAAAATGTGTAGCATTGTAGGAAGTTAGTTGTTTTCCCCCCAAAAAAATCCTTAATCATGTTTCGCTCAGACCTTGCGGGGCGCGAAACTGTGGTACGCCACTGGGTCACACTGCTGGCTCCGCAACGCAACACACTGGGTCACACTGCTGGCTCCGCAACGTAACACACTGGGTCACACTGCTGGCTCCGCCACGCAACACACTGGGTCACACTGCTGGCTCCGCCACGCAACACATTGGGTCACACTGCTGGCTCCGCCACGCAACACACTGGGTCACACTGCTGGCTCCGCAACGCAACACACTGGGTCACACTGCTGGCTCCGCCACGCAACACACTGGGTCACACTGCTGGCTCCGCAACGCAACACACTGGGTCACACTGCTGGCTCCGCCACGCAACACACTGGGTCACACTGCTGGCTCCGCCACGCAACACACTGGGTCACACTGCTGGCTCCGCCACGCAACACACTGGGTCACACTGCTGGCTCCGCCACGCAACACACTGGGTCACACTGCTGGCTCCGCATCGCAACACACTGGGTCACACTGCTGGCTCCGCCACGCAACACACTGGGTCACACTGCTGGCTCCGCCACGCAACACACTGGGTCACACTGCTGGCTCCGCCACGCAACACACTGGGTCACACTGCTGGCTCCGCAACGCAACACACTGGGTCACACTGCTGGCTCCGCCACGCAACACACTGGGTCACACTGCTGGCTCCGCCACGCAACACACTGGGTCACACTGCTGGCTCCGCCACGCAACACACTGGGTCACACTGCTGGCTCCGCCACGCAACACACTGGGTCACACTGCTGGCTCCGCCACGCAACACACTGGGTCACACTGCTGGCTCCGCCACGCAACACACTGGGTCACACACTGCTGGCTCCGCCACGCAACACACTGGGTCACACTGCTGGCTCCGCAACGCAACACACTGGGTCACACTGCTGGCTCCGCCACGCAACACACTGGGTCACACTGCTGGCTCCGCCACGCAACACACTGGGTCACACTGCTGGCTCCGCAACGCAACACACTGGGTCACACTGCTGGCTCCGCCACGCAACACACTGGGTCACACTGCTGGCTCCGCCACGCAACACACTGGGTCACACTGCTGGCTCCGCAACGCAACACACTGGGTCACACTGCTGGCTCCGCCACGCAACACACTGGGTCACACTGCTGGCTCCGCATCGCAACACACTGGGTCACACTGCTGGCTCCGCCACGCAACACACTGGGTCACACTGCTGGCTCCGCCACGCAACACACTGGGTCACACTGCTGGCTCCGCATCGCAACACACTGGGTCACACTGCTGGCTCCGCAACGCAACACACTGGGTCACACTGCTGGCTCCGCCACGCAACACACTGGGTCACACTGCTGGCTCCGCCACGCAACACACTGGGTCACACTGCTGGCTCCGCCACGCAACACACTGGGTCACACTGCTGGCTCCGCCACGCAACACACTGGGTCACACTGCTGGCTCCGCCACGCAACACACTGGGTCACACTGCTGGCTCCGCCACGCAACACACTGGGTCACACTGCTGGCTCCGCCACGCAACACACTGGGTCACACTGCTGGCTCCGCAACGCAACACACTGGGTCACACTGCTGGCTCCGCCACGCAACACACTGGGTCACACTGCTGGCTCCGCCACGCAACACACTGGGTCACACTGCTGGCTCCGCCACGCAACACACTGGGTCACACTGCTGGCTCCGCAACGCAACACACGATTACAAGGCCATTCACAGGTTTACCATATAACATTATATTATAATCAAATTGATTAAGATATTAAGCTTCCATGTGGATTTGTTTTATATATTTTTCCAATCAGTAGTTGAACTGAGGTGATTCTTCAAGTCCTGACCATGATAACTATGGTTTAAAGGTAAGTAGACCAAGGACTAACCTGTTAGCTTAATCTGTTGCAGTAAGCCTTATCATACACATTCTACATTTCACAAAGACAGATGCATTACAAGGCCAAAAGGAAAACCATTGGGCAATATAAGGTAAAGCCTAACGGAGCTGTGTTAGATATGGCCTGTTGGTTTTGAGTCAAGGTGCGCTTGATAAACGCACTTATCTTGGTTGGAGGTATAATTTCATGGGGTCAGCGGGCACATGCGCTGCTCTCCGTGTCAGTGGGTTCAAGGAGGGCCCGCAACAGCTGTCCACTGTCACTCACGCGCAAAAATGTGCTGCCGGACACATTTCTCTCTCTTACACATTTCCAAATAAAGCAGAAACGTTCTCTTCCAAAAAATACATAGGTTAAAGTTTTCATTTCTGTAGCAATTTTGCATTCTACTTTGTGCAGAAGGAATTGACTTAATTCTCAATTCCAGAGAACAGCATGCGAAATTCTTGAGTGACGCAAGAAATGCTGCTATATTCGTTTTACTTGAAACAAAAACTCGTCTATGTCCGGATAAAATCAATTAATGAAAGAAAATAACATGCTTTTTGATTGGTAGACCTACATTTATTTGAGTATTTTGCTGTGAAAAGAAAGAGTAAGAAAATAGCCTATTCATTTTATTTTAAAGAATAATGTTCAAAGTAATAAGAACAAACTCAATTAATAAAAAAAAAAACATCTAATTATAAAAAACTTAAATGAAATGTGTTCACTTTTCTGAGTGACAGCCAACAGCTGTTTGCCGCAGCTGCGCTCTCCTGAGACATCTCCACATTTTATGATTTTGTACATTTCTGAATAAACAAAAAACAGGAACTAAATACCAACCATAGCTCCGATCAGATGGGCGGCCTCGGCCCCCCTGCTACCTCCTCTGAGACACCTGACTCGCAGCATTGTCCGACCTGATAATGGTGATGGCTATTTGGGATATTCTAGCAGCGGGCGGCTTCGCGGCAGGACAAGATCCACCTGAATGTCAGGAGTTCTGAGAATGAATGGAAGACCCTTCGCTTTCTGATGCCTCTTTATATCCGCTCGCAGGGCGCCTCGAGGCATTGGGACAAGTTGTGGGGGGGCAGCCAACGTGACTTGAGAAAAATGTTCCCTGAAATTCTACACCTTACGCCAGCACATTCTTATCAGCCGCACACCCAATCTCTCCCACCACACAAATGGAAGAAAGTAACGTAACTGACTGATCTGTATATATAAGTGGTTTTCAGTCACATCTGAAAAGTTCCAGACAGACTACAACTACCCAAAATATTAAAAGTTAGTGAATAACATTTGCATATCACCATTCAATGATGAGATTATTAAACCTATTGCCTGAAAAGGGGATTGAGACATTTCTGAGATAATTAGATGATGTTTCAAAACAGGGCAGATAGCATTTGTATGTCATTGTGTGTTACTGTAAGATGAATCAATTCAACTATGTGATTTATAACATGTTGATGGAACAGAGGCTGTGTGTGGGACACTGCACTAGTGATAACATGAGGCAGGCTATAGGAGGTTATGGATGAGTGCAGTTCAGACTTCCAGCAAGATAGCATATGGTTCTATAATATTCAAGGTGAATGTTATTGTACATTTCTGGATTTGCAATATCTTGTGCATTTGTGTCAGATTTAAAGAGCAATATTGTACAAGGCCAAAACTGCAACAGTAGATACATACAGTAGATACATACTGTATCTACTGTATCTACTGTATCTATCTGCATCTCAGTGCTAGAGGCGTCGCTACAGACCCTGGTACGATTCCAGGCTGTATCACAACCAGCCGTGATTGGAAGTCCCATAGGGCGGCGCACAATTGGCCCAGCGTCGTTCAGGTTTGGCCGGGGTAGGCCGTCGTTGTAAATAAGAATTTGTTCTTAACTGACTTGCCTAGTTAAATAAAGGTTAAAGAAAGTAGGCTAGTCACCAGAACATAGGGCGTTGCCTGTATGGGTGGATGTTGACATTAGAAACACTGTTTCCTAGAGTAGCATTTTTCTTTCTATTGATGTGTTGCAGTATACGTCTGTTATTTTAATGCACACTGTAAGGCTCTGCTGTTGTCTTGGACAAGTCTCTCCCTCATAAAGGACATTCTTTATCTCAAGGGGACTTCTACCCTCAAGGGGTTCTATAAAGCTTATATTCCCTATTTAGTGCACTGCTTTTGACGAGAGACGATAGGAGCTCCGGTTAAACGTAGTGCCATTTGGGACGCGATACCTACAAGCTACTCTGCCCACACGTCAGTGGCCTCCATTACAGGCCAGCAGCAGCAGACGGTCTGCAGGACATCAATGCAGGTCAAGGGATCATAACATAATGCTACCTATTTCACATGACATGGTACAGACTACACTAGTACCATGAGGTCAATTCAACGTCATGACACTTGGTGTGAATCCCACAGCCTGCATTGCAGCAAGCAGGTTAGTTGAGAGAGAGAGAGAGAGAGAGAGAGAGAGAGAGCGAGAGAGAGAGAGAGAGAGAGAGAGAGAGAGAGAGAGAGAGAGAGCGAGAGCGAGAGCGAGAGCGAGAGAGAGAGAGAAGAGAAAGAGAGAGAGAAGAGAAAGAGAGAGAAGAGAAAGAGAGAGAGAGAGAGAGAGAGAGAGAGAGAGAGACAGACAGACAGAGAGAGAGCTAGAGAGAGAGAGAGAGACAGAGAAAGAGAGAGAGAGAGAGAGAGAGAGAGAGAGGGGTGCACGTAGGCAGGCAGTGTGTCAGCACCACACATTTCTGTGATCTGTTCTGTTTCTCAACGTGGCAGAGTGACCTCGGTGACCGCTGATATTGGCCTGGCTTCAAACCCAATAGCTGGGCAACAGGATTCAAAGGTTATGGAATAGGAGAAGTGTCATCATACAGTACGTAACATAGGGGCTATTAAGCTTGAGTTTATTAGAAAACCAAATCACATAATGATATGAAATAAGATGCTCTGTACGTGTTGAGGACCACAATAAAACCATAAAATCACATAATGATATGAAATAAGATGATCTGTACGTGTTGAGGACCACAATAAAACCATAAAATCACATAATGATATGAAATAAGATGATCTGTACGTGTTGAGGACCACAATAAAACCATAAAATCACATAATGATATGAAATAAGATGCTCTGTACGTGTTGAGGACCACAATAAAACCATAAAATCACATAATGATATGAAATAAGATGCTCTGTACGTGTTGAGGACCACAATAAAACCATAAAATCACATAATGATATGAAATAAGATGCTCTGTACGTGTTGAGGACCACAATAAAACCATAAAATCACATAATGATATGAAATAAGATGCTCTGTACGTGTTGAGGACCACAATAAAACAATATGTTACAAAGGATATGTCATAGGATAGGTATACAGTGGGGCAAAAAAGTATTTAGTCAGCCACCAATTGTGCAAGTTCTCCCATTTAAAAAGATGAGAGAGGCCTGTAATTTTCATCATAGGTACACTTCAACTATGACAGACAAAATGAGAAAAAAAATCCAGAAAATCACATTGTAGGATTTTTTATGAATTTATTTGCAAATTATGGTGGAAAATAAGTATTTGGTCAATAACAAACGTTTATCTCAATACTTTGTTATATACCCTTTGTTGGCAATGACACAGGTCAAACGTTTTCTGTAAGTCTTCACAAGGTTTTCACACACTGTTGCTGGTATTTTGGCCCATTCCTCCATGCAGATCTCCTCTAGAGCAGTGATGTTTTGGGGCTGTCGCTGGGCAACACGGACTTTCAACTCCCTCCAAAGATTTTCTATGGGGTTGAGATCTGGAGACTGGCTAGGCCACTCCAGGACCTTGAAATGCTTCTTACGAAGCCACTCCTTCGTTGCCCGGGCGGTGTGTTTGGGATCATTGTCATGCTGAAAGACCCAGCCACGTTTCATCTTCAATGCCCTTGCTGATGGAAGGAGGTTTTCACTCAAAATCTCATGATACATGGCCCCATTCATTCTTTCCTTTACACAGATCAGTCGTCCTGGTCCCTTTGCAGAAAAACAGCCCCAAAGCATGATGTTTCCACCCCCATGCTTCACAGTAGGTATGGTGTTCTTTGGATGCAACTCAGCATTCTTTGTCCTCCAAACACGACGAGTTGAGTTTTTACCAAAAAGTTATATTTTGGTTTCATCTGACCATATGACATTCCTCCAATCCTCTTCTGGATCATACAAATGCTCTCTAGCAAACTTCAGACGGGCCTGGACATGTACTGGCTTAAGCAGGGGGACACGTCTGGCACTGCAGGATTTGAGTCCCTGGCGGCGTAGTGTGTTACTGATGGTAGGCTTTGTTACTTTGGTCCCAGCTCTCTGCAGGTCATTCACTAGGTCCCCCCGTGTGGTTCTGAGATTTTTGCTCACTGTTCTTGTAATCATTTTGACCCCACGGGGTGAGATCTTGCATGGAGCCCCAGATCGAGGGAGATTATCAGTGGTCTTGTATGTCTTCCATTTCCTAATAATTGCTCCCACAGTTGATTTCTTCAAACCAAGCTGCTTACCTATTGCAGATTCAGTCTTCCCAGCCTGGTGCAGGTCTACAATTTTGTTTCTGGTGTCCTTTGACAGCTCTTTGGTCTTGGCCATAGTGGAGTTTGGAGTGTGACTGTTTGAGGTTGTGGACAGGTGTCTTTTATACTGATAACAAGTTCAAACAGGTGCCATTCATACAGGTAACGAGTGGAGGACAGAGGAGCCTCTTAAAGAAGAAGTTACCGGTCTGTGAGAGCCAGAAATCTTGCTTGTTTGTAGGTGACCAAATACTTATTTTCCACCATAATTTGCAAATAAATTCATTAAAAATCCTACAATGTGATTTTCTGGATTTTTTTTCTCATTTTGTCTATCATAGTTGACGTGTACCTATGATGAAAATTACATGCCTCTCTCATCTTTTTAAGTGGGAGAACTTGCACAATTGGTTGCTGACTAAATACTTTTTTGCCCCACTGTATCTATTTATTCTTACGCAGTAAACCCCGGTCATCACAATAACCAAACCAGCCATTTTAGGACCCTGCTTCGCTCATCCATTAAACCTCTAAAAGGTGTGACACATTACCACAGCTGAGATGTCCTGTCAAATGGGAGAAATGAGGCCCAACTGGTATAGGGATGACATCCTCCTACACACTTTGTTTGTGTCTATAGTCAAAAGTAGTTCACTACATAGGGGATAGAGTGTCATTTGGAATGCAAGCCTTGTCTTGAAACTTGTCTGGGAGTGGTCTCTACAGCTGGGTGTGATTACAGGTCATTTAAGTTCCCAACATGGCACAGAAAAGTATCTGTAGTGAGTGGGTTGTCACTTAGTGCACCTCACAGTCACTTCTCTAGCAGAGGTTACATACCTTGGAATTCCTATCTTCACACTGCCAAAACATCATCATCCCTCAATAACTTCAAGCGTAGACTAAGGGTTAGCCTGATGAACCAAACAACCCAGTGGTAGACTAAGGGTCAGGGGTCAGCCTGATGAACCAAACTACCCAGTAGTTGACTAGGGGTCAGGGGTCAGCGTGATGAACCAAACTACCCAGTAGTAGACTAGGGGTCAGCCTGATGAACCAAACTACCCAGTAGTAGACTAGGGGTCAGGGGTCAGCCTGAAGAACCAAACTACCCAGTAGTAGACTAGGGGTCAGCCTGATGAACCAAACTACCCAGTAGTAGACTAGGGGTCAGGGGTCAGCCTGATGATCCAAACTACCCAGTGGTAGATTATGGGTCAGTATCATATATATTATCACTGACAGTCCCCAGCTCTCTCTCTATCATATATCTTAATCACTGACAGTCTCCAGCTCTCTCTCTATCATATATATTATCGCTGACAGTACCCAGCTCTCTCTCTATCATATATCTTATCACTGACAGTCTCCAGCTCTCTCTCTATCATATATATTATCACTGACATTCCCCAGCTCTCTCTCTATCATATATATTATCACTGACAGTCCCCAGCTCTCTCTCTATCATATACATTATCACTGACAGTCCCCAGCTCTCTCTCTATCATATACATTATCACTGACAGTCCCCAGCTCTCTCTCTATCATATACATTATCACTGAGAGTCCCCAGCTCGCTCTCTATCATATACATTATCACTGACAGTCCCCAGCTCTCTCTCTATCATATAAATTATCGCTGACAGTCCCCAGCTCTCTCTCTATCATATACATTATCACTGACAGTCCCCAGCTCTCTCTCTATCATATACATTATCGCTGACAGTCCCCAGCTCTCTCTCTATCATATATATTATGACTGACAGTCCACAGCTCTCTCTATCATATACATTATCGCTGAGAGTCCCCAGCTCTCTCTCTATCATATATATTATCACAGACAGTCCCCAGCTCTCTCTCTATCATATATATTATCGCTGAGAGTCCCCAGCTCTCTCTCTATCATATATATTATCACAGACAGTCCCCAGCTCTCTCTCTATCATATATATTATCACTGAGAGTCCCCAGCTCTCTCTCTATCATATATATTATCACGACTGTCACGTCCTGACCAGTAAAAGGGGTTATTTGTTATTGTAGTTTGGTCAGAGCGTGGCAGGGGGTGTTTGTTTTGTGTGTTTCAGGGTTTTTGGTTTATGTTCTATGTTATCTATTTCTATGTGTTTATCTAGCTTTTCTATTTCTATGTTAGTTTTGTCAATGACCTCCAATTAGAGGCAGCTGGCTGTTGTCTCTAATTGGAGGCCATATTTAGTTGGGTTTGTTTTCACTTGTGTTTGTGGGTGTTTGTTTCCGGTATAGTCTCTGCACCTTACTGGACTGTTTTCGTCATTTATTTTGTTTAAGTGTTTTTTCCTTCAATAAATAAGAAGATGATCAATATACCCGCTGCATTTTGGTCCACTCATTACGACGACCGTGACAGAACCACCCACCAAAGAAGGAGCAAGCAGCGGAGGAAGGAGCAGCAGGAGAGCTACTTGGAGTCATGGACATGGGAGGAAATATTAGATGGAAAGGGACCCTGGAGGCAGGCTGGGGAGTACCAGCGACCGAAGGAGGAATTGGAGGCAGCAAAGGCAGAGCGACGGAGGTATGAGGCATTATATCCTCCATTTCAGGAGGTGAGGAGGCAGCCCCAAAAACTATTTTTGGGGGGGCACACGGGTAGTTTGGCTGGGCCAGGGGTGAGCCCTGAGCCAACTCCCCGTGCTTATTATGGGGAGCGTTTGGCGTGGAGAGCACCGTGCTATGCGGAAGTGCGCACGGTCTCGCCCATCCGCACGCACAGTCCGGTGCTGTCGATACCAGCCCCCCGCAAGTGCCATGCTAGAGTGGGCATCCAGCCAGGAAGGAGTATGCCTGCTCAGCACATCTGGCCACCAGTGCGTCTCCTAGGCCCGGGCTACCCTGTGCCTGCTCTACGCACGGCAGCCATCATTCCTCAGCACAGCCCAGTTCGCCCTGTGCCAGCACTCCGCCTGTGCAGGGCTACAGTGACAACTCAGCCAGGATGTGTTGTGCAGGCTGTGCGCTCCAGACCTCCAGTGCGTCTTCAAGATCCAGTGTATCCTGTTCCTGCTCCTCGCACTAGCCCTGTGGTGTGTGCTACTGTTCTGGCGCCTCCAAAGCCAGCCCCACGCATCAGGCCTCTAGTGCGCCTGCCCAGTCCAGTACGTCCTGTTCCTGCTCCTCGCACTAGCCCTGAGGTGCATGTCACTAGTCTGGCACCCCCAAAGCCAGCCCCACGCATCAGGTCTCTAGTGCGCCTGCCCAGTCCAGTACGTCCTGTTCCTGCTCCTCGCACTAGCCCTGAGGTGCGTGTCAATAGTCTGGCGCCTCCAAAGCCAGCTCCACGCATCAGGCCTTCAGTGCGCATTCCCAGTCCAGAGCTTCCGGCGACAGTTCCCCATCCAGAGCTTCCGGCAACAGTCCCCGTCCAGAGCTTCCGGCGACAGTTCCCCGTCCAGAGCTTCCGGCGACAGTTCCCCGTCCAGAGCTTCCGGCGACAGTTTCCGTCTAGTGCTTCCGGCGATGTCCTACAGTCCGGAACCGGCAGAGACTGCCCACAGTCCGGAGCCTGCAGAGACGGCCCACAGTCCGGAGCCTGCAGAGACGGCCCACAGTCCGGAGCCTGCAGAGACAGCCCACAGTTCGGAGCCTGCAGAGACGCTCCTTAGCCCAAGGTCTCCAGCGACGCACCTCAGCCCGAGGTCTCCAGCGACGCACCTCAGCCCGAGGTCTCCAGCGACGCACCTCAGCCCGAGGTCTCCAGCGACGCACCTCAGCCCGAGGTCTCCAGCGACGCACCTCAGCCCAGAGCCTTCAGCAGTGGTCTACAGCCCTGAGCCTTCAGCGGGGGTGGACAGGTTAGAATGGGGACTAAGGCCGGAGCCAGAGCCACCTCCGTAGTTGGAGGATGGGGAGGGGTGTAGCACGGGAGCCGTCATTGACGGTGGCCACCCTCCCTTCTCTCCCTTTATGTTTGGGGTTATTTTTTGTGGGGTTTTTGTTTTGAGGTGCATTCGGGGTTTGCACCTTTGGGGGGGGGGGGGGGGGTACTGTCACATCCTGACCAGTAAAAGGGGTTATTTGTTATTGTAGTTTGGTCAGGGCGTGGCAGGGGGTGTTTGTTTTGTGTGTTTCGGGGTTTTGGTTTATGTTCTATGTTATCTATTTCTATGTGTTTATCTAGCTTTTCTATTTCTATGTTAGTTTTGTCAATGACCTCCAATTAGAGGCAGCTGGTTGTTGTGTTCTCTAATTGGAGGCCATATTTAGTTGGGTTTGTTTTCACTTGTGTTTGTGGGTGTTTGTTTCCAGTATAGTCTGTGCACCTTATTGGACTGTTTTCATCGTTGGTTTTGTTTAAGTGTCTTCTCGTTAACCTCTCTGGGCTAGGCGGGATGAATTCGTCCCACCTACGCAACAGCCAGTTGAATCCCGTGGCGCGATTTTCAAATACCTTAGAAATGCTATTACTTCAATTTCTCAAACATATGACTATTTTACAGCATTTTAAAGGGCAGGGATGTTATACTTTATAGACTCTTGGAAGATTAGCAACCTTTGAAGGCTAAAAGACATCCAAACAAACAAACTAGTAAATTCCCTCAGTGTGTCTGCTCTCTGATGGGAGCAGTAGTGGTGGACAGTACCTGGATGTCAGACTGTCAGCGATAATGTATATGATAGGGAGAGAGCTGGGGACTGTCAGTGATAATGTATATGATAGGGAGAGAGCTGGGGACTGTCCATGTCACGGTCGTCGTAAGGAGTGGACCAAAATGCAGCGGGTATATTGATCATCTTCTTTACTTTATTAAAGACAAGACTCTCGTTAATCTAACCACACTGTCCGATTTCAAAAAGGCTTTACAACGAAAGCAAAACATTAGATTATGTCAGCAGAGTACCCAGCCAGAAATAATCAGACACCCATTTTTCAAGCTAGCATATAATGTCACAAAAACCCAGAAGACAGCTAAATGCAGCACTAACCTTTGATGATCTTCATCAGATGACACACCTAGGACATTATGTTATACAATACATGCATGTTTTGTTCAATCAAGTTCATATTTATATCAAAAACCAGCTTTTTACATTAGCATGTGACGTTCAGAACTAGCATACCCCCCGCAAACTTCCGGGGAATTTACTAACAATTTACTAAATTACTCACAATAAACGTTCACAAAAAAACATACCAATTATTTTAAGAATTATAGATACAGAACTCCTTTGTGCAATCGAGGTGTCCGATTTTAAAATAGCTTTTCGGTGAAAGCACATTTTGCAATATTCTCAGTAGATAGCCCAGCCATCACGGCTAGCCATTTAGACACCCACCAAGTTTAGCCCTGACCAAAGTCAGATTTACTATTACAAAAGTTTGATTACCTTTGTTGTCTTCGTCAGAATGCACTCCCAGGACTGCTACTTTAATAACAAATGTTGGTTTGGTCCAAAATAATCCATCGTTATATCCAAATAGCGGCGTTTTATTCGTGCGTTCCAGACACTATCCGAAATGGTAAATCAGGGTCACGAGCATGGCGCAATTCGTGACAAAAAATGTCTAAATATTCCATTACCGTACTTCGAAGCTGTTTAAAATCCATTTTTATGCCATTTTTCTCGTAAAAAAGCGATAATATTCCGACCGGGAATCTCCGTTTAGGTAAACAGAGGAAAGAAAACAAAGCATTCGGTCGACGCGGGCACGCGCCTGAGTCTCACAGTACTGTAACCAGCCACTACCCAAACGCCCTACTTTTTTTCAGCCAGAGCCTGCAAAGCCACGATTCAGCTTTTTTCCGCCTTCTGAGAGCCCATTGGAGCCGTAGGAAGTGTCACGTAACAGCAGAGATCCTTTGTAATGGATAGAGATGGCAAAGAAGGCCAAGAAATGGTCAGACAGGGTACTTCCTGTACAGAATCTTCTCAGGTTTTGACCTGCCATTTGAGTTCTGTTATACTCACAGACACCATTCAAACAGTTTTAGAAACTTTGGAGTGTTTTCTATCCAAAGCCAATAATTATATGCATATTCTAGTTACTGGGCAGGAGTAGTAACCAGATTAAATCGGGTATGTTTTTTATCCAGCCGTGTCAATACTGCCCCCTAGCCCTAACAGGTTAAAACCCACTACAGCTTCTGCCAAGAGGTTTGAGCCTGTTTGGCGCAGCTGCTTATATGGGCATCTCCTCATTGCCCTGGGCTAGGTTTCTGGTTTGAGTCCAGTGTTTCCAAACTGCATCCCAAATGGCACCATATTCCCTATATAGTGTACTACTTTGACTTGAGCCCTATTCCCTATATAGTGTACAACTTTGACTAGAGCCCTATTCCCTATATAGTGTAATACTTTGCCTTGAGCCATATTCCCTATATATTGTACTGCTTTGACTAGAGCCCTATTCCCTATATAGTGCACTACTTTGCCTAGAGCCCTATTCCCTATATAGTGCACTACTTTGACTAGAGCTCTATTCCCTATATAGTGCACTACTTTGACTAGAGCTCTATTCCCTATATAGTGCACTGCTTTGACTAGAGCTCTATTCCCTATATAGTGCACTACTTTGACTAGAGCTCTATTCCCTATATAGTGCACTACTTTGACTAGAGCTCTATTCCCTATATAGTGCACTACTTTGACTAGAGCCCAAAGGCCCTGTTCAGAAGTTGCGCATTATACAGTATAGACACAGCCCAAATACACAGACAACCCCCCCCCCCCTTCCCCACGCATTACAGTTGAACAAAATGGAGGGTACTACAGGTGTAGAGTATCACTCCTTGAAGTACCCTACGTAGTACTGTACTGGCCATGATATGGTGCTTTAAACCTGATCTGAGAAGC
Organism: Salmo salar; assembly: GCF_965601325.2. NCBI lineage: Eukaryota > Metazoa > Chordata > Actinopteri > Salmoniformes > Salmonidae > Salmo > Salmo salar. Next base: position 46,960,781 of record NC_138316.1, on the reverse strand, counting down.
ACATCATTCCCATGCCACTGCTCACTACTAGCGCCAAGCTCCTTGTGCGTAGGGTCCAGGGCAGAGCTGGAGCTTGAACACTCACATTTCCAGAGCTGGGCAGATTTTGAAGTTATGAAATGATGAAACTTGGCTCTAGGAGGACCCTATATAATTATGTATTACGATAACATAGATAGGTCAACCACATTGAATGCATTGGTTACTTGCCTGTCAAAGTGCAAGATTGTATTGATAGGTATCCAAGCAGTGCATGTAGAGGCAGACTACTGCATGGCTATTTGACCAAGAAGGAGAGTGATGCAGTGCTGCATCACATGACCTGGACTCCCCAATCACCCCACCTCAACTCAATTGAGACGTAGGTAGGGGATGTTGACAGAAGCAGGTGAGTGAGGGCTGGTAGGGGATGCTGAGAGAAGCAGGTGAGTGAGGGCTGGTAGGGGTTTGCTGAGAGAAGCAGGTGAGTGAGGGCTGGTAGGGGTTTGCTGAGAGAAGCAGGTGAGTGAGGGCTGGTAGGGGTTTGCTGAGAGAAGCAGGTGAGTGAGGGCTGGCTGATCCCTGCTGCCTCACCTGATATGAGCAGGAAAGTGAAGCAGATATTTTTAGACCTGCTCATACAAAAGACAAGAGACTGTTGCTTAAATTCAACTAAATGTGGAGAGGGGAAAACTAGAGGAGAGGGGAGAGCTGGAGGAGAGAGGGAAGAGCTGGAGGAGAGAGGGGAGAGCTAGAGGAGAGCGGGGAGAGCTAGAAAAGAGGGGAGAGCTGGAGGAGAGGGGAGAGCTAGAAGAGAGGGGAGAGCTAGAAGAGAGGGGAGAGCTGGAGGAGAGGGGAGAGCTAAAGGAGAGCTAGGAGCGAGAGCTGGAGGAGAGGGGAGAGCTAGAAGAGAGGGGAGAGCTGGAGGAGAGGGGAGAGCTAGAAGAGAGGGGAGAGCTGGAGGAGAGGTGAAGTAGCTAGAATAGAGGGGAGAGCTGGAGGAGAGCGGGGAGAGCTAGAAGAGAGGGGAGAGCTAGAAGAGAGGGGTGAGCTAGAAGAGAGGGGAGAGCTAGAAGAGAGGGGAGAGCTGGAGGAGAGGGGAGAGCTAGAGGAGAGCTAGAAGAGAGAGCTGGAGGAGAGGGGAGAGCTAGAAGAGAGGGGAGAGCTGGAGGAGAGGTGAAGTAGCTAGAATAGAGGGGAGAGCTGGAGGAGAGCGGGGAGAGCTAGAAGAGAGGGGAGAGCTAGAAGAGAGGGGAGAGCTAGAAGAGAGGGGTGAGCTAGAAGAGAGGGGAGAGCTAGAAGAGAGGGGAGAGCTAGAGGAGAGCTAGAAGAGAGAGCTGGAGGAGAGGGGAGAGCTAGAAGAGAGGGGAGAGATAGAAGAGAGGAGATAGCTAAAAGAGAGGGAAGAGCTCGAAGAGAGGGGAGAGCTAGAAGAGAGGGGAGAGCTAGAAGAGAGGGGGGAGCTAGAAGAGAGGGGAGAGCTAGAAGAGAGGGGAGAGCTAGAAGAGAGGGGAGAGCTAGAAGAGAGGGGAGAGCTAGAAGAGAGGGGAGAGCTGTAGGAGAGGGGAGAGCTAGAAGAGAGGGGAGAGCTGAAGGAGAGGGGAGAGCTAGAAGAGAGGGGAGAGCTGGAGGAGAGGTGAAGTAGCTAGAATAGAGGGGAGAGCTGGAGGAGAGCGGGGAGAGCTAGAAGAGAGGGGAGAGCTAGAAGAGAGGGGTGAGCTAGAAGAGAGGGGAGAGCTAGAAGAGAGGGGAGAGCTGGAGGAGAGGGGAGAGCTAGAGGAGAGCTAGAAGAGAGAGCTGGAGGAGAGGGGAGAGCTAGAAGAGAGGGGAGAGCAGGAGGAGAGGTGAAGTAGCTAGAATAGAGGGGAGAGCTGGAGGAGAGCGGGGAGAGCTAGAAGAGAGGGGAGAGCTAGAAGAGAGGAGAGAGCTAGAAGAGAGGGGTGAGCTAGAAGAGAGGGGAGAGCTAGAAGAGAGGGGAGAGCTAGAGGAGAGCTAGAAGAGAGAGCTGGAGGAGAGGGGAGAGCTAGAAGAGAGGGGAGAGATAGAAGAGAGGAGATAGCTAAAAGAGAGGGAAGAGCTCGAAGAGAGGGGAGAGCTAGAAGAGAGGGGAGAGCTAGAAGAGAGGGGGGAGCTAGAAGAGAGGGGAGAGCTAGAAGAGAGGGGAGAGCTAGAAGAGAGGGGAGAGCTAGAAGAGAGGGGAGAGCTAGAAGAGAGGGGAGAGCTGTAGGAGAGGGGAGAGCTAGAAGAGAGGGGAGAGCTGAAGGAGAGGGGAGAGCTAGAAGAGAGGGGAGAGTTGGAGGAGAGCAGGGAGAGCTAGAGGAGAGCTAGAAGAGAGAGCTGGGGGAGAGGGGAGAGCTAGAAGAGAGGGGAGAGCTAGAAGAGAGGGGAGAGCTGGAGGAGAGGGGAGAGCTAGAAGATAGGGGAGAGCTGGAGGAGAGCGGGGAGAGAGGGGAGAGCTAGAGGAGAGCTAGAAGAGAGAGCTGGAGGATAAGGGGAGCTAGAAGAGAGGGGAGAGCTGGAGGAGAGCTAGAAGAGAGAGCTGGAGGATAGGGGAGAGCTAGAAGAGAGGGGAGAGCTAGAGGAGAGCTAGAAGAGAGAGCTGGAGGATAGGGGAGAGCTAGAAGAGAGGGGAGAGCTAGAAGAGAGGGGAGAGCTGTAGGAGAGCTAGAAGAGAGAGCTGGATGATAGGGGAGAGCTAGAAGAGAGGGGAGAGCTAGAAGAGAGGGGAGAGCTGTAGGAGAGGGGAGAGCTAGAAGAGAGGGGAGAGCTGAAGGAGAGGGGAGAGCTAGAAGAGAGGGGAGAGTTGGAGGAGAGTGGGGAGAGCTAGAGGAGAGCTAGAAGAGAGAGCTGGGGGAGAGGGGAGAGCTAGAAGAGAGGGGAGAGCTGGAGGAGAGGGGAGAGCTAGAAGAGAGGGGAGAGCTGGAGGAGAGGTGAAGTAGCTAGAATAGAGGGGAGAGCTGGAGGAGAGCGGAGAGCTAGAAGCGAGGGGAGAGCTAGAAGAGAGGGGAGAGCTAGAAGAGAGGGGAGAGCTAGAAGAGAGGGGAGAGCTAGAGGAGAGCTAGAAGAGAGAGCTGGAGGAGAGGGGAGAGCTAGAAGAGAGGGGAGAGATAGAAGAGAGGAGATAGCTAAAAGAGAGGTTAGAGCTCGAGGAGAGGGGAGAGCTAGAAGAGAGGGGAGAGCTGGAGGAGTGCAGGAAGAGCTAGAAGAGAGGGGAGAGCTAGAAGAGAGGGGAGAGCTGGAGGAGAGGGGAGAGCTGGAGGAGAGGGGAGAGCTAGAAGAGAGGGGAGAGCTAGAGGAGAGCTAGAAGAGAGAGCTGGAGGATAGGGGAGAGCTAGAAGAGAGGGAAGAGCTAGAAGAGAGAGGAGAGCTGGAGGAGAGCTGGAGAGAGGGGAGAGCTAGAGGAGAGCTAGAAGAGAGAGCTGGGGGATAGGGGAGAGCTAGAAGAGAGGGGAGAGCTGGAAGAGGGGGAGAGCTGGAGGAGAGCTGGAGAGAGGGGAGAGCTAGAGGAGAGCAAGTAGAGAGAGCTGGAGGATAGGGGAGAGCTAGAAGAGAGGGGAGAGCTAGAAGAGAGGGGAGAGCTAGAAGAGAGGGGAGAGCTGTAGGAGAGGGGAGAGCTAGAAGAGAGGGGAGAGCTGAAGGAGAGGGGAGAGCTAGAAGAGAAGGGAGAGTTGGAGGAGAGCGGGGAGAGCTAGAGGAGAGCTAGAAGAGAGAGCTGGGGGAGAGGGGAGAGCTAGAAGAGAGGGGAGAGCTGGAGGAGAGCGGGGATAGCTAGAAGAGAGGGGAGAGCTAGAAGAGAGGGGAGAGCTGGAGGAGAGGGGAGAGCTAGAAGATAGGGGAGAGCTGGAGGAGAGCGGGGAGAGAGGGGAGAGCTAAAAGAGAGGGGAGAGCTAGAGGAGAGCTAGAAGAGAGAGCTGGAGGATAGGGAGAGCTAGAAGAGAGGGGAGAGCTGGAGGAGAGCTAGAAGAGAGAGCTGGAGGATAGGGGAGAGCTAGAAGAGAGGGAAGAGCTAGAAGAGAGGGGAGAGCTGGAGGAGAGCGGGAGAGAGGGGAGAGCTAGAAGAGAGGGGAGAGCTAGAGGAGAGCTAGAAGAGAGAGCTGGAGGATAGGGGAGAGCTAGAAGAGAGGGGAGAGCTAGAAGAGAGGGGAGAGCTGTAGGAGAGGGGAGAGCTAGAAGAGAGGGGAGAGCTGAAGGAGAGGGGAGAGCTAGAATAGAGGGGAGAGTTGGAGGAGAGCGGGGAGAGCTAGAAGAGAGAGCTGGGGGAGAGGGGAGAGCTAGAAGAGAGGGGAGAGCTGGAGGAGAGGGGAGAGCTAGAAGAGAGGGGAGAGCTGGAGGAGAGGTGAAGTAGCTAGAATAGAGGGGAGAGCTGGAGGAGAGCAGGGAGAGCTAGAAGAGAGGGGAGAGCTAGAAGAGAGGGGAGAGCTAGAAGAGAGGGGAGAGCTAGAAGAGAGGGGAGAGCTAGAAGAGAGGGGAGAGCTAGAGGAGAGCTAGAAGAGAGAGCTGGAGGAGAGGGGAGAGCTAGAAGAGAGGGGAGAGCTGGAGGAGAGGGGAGAGCTAAAGGAGAGCTAGGAGAGAGAGCTGGAGGAGAGGGGAGAGCTAGAAGAGAGGGGAGAGCTAGAGGAGAGAGCTGGAAGAGAGGGGAGAGCTGGAGGAGAGGTGAAGTAGCTAGAATAGAGGGGAGAGCTGGAGGAGAGCGGGGAGAGCTAGAAGAGAGGGGAGAGCTAGAAGAGAGGGGTGAGCTAGAAGAGAGGGGAGAGCTGGAGGAGAGCAGGGAGAGCTAGAAGAGAGGGGAGAGCTAGAGGAGAGGGGAGAGATAGAAGAGAGGAGATAGCTAAAAGAGAGGGAAGAGCTCGAAGAGAGGGGAGCTAGAAGAGAGGGGAGAGTTGGAGGAGAGCGGGGAGAGCTAGACGAGCGCTAGAAGAGAGAGCTGGGGGAGAGGGGAGAGCTAGAAGAGAGGGGACAGCTGGAGGAGAGCGGGGAGAGCTAGAAGAGAGGGGAGAGCTAGAAGAGAGGGGAGAGCTGGAGGAGAGGGGAGAGCTAGAAGATAGGGGAGAGCTGGAGGAGAGCGGGGAGAGAGGGGAGAGCTAAAAGAGAGGGGAGAGCTAGAGGAGAGCTAGAAGAGAGAGCTGGAGGATAGGGAGAGCTAGAAGAGAGGGGAGAGCTGGAGGAGAGCTAGAAGAGAGAGCTGTAAAATAGGGGAGAGCTAGAAGAGAGGGAAGAGCTAGAAGAGAGGGGAGAGTTGGAGGAGAGCGGGAGAGAGGGGAGAGCTAGAAGAGAGGGGAGAGCTAGAGGAGAGCTAGAAGAGAGAGCTGGAGGATAGGGGAGAGCTAGAAGAGAGGGGAGAGCTAGAAGAGAGGGGAGAGCTGTAGGAGAGGGGAGAGCTAGAAGAGAGCTAGACGAGAGAGCTGGGGGAGAGGGGAGAGCTAGAAGAGAGGGGAGAGCTGGAGGAGAGGGGAGAGCTAGAAGAGAGGGGAGAGCTGGAGGAGAGGTGAAGCAGCTAGAATAGAGGGAAGAGCTGGAGGAGAGCGGGGAGAGCTAGAAGAGAGGGGTGAGCTAGAAGAGAGGGGAGAGCTAGAAGAGAGGGGAGAGCTGGAGGAGAGGTGAAGTAGCTAGAATAGAGGGAAGAGCTGGAGGAGAGGGGAGAGCTAGAAGAGAGGGGAGAGCTGGAGGAGAGGTGAAGTAGCTAGAATAGAGGGAAGAGCTGGAGGAGAGCGGGGAGAGATAGAAGAGAGGGGTGAGCTAGAAGAGAGGGGAGAGCTAGAAGAGAGGGGAGAGCTAGAAGAGAGGGGAGAGCTGGAGGAGAGGGGAGAGCTAGAAGAGAGGGGAGAGCTAGAGGAGAGGGGAGAGATAGAAGAGAGGAGATAGCTAAAAGAGAGGGAAGAGCTCGAAGAGAGGGGAGCTAGAAGAGAGGGGAGAGTTGGAGGAGAGCAGGGAGAGCTAGACGAGCGCTAGAAGAGAGAGCTGGGGGAGAGGGGAGAGCTAGAAGAGAGGGGACAGCTGGAGGAGAGCGGGGAGAGCTAGAAGAGAGGGGAGAGCTAGAAGAGAGGGGAGAGCTGGAGGAGAGGGGAGAGCTAGAAGATAGGGGAGAGCTGGAGGAGAGCGGGGAGAGAGGGGAGAGCTAAAAGAGAGGGGAGAGCTAGAGGAGAGCTAGAAGAGAGAGCTGGAGGATAGGGAGAGCTAGAAGAGAGGGGAGAGCTGGAGGAGAGCTAGAAGAGAGAGCTGTAAAATAGGGGAGAGCTAGAAGAGAAGGAAGAGCTAGAAGAGAGGGGAGAGTTGGAGGAGAGCGGGAGAGAGGGGAGAGCTAGAAGAGAGGGGAGAGCTAGAGGAGAGCTAGAAGAGAGAGCTGGAGGATAGGGGAGAGCTAGAAGAGAGGGGAGAGCTAGAAGAGAGGGGTGAGCTAGAAGAGAGGGGAGAGCTAGAAGAGAGGGGAGAGCTAGAGGAGAGCTAGAAGAGAGAGCTGGAGGAGAGGGGAGAGCTAGAAGAGAGGGGAGAGATAGAAGAGAGGAGATAGCTAAAAGAGAGGGAAGAGCTCGAAGAGAGGGGAGAGCTAGAAGAGAGGGGAGAGCTAGAAGAGAGGGGGGAGCTAGAAGAGAGGGGAGAGCTAGAAGAGAGGGGAGAGCTAGAAGAGAGGGGAGAGCTGTAGGAGAGGGGAGAGCTAGAAGAGAGGGGAGAGCTGAAGGAGAGGGGAGAGCTAGAAGAGAGGGGAGAGTTGGAGGAGAGCAGGGAGAGCTAGAGGAGAGCTAGAAGAGAGAGCTGGGGGAGAGGGGAGAGCTAGAAGAGAGGGGAGAGCTAGAAGAGAGGGGAGAGCTGGAGGAGAGCTAGAAGAGAGAGCTGGAGGATAGGGGAGAGCTAGAAGAGAGGGGAGAGCTAGAGGAGAGCTAGAAGAGAGAGCTGGAGGATAGGGGAGAGCTAGAAGAGAGGGGAGAGCTAGAAGAGAGGGGAGAGCTGTAGGAGAGCTAGAAGAGAGAGCTGGATGATAGGGGAGAGCTAGAAGAGAGGGGAGAGCTAGAAGAGAGGGGAGAGCTGTAGGAGAGGGGAGAGCTAGAAGAGAGGGGAGAGCTGAAGGAGAGGGGAGAGCTAGAAGAGAGGGGAGAGTTGGAGGAGAGTGGGGAGAGCTAGAGGAGAGCTAGAAGAGAGAGCTGGGGGAGAGGGGAGAGCTAGAAGAGAGGGGAGAGCTGGAGGAGAGGGGAGAGCTAGAAGAGAGGGGAGAGCTGGAGGAGAGGTGAAGTAGCTAGAATAGAGGGGAGAGCTGGAGGAGAGCGGAGAGCTAGAAGAGAGGGGAGAGCTAGAAGAGAGGGGAGAGCTAGAAGAGAGGGGAGAGCTAGAGGAGAGCTAGAAGAGAGAGCTGGAGGAGAGGGGAGAGCTAGAAGAGAGGGGAGAGATAGAAGAGAGGAGATAGCTAAAAGAGAGGGAAGAGCTCGAGGAGAGGGGAGAGCTAGAAGAGAGGGGAGAGCTGGAGGAGTGCAGGAAGAGCTAGAAGAGAGGGGAGAGCTAGAAGAGAGGGGAGAGCTGGAGGAGAGGGGAGAGCTAGAAGAGAGGGGAGAGCTAGAGGAGACCTAGAAGAGAGAGCTGGAGGATAGGGGAGAGCTAGAAGAGAGGGAAGAGCTAGAAGAGAGAGGAGAGCTGGAGGAGAGCTGGAGAGAGGGGAGAGCTAGAGGAGAGCTAGAAGAGAGAGCTGGGGGATAGGGGAGAGCTAGAAGAGAGGGGAGAGCTGGAAGAGGGGGAGAGCTGGAGGAGAGCTGGAGAGAGGGGAGAGCTAGAGGAGAGCAAGAAGAGAGAGCTGGAGGATAGGGGAGAGCTAGAAGAGAGGGGAGAGCTAGAAGAGAGGGGAGAGCTAGAAGAGAGGGGAGAGCTGTAGGAGAGGGGAGAGCTAGAAGAGAGGGGAGAGCTGAAGGAGAGGGGAGAGCTAGAAGAGAAGGGAGAGTTGGAGGAGAGCGGGGAGAGCTAGAGGAGAGCTAGAAGAGAGAGCTGGGGGAGAGGGGAGAGCTAGAAGAGAGGGGAGAGCTGGAGGAGAGCGGGGATAGCTAGAAGAGAGGGGAGAGCTAGAAGAGAGGGGAGAGCTGGAGGAGAGGGGAGAGCTAGAAGATAGGGGAGAGCTGGAGGAGAGCGGGGAGAGAGGGGAGAGCTAAAAGAGAGGGGAGAGCTAGAGGAGAGCTAGAAGAGAGAGCTGGAGGATAGGGAGAGCTAGAAGAGAGGGGAGAGCTGGAGGAGAGCTAGAAGAGAGAGCTGGAGGATAGGGGAGAGCTAGAAGAGAGGGAAGAGCTAGAAGAGAGGGGAGAGCTGGAGGAGAGCGGGAGAGAGGGGAGAGCTAGAAGAGAGGGGAGAGCTAGAGGAGAGCTAGAAGAGAGAGCTGGAGGATAGGGGAGAGCTAGAAGAGAGGGGAGAGCTAGAAGAGAGGGGAGAGCTGTAGGAGAGGGGAGAGCTAGAAGAGAGGGGAGAGCTGAAGGAGAGGGGAGAGCTAGAATAGAGGGGAGAGTTGGAGGAGAGCGGGGAGAGCTAGAAGAGAGAGCTGGGGGAGAGGGGAGAGCTAGAAGAGAGGGGAGAGCTGGAGGAGAGGGGAGAGCTAGAAGAGAGGGGAGAGCTGGAGGAGAGGTGAAGTAGCTAGAATAGAGGGGAGAGCTGGAGGAGAGCAGGGAGAGCTAGAAGAGAGGGGAGAGCTAGAAGAGAGGGGAGAGCTAGAAGAGAGGGGAGAGCTAGAAGAGAGGGGAGAGCTAGAAGAGAGGGGAGAGCTAGAGGAGAGCTAGAAGAGAGAGCTGGAGGAGAGGGGAGAGCTAGAAGAGAGGGGAGAGCTGGAGGAGAGGGGAGAGCTAAAGGAGAGCTAGGAGAGAGAGCTGGAGGAGAGGGGAGAGCTAGAAGAGAGGGGAGAGCTAGAGGAGAGAGCTGGAAGAGAGGGGAGAGCTGGAGGAGAGGTGAAGTAGCTAGAATAGAGGGGAGAGCTGGAGGAGAGCGGGGAGAGCTAGAAGAGAGGGGAGAGCTAGAAGAGAGGGGTGAGCTAGAAGAGAGGGGAGAGCTGGAGGAGAGCAGGGAGAGCTAGAAGAGAGGGGAGAGCTAGAGGAGAGGGGAGAGATAGAAGAGAGGAGATAGCTAAAAGAGAGGGAAGAGCTCGAAGAGAGGGGAGCTAGAAGAGAGGGGAGAGTTGGAGGAGAGCGGGGAGAGCTAGACGAGCGCTAGAAGAGAGAGCTGGGGGAGAGGGGAGAGCTAGAAGAGAGGGGACAGCTGGAGGAGAGCGGGGAGAGCTAGAAGAGAGGGGAGTGCTAGAAGAGAGGGGAGAGCTAGAAGAGAGGGGAGAGCTGGAGGAGAGGGGAGAGCTAGAAGATAGGGGAGAGCTGGAGGAGAGCGGGGAGAGAGGGGAGAGCTAAAAGAGAGGGGAGAGCTAGAGGAGAGCTAGAAGAGAGAGCTGGAGGATAGGGAGAGCTAGAAGAGAGGGGAGAGCTGGAGGAGAGCTAGAAGAGAGAGCTGTAAAATAGGGGAGAGCTAGAAGAGAGGGAAGAGCTAGAAGAGAGGGGAGAGTTGGAGGAGAGCGGGAGAGAGGGGAGAGCTAGAAGAGAGGGGAGAGCTAGAGGAGAGCTAGAAGAGAGAGCTGGAGGATAGGGGAGAGCTAGAAGAGAGGGGAGAGCTAGAAGAGAGGGGAGAGCTGTAGGAGAGGGGAGAGCTAGAAGAGAGCTAGACGAGAGAGCTGGGGGAGAGGGGAGAGCTAGAAGAGAGGGGAGAGCTGGAGGAGAGGGGAGAGCTAGAAGAGAGGGGAGAGCTGGAGGAGAGGTGAAGTAGCTAGAATAGAGGGAAGAGCTGGAGGAGAGCGGGGAGAGCTAGAAGAGAGGGGTGAGCTAGAAGAGAGGGGAGAGCTAGAAGAGAGGGGAGAGCTGGAGGAGAGGTGAAGTAGCTAGAATAGAGGGAAGAGCTGGAGGAGAGGGGAGAGCTAGAAGAGAGGGGAGAGCTGGAGGAGAGGTGAAGTAGCTAGAATAGAGGGAAGAGCTGGAGGAGAGCGGGGAGAGATAGAAGAGAGGGGTGAGCTAGAAGAGAGGGGAGAGCTAGAAGAGAGGGGAGAGCTAGAAGAGAGGGGAGAGCTGGAGGAGAGGGGAGAGCTAGAAGAGAGGGGAGAGCTAGAGGAGAGGGGAGAGATAGAAGAGAGGAGATAGCTAAAAGAGAGGGAAGAGCTCGAAGAGAGGGGAGCTAGAAGAGAGGGGAGAGTTGGAGGAGAGCGGGGAGAGCTAGACGAGCGCTAGAAGAGAGAGCTGGGGGAGAGGGGAGAGCTAGAAGAGAGGGGACAGCTGGAGGAGAGCGGGGAGAGCTAGAAGAGAGGGGAGAGCTAGAAGAGAGGGGAGAGCTAGAAGAGAGGGGAGAGCTGGAGGAGAGGGGAGAGCTAGAAGATAGGGGAGAGCTGGAGGAGAGCGGGGAGAGAGGGGAGAGCTAAAAGAGAGGGGAGAGCTAGAGGAGAGCTAGAAGAGAGAGCTGGAGGATAGGGAGAGCTAGAAGAGAGGGGAGAGCTGGAGGAGAGCTAGAAGAGAGAGCTGTAAAATAGGGGAGAGCTAGAAGAGAAGGAAGAGCTAGAAGAGAGGGGAGAGTTGGAGGAGAGCGGGAGAGAGGGGAGAGCTAGAAGAGAGGGGAGAGCTAGAGGAGAGCTAGAAGAGAGAGCTGGAGGATAGGGGAGAGCTAGAAGAGAGGGGAGAGCTAGAAGAGAGGGGAGAGCTGTAGGAGAGGGGAGAGCTAGAAGAGAGCTAGACGAGAGAGCTGGGGGAGAGGGGAGAGCTAGAAGAGAGGGGAGAGCTGGAGGAGAGGGGAGAGCTAGAAGAGAGGGGAGAGCTAGAAGAGAGGGGAGAGCTAGAAGAGAGGGGAGAGCTGGAGGAGAGGTGAAGTAGCTAGAATAGAGGGGAGAGCTGGAGGAGAGCGGGGAGACCTAGAAGAGAGGGGAGAGCTAGAAGAGAGGGGAGAGCTGTAGGAGAGGGGAGAGCTAGAAGAGAGCTAGACGAGAGAGCTGGGGGAGAGGGGAGTTCTAGAAGAGAGGGGAGAGCTGGAGGAGAGGGGAGAGCTAGAAGAGAGGGGAGAGCTGGAGGAGAGGTGAAGTAGCTAGAATAGAGGGAAGAGCTGGAGGAGAGCGGGGAGAGCTAGAAGAGAGGGGTGAGCTAGAAGAGAGGGGAGAGCTAGAAGAGAGGGGAGAGCTAGAAGAGAGGGGAGAGCTGGAGGAGAGGGGAGAGCTAGAAGAGAGGGGAGAGCTAGAAGAGAGGGGAGAGCTAGAAGAGAGGGGAGAGCTGGAGGAGAGGTGAAGTAGCTAGAATAGAGGGGAGAGCTGGAGGAGAGCGGGGAGACCTAGAAGAGAGGGGAGAGCTAGAAGAGAGGGGTGAGCTAGAAGAGAGGGGAGAGCTAGAAGAGAGAGCTGAGGATAGGGGAGAGCTAGAAGAGAGGGGAGAGCTGTAGGAGAGGGGAGAGCTAGAAGAGAGCTAGACGAGAGAGCTGGGGGAGAGGGGAGAGCTAGAAAAGAGGGGAGAGCTGGAGGAGAGGGGAGAGCTAGAAGAGAGGGGAGAGCTGGAGGGGAGGTGAAGTAGCTAGAATAGAGGGAAGAGCTGGAGGATAGCGGGGAGAGCTAGAAGAGAGGGGTGAGCTAGAAGAGAGGGGAGAGCTAGAAGAGAGGGGAGAGCTAGAAGAGAGGGGAGAGCTGGAGGAGAGGGGAGAGCTAGAAGATAGGGGAGAGCTGGAGGAGAGCGGGGAGAGAGGGGAGAGCTAAAAGAGAGGGGAGAGCTAGAGGAGAGCTAGAAGAGAGAGCTGGAGGATAGGGAGAGCTAGAAGAGAGGGGAGAGCTGGAGGAGAGCTAGAAGAGAGAGCTGTAAAATAGGGGAGAGCTAGAAGAGAGGGAAGAGCTAGAAGAGAGGGGAGAGTTGGAGGAGAGCGGGAGAGAGGGGAGAGCTAGAAGAGAGGGGAGAGCTAGAGGAGAGCTAGAAGAGAGAGCTGGAGGATAGGTGAGAGCTAGAAGAGAGGGGAGAGCTAGAAGAGAGGGGAGAGCTGTAGGAGAGGGGAGAGCTAGAAGAGAGCTAGACGAGAGAGCTGGGGGAGAGGGGAGAGCTGGAGGAGAGGGGAGAGCTAGAAGAGAGGGGAGAACTGGAGGAGAGGTGAAGTAGCTAGAATAGAGGGAAGAGCTGGAGGAGAGCGGGGAGAGCTAGAAGAGAGGGGTGAGCTAGAAGAGAGGGGAGAGCTGGAGGAGAGCGGGGAGAACTAGAAGAGAGGGGTGAGCTAGAAGAGAGGGGAGAGCTAGAAGAGAGGGGAGAGCTAGAAGAGAGGGGAGAGCTGGAGGAGAGGGGAGAGCTAGAAGAGAGGGGAGAGCTAGAAGAGAGGGGAGAGCTGGAGGAGAGGTGAAGTAGCTAGAATAGAGGGGAGAGCTGGAGGAGAGCGGGGAGACCTAGAAGAGAGGGGAGAGCTAGAAGAGAGGGGTGAGCTAGAAGAGAGGGGAGAGCTAGAAGAGAGAGCTGAGGATAGGGGAGAGCTAGAAGAGAGGGGAGAGCTAGAAGAGAGGGGAGAGCTGTAGGAGAGGGGAGAGCTAGAAGAGAGCTAGACGAGAGAGCTGGGGGAGAGGGGAGAGCTAGAAAAGAGGGGAGAGCTGGAGGAGAGGGGAGAGCTAGAAGAGAGGGGAGAGCTGGAGGAGAGGTGAAGTAGCTAGAATAGAGGGAAGAGCTGGAGGAGAGCGGGGAGAGCTAGAAGAGAGGGGTGAGCTAGAAGAGAGGGGGGAGAGCTAGAAGAGAGGGGAGAGCTAGAAGAGAGGGGAGAGCTAGAAGAGAGGGGAGAGCTGGAGGAGAGGGGAGAGCTAGAAGATAGGGGAGAGCTGGAGGAGAGCGGGGAGAGAGGGGAGAGCTAAAAGAGAGGGGAGAGCTAGAGGAGAGCTAGAAGAGAGAGCTGGAGGATAGGGAGAGCTAGAAGAGAGGGGAGAGCTGGAGGAGAGCTAGAAGAGAGAGCTGTAAAATAGGGGAGAGCTAGAAGAGAGGGAAGAGCTAGAAGAGAGGGGAGAGTTGGAGGAGAGCGGGAGAGAGGGGAGAGCTAGAAGAGAGGGGAGAGCTAGAGGAGAGCTAGAAGAGAGAGCTGGAGGATAGGGGAGAGCTAGAAGAGAGGGGAGAGCTAGAAGAGAGGGGAGAGCTGTAGGAGAGGGGAGAGCTAGAAGAGAGCTAGACGAGAGAGCTGGGGGAGAGGGGAGAGCTGGAGGAGAGGGGAGAGCTAGAAGAGAGGGGAGAACTGGAGGAGAGGTGAAGTAGCTAGAATAGAGGGAAGAGCTGGAGGAGAGCGGGGAGAGCTAGAAGAGAGGGGTGAGCTAGAAGAGAGGGGAGAGCTGGAGGAGAGCGGGGAGAGCTAGAAGAGAGGGGTGAGCTAGAAGAGAGGGGAGAGCTAGAAGAGAGGGGAGAGCTAGAAGAGAGGGGAGAGCTGGAGGAGAGGGGAGAGCTGGAGGAGAGGGGAGAGCTAGAAGATAGGGGAGAGCTGGAGGAGAGCGGGGAGAGAGGGGAGAGCTAAAAGAGAGGGGAGAGCTAGAGGAGAGCTAGAAGAGAGAGCTGGAGGATAGGGAGAGCTAGAAGAGAGGGGAGAGCTGGAGGAGAGCTAGAAGAGAGAGCTGTAAAATAGGGGAGAGCTAGAAGAGAGGGAAGAGCTAGAAGAGAGGGGAGAGTTGGAGGAGAGCGGGAGAGAGGGGAGAGCTAGAAGAGAGGGGAGAGCTAGAGGAGAGCTAGAAGAGAGAGCTGGAGGATAGGGGAGAGCTAGAAGAGAGGGGAGAGCTAGAAGAGAGGGGAGAGCTGTAGGAGAGGGGAGAGCTAGAAGAGAGCTAGACGAGAGAGCTGGGGGAGAGGGGAGAGCTAGAAGAGAGGGGAGAGCTGGAGGAGAGGGGAGAGCTAGAAGAGAGGGGAGAGCTGGAGGAGAGGTGAAGTAGCTAGAATAGAGGGAAGAGCTGGAGGAGAGCGGGGAGAGCTAGAAGAGAGGGGTGAGCTAGAAGAGAGGGGAGAGCTAGAAGAGAGGGGAGAGCTGGAGGAGAGGTGAAGTAGCTAGAATAGAGGGAAGAGCTGGAGGAGAGGGGAGAGCTAGAAGAGAGGGGAGAGCTGGAGGAGAGGTGAAGTAGCTAGAATAGAGGGAAGAGCTGGAGGAGAGGGGGGAGAGATAGAAGAGAGGGGTGAGCTAGAAGAGAGGGGAGAGCTAGAAGAGAGGGGAGAGCTAGAAGAGAGGGGAGAGCTGGAGGAGAGGGGAGAGCTAGAAGAGAGGGGAGAGCTAGAGGAGAGGGGAGAGATAGAAGAGAGGAGATAGCTAAAAGAGAGGGAAGAGCTCGAAGAGAGGGGAGCTAGAAGAGAGGGGAGAGTTGGAGGAGAGCGGGGAGAGCTAGACGAGCGCTAGAAGAGAGAGCTGGGGGAGAGGGGAGAGCTAGAAGAGAGGGGACAGCTGGAGGAGAGCGGGGAGAGCTAGAAGAGAGGGGAGAGCTAGAAGAGAGGGGAGAGCTAGAAGAGAGGGGAGAGCTGGAGGAGAGGGGAGAGCTAGAAGATAGGGGAGAGCTGGAGGAGAGCGGGGAGAGAGGGGAGAGCTAAAAGAGAGGGGAGAGCTAGAGGAGAGCTAGAAGAGAGAGCTGGAGGATAGGGAGAGCTAGAAGAGAGGGGAGAGCTGGAGGAGAGCTAGAAGAGAGAGCTGTAAAATAGGGGAGAGCTAGAAGAGAAGGAAGAGCTAGAAGAGAGGGGAGAGTTGGAGGAGAGCGGGAGAGAGGGGAGAGCTAGAAGAGAGGGGAGAGCTAGAGGAGAGCTAGAAGAGAGAGCTGGAGGATAGGGGAGAGCTAGAAGAGAGGGGAGAGCTAGAAGAGAGGGGAGAGCTGTAGGAGAGGGGAGAGCTAGAAGAGAGCTAGACGAGAGAGCTGGGGGAGAGGGGAGAGCTAGAAGAGAGGGGAGAGCTGGAGGAGAGGGGAGAGCTAGAAGAGAGGGGAGAGCTAGAAGAGAGGGGAGAGCTAGAAGAGAGGGGAGAGCTGGAGGAGAGGTGAAGTAGCTAGAATAGAGGGGAGAGCTGGAGGAGAGCGGGGAGACCTAGAAGAGAGGGGAGAGCTAGAAGAGAGGGGAGAGCTGTAGGAGAGGGGAGAGCTAGAAGAGAGCTAGACGAGAGAGCTGGGGGAGAGGGGAGTTCTAGAAGAGAGGGGAGAGCTGGAGGAGAGGGGAGAGCTAGAAGAGAGGGGAGAGCTGGAGGAGAGGTGAAGTAGCTAGAATAGAGGGAAGAGCTGGAGGAGAGCGGGGAGAGCTAGAAGAGAGGGGTGAGCTAGAAGAGAGGGGAGAGCTAGAAGAGAGGGGAGAGCTAGAAGAGAGGGGAGAGCTGGAGGAGAGGGGAGAGCTAGAAGAGAGGGGAGAGCTAGAAGAGAGGGGAGAGCTAGAAGAGAGGGGAGAGCTGGAGGAGAGGTGAAGTAGCTAGAATAGAGGGGAGAGCTGGAGGAGAGCGGGGAGACCTAGAAGAGAGGGGAGAGCTAGAAGAGAGGGGTGAGCTAGAAGAGAGGGGAGAGCTAGAAGAGAGAGCTGAGGATAGGGGAGAGCTAGAAGAGAGGGGAGAGCTGTAGGAGAGGGGAGAGCTAGAAGAGAGCTAGACGAGAGAGCTGGGGGAGAGGGGAGAGCTAGAAAAGAGGGGAGAGCTGGAGGAGAGGGGAGAGCTAGAAGAGAGGGGAGAGCTGGAGGGGAGGTGAAGTAGCTAGAATAGAGGGAAGAGCTGGAGGATAGCGGGGAGAGCTAGAAGAGAGGGGTGAGCTAGAAGAGAGGGGAGAGCTAGAAGAGAGGGGAGAGCTAGAAGAGAGGGGAGAGCTGGAGGAGAGGGGAGAGCTAGAAGATAGGGGAGAGCTGGAGGAGAGCGGGGAGAGAGGGGAGAGCTAAAAGAGAGGGGAGAGCTAGAGGAGAGCTAGAAGAGAGAGCTGGAGGATAGGGAGAGCTAGAAGAGAGGGGAGAGCTGGAGGAGAGCTAGAAGAGAGAGCTGTAAAATAGGGGAGAGCTAGAAGAGAGGGAAGAGCTAGAAGAGAGGGGAGAGTTGGAGGAGAGCGGGAGAGAGGGGAGAGCTAGAAGAGAGGGGAGAGCTAGAGGAGAGCTAGAAGAGAGAGCTGGAGGATAGGTGAGAGCTAGAAGAGAGGGGAGAGCTAGAAGAGAGGGGAGAGCTGGAGGAGAGGGGAGAGCTAGAAGAGAGGGGAGAGCTAGAAGAGAGGGGAGAGCTGGAGGAGAGGTGAAGTAGCTAGAATAGAGGGGAGAGCTGGAGGAGAGCGGGGAGACCTAGAAGAGAGGGGAGAGCTAGAAGAGAGGGGTGAGCTAGAAGAGAGGGGAGAGCTAGAAGAGAGAGCTGAGGATAGGGGAGAGCTAGAAGAGAGGGGAGAGCTAGAAGAGAGGGGAGAGCTGTAGGAGAGGGGAGAGCTAGAAGAGAGCTAGACGAGAGAGCTGGGGGAGAGGGGAGAGCTAGAAAAGAGGGGAGAGCTGGAGGAGAGGGGAGAGCTAGAAGAGAGGGGAGAGCTGGAGGAGAGGTGAAGTAGCTAGAATAGAGGGAAGAGCTGGAGGAGAGCGGGGAGAGCTAGAAGAGAGGGGTGAGCTAGAAGAGAGGGGGGAGAGCTAGAAGAGAGGGGAGAGCTAGAAGAGAGGGGAGAGCTAGAAGAGAGGGGAGAGCTGGAGGAGAGGGGAGAGCTAGAAGATAGGGGAGAGCTGGAGGAGAGCGGGGAGAGAGGGGAGAGCTAAAAGAGAGGGGAGAGCTAGAGGAGAGCTAGAAGAGAGAGCTGGAGGATAGGGAGAGCTAGAAGAGAGGGGAGAGCTGGAGGAGAGCTAGAAGAGAGAGCTGTAAAATAGGGGAGAGCTAGAAGAGAGGGAAGAGCTAGAAGAGAGGGGAGAGTTGGAGGAGAGCGGGAGAGAGGGGAGAGCTAGAAGAGAGGGGAGAGCTAGAGGAGAGCTAGAAGAGAGAGCTGGAGGATAGGGGAGAGCTAGAAGAGAGGGGAGAGCTAGAAGAGAGGGGAGAGCTGTAGGAGAGGGGAGAGCTAGAAGAGAGCTAGACGAGAGAGCTGGGGGAGAGGGGAGAGCTGGAGGAGAGGGGAGAGCTAGAAGAGAGGGGAGAACTGGAGGAGAGGTGAAGTAGCTAGAATAGAGGGAAGAGCTGGAGGAGAGCGGGGAGAGCTAGAAGAGAGGGGTGAGCTAGAAGAGAGGGGAGAGCTGGAGGAGAGCGGGGAGAGCTAGAAGAGAGGGGTGAGCTAGAAGAGAGGGGAGAGCTAGAAGAGAGGGGAGAGCTAGAAGAGAGGGGAGAGCTGGAGGAGAGGGGAGAGCTGGAGGAGAGGGGAGAGCTAGAAGATAGGGGAGAGCTGGAGGAGAGCGGGGAGAGAGGGGAGAGCTAAAAGAGAGGGGAGAGCTAGAGGAGAGCTAGAAGAGAGAGCTGGAGGATAGGGAGAGCTAGAAGAGAGGGGAGAGCTGGAGGAGAGCTAGAAGAGAGAGCTGTAAAATAGGGGAGAGCTAGAAGAGAGGGAAGAGCTAGAAGAGAGGGGAGAGTTGGAGGAGAGCGGGAGAGAGGGGAGAGCTAGAAGAGAGGGGAGAGCTAGAGGAGAGCTAGAAGAGAGAGCTGGAGGATAGGGGAGAGCTAGAAGAGAGGGGAGAGCTAGAAGAGAGGGGAGAGCTGTAGGAGAGGGGAGAGCTAGAAGAGAGCTAGACGAGAGAGCTGGGGGAGAGGGGAGAGCTAGAAGAGAGGGGAGAGCTGGAGGAGAGGGGAGAGCTAGAAGAGAGGGGAGAGCTGGAGGAGAGGTGAAGTAGCTAGAATAGAGGGAAGAGCTGGAGGAGAGCGGGGAGAGCTAGAAGAGAGGGGTGAGCTAGAAGAGAGGGGAGAGCTAGAAGAGAGGGGAGAGCTGGAGGAGAGGTGAAGTAGCTAGAATAGAGGGAAGAGCTGGAGGAGAGGGGAGAGCTAGAAGAGAGGGGAGAGCTGGAGGAGAGGTGAAGTAGCTAGAATAGAGGGAAGAGCTGGAGGAGAGGGGGGAGAGATAGAAGAGAGGGGTGAGCTAGAAGAGAGGGGAGAGCTAGAAGAGAGGGGAGAGCTAGAAGAGAGGGGAGAGCTGGAGGAGAGGGGAGAGCTAGAAGAGAGGGGAGAGCTAGAGGAGAGGGGAGAGATAGAAGAGAGGAGATAGCTAAAAGAGAGGGAAGAGCTCGAAGAGAGGGGAGCTAGAAGAGAGGGGAGAGTTGGAGGAGAGCGGGGAGAGCTAGACGAGCGCTAGAAGAGAGAGCTGGGGGAGAGGGGAGAGCTAGAAGAGAGGGGACAGCTGGAGGAGAGCGGGGAGAGCTAGAAGAGAGGGGAGAGCTAGAAGAGAGGGGAGAGCTAGAAGAGAGGGGAGAGCTGGAGGAGAGGGGAGAGCTAGAAGATAGGGGAGAGCTGGAGGAGAGCGGGGAGAGAGGGGAGAGCTAAAAGAGAGGGGAGAGCTAGAGGAGAGCTAGAAGAGAGAGCTGGAGGATAGGGAGAGCTAGAAGAGAGGGGAGAGCTGGAGGAGAGCTAGAAGAGAGAGCTGTAAAATAGGGGAGAGCTAGAAGAGAAGGAAGAGCTAGAAGAGAGGGGAGAGTTGGAGGAGAGCGGGAGAGAGGGGAGAGCTAGAAGAGAGGGGAGAGCTAGAGGAGAGCTAGAAGAGAGAGCTGGAGGATAGGGGAGAGCTAGAAGAGAGGGGAGAGCTAGAAGAGAGGGGAGAGCTGTAGGAGAGGGGAGAGCTAGAAGAGAGCTAGACGAGAGAGCTGGGGGAGAGGGGAGAGCTAGAAGAGAGGGGAGAGCTGGAGGAGAGGGGAGAGCTAGAAGAGAGGGGAGAGCTAGAAGAGAGGGGAGAGCTAGAAGAGAGGGGAGAGCTGGAGGAGAGGTGAAGTAGCTAGAATAGAGGGGAGAGCTGGAGGAGAGCGGGGAGACCTAGAAGAGAGGGGAGAGCTAGAAGAGAGGGGAGAGCTGTAGGAGAGGGGAGAGCTAGAAGAGAGCTAGACGAGAGAGCTGGGGGAGAGGGGAGTTCTAGAAGAGAGGGGAGAGCTGGAGGAGAGGGGAGAGCTAGAAGAGAGGGGAGAGCTGGAGGAGAGGTGAAGTAGCTAGAATAGAGGGAAGAGCTGGAGGAGAGCGGGGAGAGCTAGAAGAGAGGGGTGAGCTAGAAGAGAGGGGAGAGCTAGAAGAGAGGGGAGAGCTAGAAGAGAGGGGAGAGCTGGAGGAGAGGGGAGAGCTAGAAGAGAGGGGAGAGCTAGAAGAGAGGGGAGAGCTAGAAGAGAGGGGAGAGCTGGAGGAGAGGTGAAGTAGCTAGAATAGAGGGGAGAGCTGGAGGAGAGCGGGGAGACCTAGAAGAGAGGGGAGAGCTAGAAGAGAGGGGTGAGCTAGAAGAGAGGGGAGAGCTAGAAGAGAGAGCTGAGGATAGGGGAGAGCTAGAAGAGAGGGGAGAGCTGTAGGAGAGGGGAGAGCTAGAAGAGAGCTAGACGAGAGAGCTGGGGGAGAGGGGAGAGCTAGAAAAGAGGGGAGAGCTGGAGGAGAGGGGAGAGCTAGAAGAGAGGGGAGAGCTGGAGGGGAGGTGAAGTAGCTAGAATAGAGGGAAGAGCTGGAGGATAGCGGGGAGAGCTAGAAGAGAGGGGTGAGCTAGAAGAGAGGGGAGAGCTAGAAGAGAGGGGAGAGCTAGAAGAGAGGGGAGAGCTGGAGGAGAGGGGAGAGCTAGAAGATAGGGGAGAGCTGGAGGAGAGCGGGGAGAGAGGGGAGAGCTAAAAGAGAGGGGAGAGCTAGAGGAGAGCTAGAAGAGAGAGCTGGAGGATAGGGAGAGCTAGAAGAGAGGGGAGAGCTGGAGGAGAGCTAGAAGAGAGAGCTGTAAAATAGGGGAGAGCTAGAAGAGAGGGAAGAGCTAGAAGAGAGGGGAGAGTTGGAGGAGAGCGGGAGAGAGGGGAGAGCTAGAAGAGAGGGGAGAGCTAGAGGAGAGCTAGAAGAGAGAGCTGGAGGATAGGTGAGAGCTAGAAGAGAGGGGAGAGCTAGAAGAGAGGGGAGAGCTGTAGGAGAGGGGAGAGCTAGAAGAGAGCTAGACGAGAGAGCTGGGGGAGAGGGGAGAGCTGGAGGAGAGGGGAGAGCTAGAAGAGAGGGGAGAACTGGAGGAGAGGTGAAGTAGCTAGAATAGAGGGAAGAGCTGGAGGAGAGCGGGGAGAGCTAGAAGAGAGGGGTGAGCTAGAAGAGAGGGGAGAGCTGGAGGAGAGCGGGGAGAGCTAGAAGAGAGGGGTGAGCTAGAAGAGAGGGGAGAGCTAGAAGAGAGGGGAGAGCTAGAAGAGAGGGGAGAGCTGGAGGAGAGGGGAGAGCTAGAAGAGAGGGGAGAGCTAGAAGAGAGGGGAGAGCTGGAGGAGAGGTGAAGTAGCTAGAATAGAGGGGAGAGCTGGAGGAGAGCGGGGAGACCTAGAAGAGAGGGGAGAGCTAGAAGAGAGGGGTGAGCTAGAAGAGAGGGGAGAGCTAGAAGAGAGAGCTGAGGATAGGGGAGAGCTAGAAGAGAGGGGAGAGCTAGAAGAGAGGGGAGAGCTGTAGGAGAGGGGAGAGCTAGAAGAGAGCTAGACGAGAGAGCTGGGGGAGAGGGGAGAGCTAGAAAAGAGGGGAGAGCTGGAGGAGAGGGGAGAGCTAGAAGAGAGGGGAGAGCTGGAGGAGAGGTGAAGTAGCTAGAATAGAGGGAAGAGCTGGAGGAGAGCGGGGAGAGCTAGAAGAGAGGGGTGAGCTAGAAGAGAGGGGGGAGAGCTAGAAGAGAGGGGAGAGCTAGAAGAGAGGGGAGAGCTAGAAGAGAGGGGAGAGCTGGAGGAGAGGGGAGAGCTAGAAGATAGGGGAGAGCTGGAGGAGAGCGGGGAGAGAGGGGAGAGCTAAAAGAGAGGGGAGAGCTAGAGGAGAGCTAGAAGAGAGAGCTGGAGGATAGGGAGAGCTAGAAGAGAGGGGAGAGCTGGAGGAGAGCTAGAAGAGAGAGCTGTAAAATAGGGGAGAGCTAGAAGAGAGGGAAGAGCTAGAAGAGAGGGGAGAGTTGGAGGAGAGCGGGAGAGAGGGGAGAGCTAGAAGAGAGGGGAGAGCTAGAGGAGAGCTAGAAGAGAGAGCTGGAGGATAGGGGAGAGCTAGAAGAGAGGGGAGAGCTAGAAGAGAGGGGAGAGCTGTAGGAGAGGGGAGAGCTAGAAGAGAGCTAGACGAGAGAGCTGGGGGAGAGGGGAGAGCTGGAGGAGAGGGGAGAGCTAGAAGAGAGGGGAGAACTGGAGGAGAGGTGAAGTAGCTAGAATAGAGGGAAGAGCTGGAGGAGAGCGGGGAGAGCTAGAAGAGAGGGGTGAGCTAGAAGAGAGGGGAGAGCTGGAGGAGAGCGGGGAGAGCTAGAAGAGAGGGGTGAGCTAGAAGAGAGGGGAGAGCTAGAAGAGAGGGGAGAGCTAGAAGAGAGGGGAGAGCTGGAGGAGAGGGGAGAGCTAGAAGAGAGGGGAGAGCTAGAAGAGAGGGGAGAGCTAGAAGAGAGGGGAGAGCTGGAGGAGAGGTGAAGTAGCTAGAATAGAGGGGAGAGCTGGAGGAGAGCGGGGAGACCTAGAAGAGAGGGGAGAGCTAGAAGAGAGGGGTGAGCTAGAAGAGAGGGGAGAGCTAGAAGAGAGAGCTGAGGATAGGGGAGAGCTAGAAGAGAGGGGAGAGCTAGAAGAGAGGGGAGAGCTGTAGGAGAGGGGAGAGCTAGAAGAGAGCTAGACGAGAGAGCTGGGGGAGAGGGGAGAGCTAGAAAAGAGGGGAGAGCTGGAGGAGAGGGGAGAGCTAGAAGAGAGGGGAGAGCTGGAGGAGAGGTGAAGTAGCTAGAATAGAGGGAAGAGCTGGAGGAGAGCGGGGAGAGCTAGAAGAGAGGGGTGAGCTAGAAGAGAGGGGAGAGCTAGAAGAGAGGGGAGAGCTAGAGGAGAGCTAGAAGAGAGAGCTGGAGGAGAGGGGAGAGCTAGAAGAGAGGGGAGAGCTGGAGGAGAGGGGAGAGCTAGAAGAGAGGGGAGAGCTAGAAGAGAGGGGAGAGCTGGAGGAGAGGTGAAGTAGCTAGAATAGAGGGGAGAGCTGGAGGAGAGCGGGGAGACCTAGAAGAGAGGGGAGAGCTAGAAGAGAGGGGTGAGCTAGAAGAGAGGGGAGAGCTAGAAGAGAGGGGAGAGCTAGAAGAGAGGGGAGAGCTAGAGGAGAGCTAGAAGAGAGTGCTGGAGGAGAGGGGAGAGCTAGAAGAGAGGGGAGAGATAGAAGAGAGGAGATAGCTAAAAGAGAGGGAAGAGCTCGAGGAGAGGGGAGAGCTAGAAGAGAGGGGAGAGCTGGAGGAGTGCAGGAAGAGCTAGAAGAGAGGGGAGAGCTAGAAGAGAGGGGAGAGCTGGAGGAGAGGGGAGAGCTGGAGGAGAGGGGAGAGCTAGAAGAGAGGGGAGAGCTAGAGGAGAGCTAGAAGAGAGAGCTGGAGGATAGGGGAGAGCTAGAAGAGAGGGAAGAGCTAGAAGAGAGAGGAGAGCTGGAGGAGAGCGGGAGAGAGGGGAGAGCTAGAAGAGAGGGGAGAGCTAGAAGAGAGCTAGAAGAGAGAGCTGGGGGATAGGGGAGAGCTAGAAGAGAGGGGAGAGCTGGAAGAGGGGGAGAGCTGGAGGAGAGCGGGAGAGAGGGGAGAGCTAGAGGAGAGCTAGAAGAGAGAGCTGGAGGATAGGGGAGAGCTAGAAGAGAGGGGAGAGCTAGAGGAGAGGGGAGAGCTGAAGGAGAGGGGAGAGCTAGAAGAGAGGGGAGAGTTGGAGGAGAGCGGGGAGAGCTAGAGGAGAGCTAGAAGAGAGAGCTGGGGGAGAGGGGAGAGCTAGAAGAGAGGGGAGAGCTGGAGGAGAGGGGAGAGCTAGAAGATAGGGGAGAGCTAGAAGAGAGGGGAGAGCTAGAAGAGAGGGGAGAGCTGGAGGAGAGGTGAAGTAGCTAGAATAGAGGGGAGAGCTGGAGGAGAGCGGGGAGACCTAGAAGAGAGGGGAGAGCTAGAAGAGAGGGGTGAGCTAGAAGAGAGGGGAGAGCTAGAAGAGAGAGCTGAGGATAGGGGAGAGCTAGAAGAGAGGGGAGAGCTAGAAGAGAGGGGAGAGCTGTAGGAGAGGGGAGAGCTAGAAGAGAGCTAGACGAGAGAGCTGGGGGAGAGGGGAGAGCTAGAAGAGAGGGGAGAGCTGGAGGAGAGGTGAAGTAGCTAGAATAGAGGGAAGAGCTGGAGGAGAGCGGGGAGAGCTAGAAGAGAGGGGTGAGCTAGAAGAGAGGGGGGAGAGCTAGAAGAGAGGGGAGAGCTAGAAGAGAGGGGAGAGCTAGAAGAGAGGGGAGAGCTGGAGGAGAGGGGAGAGCTAGAAGATAGGGGAGAGCTGGAGGAGAGCGGGGAGAGAGGGGAGAGCTAAAAGAGAGGGGAGAGCTAGAGGAGAGCTAGAAGAGAGAGCTGGAGGATAGGGAGAGCTAGAAGAGAGGGGAGAGCTGGAGGAGAGCTAGAAGAGAGAGCTGTAAAATAGGGGAGAGCTAGAAGAGAGGGAAGAGCTAGAAGAGAGGGGAGAGTTGGAGGAGAGCGGGAGAGAGGGGAGAGCTAGAAGAGAGGGGAGAGCTAGAGGAGAGCTAGAAGAGAGAGCTGGAGGATAGGGGAGAGCTAGAAGAGAGGGGAGAGCTAGAAGAGAGGGGAGAGCTGTAGGAGAGGGGAGAGCTAGAAGAGAGCTAGACGAGAGAGCTGGGGGAGAGGGGAGAGCTAGAAGAGAGGGGAGAGCTGGAGGAGAGGGGAGAGCTAGAAGAGAGGGGAGAGCTGGAGGAGAGGTGAAGTAGCTAGAATAGAGGGAAGAGCTGGAGGAGAGCGGGGAGAGCTAGAAGAGAGGGGTGAGCTAGAAGAGAGGGGAGAGCTAGAAGAGAGGGGAGAGCTAGAAGAGAGGGGAGAGCTGGAGGAGAGGGGAGAGCTAGAAGAGAGGGGAGAGCTAGAAGAGAGGGGAGAGCTAGAAGAGAGGGGAGAGCTGGAGGAGAGGTGAAGTAGCTAGAATAGAGGGGAGAGCTGGAGGAGAGCGGGGAGACCTAGAAGAGAGGGGAGAGCTAGAAGAGAGGGGTGAGCTAGAAGAGAGGGGAGAGCTAGAAGAGAGAGCTGAGGATAGGGGAGAGCTAGAAGAGAGGGGAGAGCTAGAAGAGAGGGGAGAGCTGTAGGAGAGGGGAGAGCTAGAAGAGAGCTAGACGAGAGAGCTGGGGGAGAGGGGAGATCTAGAAAAGAGGGGAGAGCTGGAGGAGAGGGGAGAGCTAGAAGAGAGGGGAGAGCTGGAGGAGAGGTGAAGTAGCTAGAATAGAGGGAAGAGCTGGAGGAGAGCGGGGAGAGCTAGAAGAGAGGGGTGAGCTAGAAGAGAGGGGAGAGCTAGAAGAGAGGGGAGAGCTAGAGGAGAGCTAGAAGAGAGAGCTGGAGGAGAGGGGAGAGCTAGAATAGAGGGGAGAGCTGGAGGAGAGGGGAGAGCTAGAAGAGAGGGGAGAGCTAGAAGAGAGGGGAGAGCTGGAGGAGAGGTGAAGTAGCTAGAATAGAGGGGAGAGCTGGAGGAGAGCGGGGAGACCTAGAAGAGAGGGGAGAGCTAGAAGAGAGGGGTGAGCTAGAAGAGAGGGGAGAGCTAGAAGAGAGGGGAGAGCTAGAAGAGAGGGGAGAGCTAGAAGAGAGGGGAGAGCTAGAAGAGAGGGGAGAGCTAGAGGAGAGCTAGAAGAGAGTGCTGGAGGAGAGGGGAGAGCTAGAAGAGAGGGGAGAGATAGAAGAGAGGAGATAGCTAAAAGAGAGGGAAGAGCTCGAGGAGAGGGGAGAGCTAGAAGAGAGGGGAGAGCTGGAGGAGTGCAGGAAGAGCTAGAAGAGAGGGGAGAGCTAGAAGAGAGGGGAGAGCTGGAGGAGAGGGGAGAGCTGGAGGAGAGGGGAGAGCTAGAAGAGAGGGGAGAGCTAGAGGAGAGCTAGAAGAGAGAGCTGGAGGATAGGGGAGAGCTAGAAGAGAGGGAAGAGCTAGAAGAGAGAGGAGAGCTGGAGGAGAGCGAGAGAGAGGGGAGAGCTAGAAGAGAGGGGAGAGCTAGAAGAGAGCTAGAAGAGAGAGCTGGGGGATAGGGGAGAGCTAGAAGAGAGGGGAGAGCTGGAAGAGGGGGAGAGCTGGAGGAGAGCGGGAGAGAGGGGAGAGCTAGAGGAGAGCTAGAAGAGAGAGCTGGAGGATAGGGGAGAGCTAGAAGAGAGGGGAGAGCTAGAGGAGAGGGGAGAGCTGAAGGAGAGGGGAGAGCTAGAAGAGAGGGGAGAGTTGGAGGAGAGCGGGGAGAGCTAGAGGAGAGCTAGAAGAGAGAGCTGGGGGAGAGGGGAGAGCTAGAAGAGAGGGGAGAGCTGGAGGAGAGCGGGGAGAGCTAGAAGAGAGGGGAGAGCTAGAAGAGAGGGGAGAGCTAGAAGATAGGGGAGAGCTAGAAGAGAGCCAGAAGAGAGAGCTGGGGGATAGGGGAGAGCTAGAAGAGAGGGGAGAGCTGGAAGAGGGGGAGAGCTGGAGGAGAGCGGGAGAGAGGGGAGAGCTAGAGGAGAGCTAGAAGAGAGAGCTGGAGGATAGGGGAGAGCTAGAAGAGAGGGGAGAGCTAGAAGAGAGGGGAAAGCTGTAGGAGAGGGGAGAGCTAGAAGAGAGGGGAGAGCTAGAGGAGAGGGGAGAGCTGAAGGAGAGGGGAGAGCTAGAAGAGAGGGGAGAGCTGGAGGAGAGCGGGGAGAGCTAGACGAGAGGGGAGAGCTAGAAGAGAGGGGAGAGCTAGAAGAGAGGGGAGAGCTGGAGGAGAGGGGAGAGCTAGAAGAGAGGGGAGAGCTAGAGGAGAGCTAGAAGAGAGAGCTGGAGGATAGGGAGAGCTAGAAGAGAGGGGAGAGCTAGAGGAGAGCTAGAAGAGAGGGGAGAGCTAGAAGAGAGGAGAGCACTAGAAGAGAGGGGAGAGCTGGAGGAGAGGGGAGAGCTAGAAGACAGGGGAGAGCTGGAGGAGAGCGGGGAGAGCTGGAGGAGAGAGGGGAGAGCTGGAGGAGAGAGGGGAGAGCTGGAGGAGAGCGGGAGAGCTGGAGGAGAGAGGGGAGAGCTGGAGGAGAGATGGGAGAGATAGAGGAGAGAGGGGAGAGCTGAGAGAGGGGAGAGCTAGAGGAGAGAGGAGAGCTAGAGAGGAGATGGGAGAGCTAGAAGAGAGGGGAGAGCTAGAAGAGAGGGGAGAGCTAGAGGATGGAGCTGGAGGAGAGGGAAGAGCTAGAGGAGAGGGGAGAGCAGAGGGAGGAAGGTAGGAACTCCTTTCACTGTTTCCTATGGCCTTCTTAACTTCTATGGGCTACGTGGGACGCTAGCGTCCCACCTGCGGGACACAGCCAGTGAAATATCAGGGCGGCAAATTCAAAAACAACAAAATGTTCTAAATCAACTTTCTCAAACATACATCTATTTTACACCATTTTAAAGATAGACTTCTCATTTTAGATGACATTTGAGTCATTTAGCAGACGCTCTTATCCAGAGCAACTTACAGTAGTGAATACATACATTTCATGCATTCTTAATTTTTTTTACTGGCCCCCCATGGGAATCAAACCCACAACCTTGGCGTTGCACACACCATGCTGGCGTTGCAAACACCATGTTCTACCAACAGAGCCACAGGGAAGCCTCCTTGATGTAACCACATTGTTCGATTTCAAAAAGGCTTTACAGCGAAAGCAAAACATTAGATTATGTTAGGAGAGTACATAGACAAAAATAATCACACAGCCATTTTCCAAGCAAGGACATGTGTCAATAAAACCCAAAACACAGCTAAATGAAGCACTAACCTTTGACGGTCTTCATCAGATGACACTCCTATGACATTATGTTACACAATACATGTAAGTTTTGTTCGATAAAGTTCATATTTATATCCAAAAACAGCATTCTACATTGGCGCATGATGTTCAGAAAATGTATTCCCACCCAAACGTCCGGTGAATGTGCACATCAATTTACAAAAATACTCATCATAAACGTTGACAAAATATATAACAATTATTTAAAGAATTATAGATAGACTACTCCTGGATGCAACCGCTGTCAGATTTTAAAATAGCTTTACGGAGAAAGCGCATTTTTCAATATTCTGAGTACATAGTTCAGCCATCACGGCAAGCTATTCAGACACCCGCCAAGTTCGGGGCAACCTAAACTCAGAATTAGTATTAGAAATATTCTCTTACCTTTGCTGATCTTCGTCAGAATGCACTCCCAGGACTGCTACTTCCACAGGAAATGTTGTTTTTGTTCGAAATAATCCATATTTATGTACAAATACCTCCGTTTTGTTCGTGCGTACAGATCACTTATCCAAAGGCATAACGCGCGAGCGCGGAACCAGAGATGAAAAGTCAAAATGTTCCATTACCGTACTTAGAAGCATGTCAAACGATGTTTAAAATCAATCTTTATGGTATTTTTTACGTAAAATTGCGATAATATTCCAACCGGACAATAGCATATTCATTCAAGAAGAAAAAGAAGGAATGGTGCGTTCGCGTGACCGCGCATATCCAATCCCTTTGTTGCCAGGCAGTCCACTCAGA
The DNA here is from genome assembly GCF_965601325.2 of Salmo salar. Taxonomy (NCBI): domain Eukaryota; kingdom Metazoa; phylum Chordata; class Actinopteri; order Salmoniformes; family Salmonidae; genus Salmo; species Salmo salar. The sequence continues at coordinate 46,933,315 of NC_138316.1, read as the reverse complement.
AACTGAGCTCCTATTATCTGCCCAGTGACAGGAGAATGCTCAAACCACTTTCTGAAGGCTGTTGACAGCCAATGGAAGCCTTAGGAAGTGCAACGTCCCCCACAGACACTGTAGTTTTGATAGAGAATCAAAAGAAGAACTACAATTCTCAGACTTTCCACTTCCTGCTTGGATTTTCCTCAGGTTTTTGCCTGCCATATGAGTTCTGTTATACTCACAGACACCATTCAAACAGTTTTAGAAACTACTTCAGAGTGTTTTCTATCCAAATCTACTAATCATATGCATATTCTAGTTTCTGGGCCAGAGTAGTAACCTGTTTAAATTGGGTACGTTTTTCATCCAGCCGTGAAAATACTGCCTCCTAGCCCAGACAGGTTAATGTAACAATAGGATGTGGCAACTGGCATATAGTACACACACACACACACACACACACACACACACACACACACACACACACACACACACACACACACACACACACACACACACACACACACACACACACACACACACACACACACAGACGTACTAGCGGTCTAAATACTAAAGCTGTAAATTGGCCTGCGTTCAAAAGTGCCATTAATCATTGATCCATGTGTTGTTGTTCAGCGTTCACTTGGGTGGCAGGAAGCCTAGTGGTTAGAGTGTTGGGTCAGTAACCGAAAGGTTGCTAGATTGAATCCCCTGTCAAAGTGCAAGATTGTATTGATAGGTATCCAAGCAGTGCATGCAGAGGCAGACTACTGTATGGCTATTTGACCAAGAAGGAGAGTGATGCAGTGCTGCATCAGATGACCTGGACTCCACAATCACCCCACCTCAACTCAATTGAGACGGGTTAGGATGAGTTGGATTGCAGAGTGAAGGAAAAGCAGTCAACAAGTGCCCAGCATATGTGGGAACTCCTTCAAAACTGTTGGAAAAGCATTCCAGGTGAAGCTGGTTGAGAGAATGCCAAGAGTGTGCAAAGCTATCATCAAGGCAAAGGGTAGCTACTTTGAAGAATCTAAAATGTATTTTGAATTGTTCAACACTTTTTTGGTTACTACATGATTCCATATCTGTTAGGGGTGGGGAGAATTGCTGTTGTTTTGCTCATCTCATGCTTTTGTTCACATTTTGTCATGATGCTGAGAGAACATTTTGCTGTTTTAAAGCTTATTTCCTGCTATTCTACCCATTTTTCTATCACATGCTACCTAGGGCCCCACCCAAAGATAGGCTTGGGGCCCTGGGGCACGTGCCCTGCATGCCCATCTGGAAATCCCACTCTGAGCGCATTAGCTCAATCACCACGAGGATATCCTAGATCCAGTTAATATGAGTAGTCTGAAAGCAGGCTAACTCTGCTCCCTCCCTGCAGCCTCAAATGTTGATTTTGTAGTCAATTAACCATTTTGTTGTGGATTTTGATTTGTGCTTGGTGTTATTGGTGTGTGTGTGTGTGTGTGTGTGTGTGTGTGTGTGTGTGTGTGTGTGTGTGTGTGTGTGTGTGTGTGTGTGTGTGTGTGTGTGTGTGTGTGTGTGTGTGTGTGTGTGTGTGTGTGTGTGTGTGTGTGTGTGTGTGTGTGTGTGTGTGTGTGTGTGTGTGTGTGTGGCACCTGGGTCATTAGAATGAACATGACCCTGGTGTACTGTGAATAAGGTAAAGGGTCTCAGTCTAGTAAATAAGCCCTTCCAACCCCACAACCTGACTCACTGACTGTAACCTACATTCTTTACTGTCCTGTTGTGGTGTCAATCTGATTAGGGATCAGCAGGAAGGCATCTAAGTGACATAAAGCGTCCTGTCAGCCAGGAGCCATCTGCTAACTTCCATTTTATCTCAGGCAGAGCCGCCTCTGCCTATACGCAGACTACGTGCTAACCGTCAGGGTCAGTCGGCGTCTCAACTTACTGTTGAGAGATAGCATAGTAGAATACACAATGTGCAATTTTTAAACGTGGTTGTGCATCAGCAGTTTTCCTCTTGTTATGTCAGTTACTGACAGTCAATCAGTTAGCCATGTCAGCTAACAATTTACAGATTGCCAGTTATCTAAACCTTGTAGAAACATGGGCCGAATTATTGACCGGGCACACAAGGCACGTGCCCAGGGGCCCTGACCTCCATTGGGCCAGCATTTATTCTGTTAGTCACTCTCACTCAGATATCGGTTGATTATGACATACAGTACCAGTCAAAAATTTGGACACACCTACTCATTCAAGTGTTTTTCTTTATTTTTACTATTTTCTACATTGTAGAATAATAGTGAAGACATCAAAACTATAAAATAACATATATGGAATCATGTATCTTATTATTGCTTGTTATAGCCTAATGTTAGCTAGCTAACATTGAACCTGGTTGGTAAGCTACCTGCACTTTGCAAGCATCCATTTTAATACTGCGACAACTGTTAGCCAGTTAGGTGGTGTGCTTGACTGCTGTTGTTAGGACAGAACGCTCGGATCAACCCTTAAAGAGATTGGTGGAGCTAAAGCTTAAGAGGGTGTGAGCGATACTGAATGGGTGTAGACAAAGAAGAGCTCTCCAGTAGGTACCAAAACATTCAAAGGCCATTTTCTCAAAAGTGAGGTTACAGTTTTATCAACGTTCAAAGCAGAATTACTTTGCCATTGTTCATCGAATGCAGTGTATGATATACAATTTTGTAGCTCTGTGTCTCTGCTTTTATCCAATGTAAAATGTTGCTACATAAGACCGATTCAAGGCGGTCAGCCACAAATGTTATCTTCGCAGCCATGAGGTGGACCCCTAAATTGTTATGCCTGCGACGTTGGGGGTCAACCAAATCTCGTGGAGGGCCCCCAAAACGCTAGAGGCGGCTCTGTGTGTGCAGTTCTGTGTGTGCGGCTCTGTGTGTGTATTGTGAGCTGTAAGAGGGTGTTTAATATGGGATTTCAGAAGAAAGAATGAAAAACGTGGGCCTGCTGCACTATTAAATACTCAATGCCACGCCCTCACTTGAAAAAAAAACATGTTTGGTCGAGTTGAGCCATTCCACATTTGGAAGAAAAAAACTCGCCCGCAAAGGCAGTACTGTAAGCTGAGAATCTATAATTCACCCAGAAGCATAGGAGCTCGACGTTGTGCTCAACAATGTACTTGGTTTCTATCCTTTTTGCCAGTTTGGCCATTACACCGCTAGTTCTTAAAATGTTCTTCCCTTACTTCTGGAAAGATGCATTCTACCTCGCGAACTTGGTTCGTACTTTGCTGAAGTTTGTTTTACGGAGGAGAAGAAAACCGTTATTTTTGGTTTTGGACCGATTTTTGGAGCAGTCGGTCGCGCATGCCGACAGACCGTTCATCGTGTTTGAAAATAAAACCTATTCGTATCTGGACACGGACAGAAGAAGCAACAAAATAGCCAATGCTTTACAGAGGCACTCGAAGCTGCGACCGGGGGATAACGTGGCTCTTTTTATGGGAAACGAACCTGCCTTCATCTTCACCTGGCTGGCCCTGGCCAAACTGGGATGTCCCGTAGCGCTTCTCAACTATAACATCAGATCTAGATCTCTGCTGCACTGCTTCAACTGTTGCAGCGCCAAGCTGCTCATAGCAGCCGAAGGTAAGTGATCAGTACCACTGGTTCAGTAGGCAGAGAAACTCATCCTGAGGCTAATTCCTCATAGGCAGACGTGTCTGGTTGAGATTACTACATTATGACAATAGGTGTTGTTATTAGTTTATCAGAGACATGCACATCCACACTGATGGAATGAAAAAGACAAACGTGTGTCATAGCCTATTGGAACACAAATGATAATGATAATCACATGATCGGTCATTCAATCACATGGGGGCGAAAGCTTTTTTTTAAATTCTCTGCAGTCCAGTTTTGATGAAATATTGAATGTTGAGTTGTTTTCTCAGAGCTGCAGGAAGCGGTGGAGGAAGTGCTTCCATCCCTGAGGGAGCAGAGTGTGTGTGTCTACCTGATGACTAAACAGTGTGACACACCTGGCATGGAGGGGTTCTCTGACCAGGTGGAGGAAGCATCGGACACACCTCTCCCTCAGGCCCTCCGCTCAGACATCACCTTCAAAAGCCCAGCTGTCTACATCTACACCTCTGGGACCACAGGTGAGGGAGGACGGAGGGGAAGGGAGAGGTACAGGTGAGGGGGAGGGCGGAGGGGAAGGGAGAGGGAGGGGTACAGGTGAGGGGGAGGACGGAGGACGGAGGGGAAGGGAAGGGAGGGGTACAGGTGAGGGGGATACGGAGGGTAAGGGAGAGGGAGGGGTACAGGTGAGGGGGAGGACGGAGGGGAAGGGAGAGGGAGGGGTACAGGTGAGGGGGATACGGAGGGGAAGGGAGAGGGAGGGGTACAGGTGAGGGGGATATGGAGGGTGAAGGGAGAGGGAGGGGTACAGGTGAGGGGGAGGACGGAGGGGAAGGGAGAGGGAGGGGTACAGGTTAGGGGGAGGACGGAGGGGAAGGGAGAGGGAGGGGTACAGGTGGGGGAGGACGGAGGGGAAGGGAGAGGGAGGGGTACAGGTGAGGGGGAGGACGGAGGGGAAGGGAGAGGGAGGGGTACAGGTGAGGGGGAGGAAGGAGGGGAAGGGAGAGGGAGGGGTACAGGTGAGGGGGAGGACGGAGGGGAAGGGAGAGGGAGGGGTACAGGTGAGGGGGAGGACGGAGGGGAAGGGAGAGGGAGGGGTACAGGTGAGGGGGAGGACGGAGGGGAAGGGAGAGGGAGGGGTACAGGTGAGGGGGATGACGGAGGGGAAGGGAGAGGGAGGGGTACAGGTGAGGGGGAGGATGGAGGGGAAGGGAGAGGGAGGGGTACAGGTGGGGGGGAGGACGGAGGGGAAGGGAGAGGGAGGGGTACAGGTGAGGGGGAGGACAGAGGGGAAGGGAGAGGGAGGGGTACAGGTGAGGGGGATACGGAGGGGAAGGGAGAGGGAGGGGTACAGGTGAGGGGGAGGACGGAGGGGAAGGGAGAGGGAGGGGTACAGGTGAGGGGGATACGGAGGGGAAGGGAGAGGGAGGGGTACAGGTGAGGGGGAGGACGGAGGGGAAGGGAGAGGGAGGGGTACAGGTGAGGGGGAGGACGGAGGGGAAGGGACAGGGAGGGGTACAGGTGAGGGGGAGGACGGAGGGGAAGGGAGAGGGAGGGGTACAGGTGAGGGGGATACGGATGGGAGAGGGAGGGGTACAGGTGAGGGGGAGGACGGAGAGGAAGGGAGAGGGAGGGAGAGGTACAGAAGCAGTATAGAACCCCCCCTGTCTTCTGCCTGAAGCAGCCACTGTATATGACCCCCCTGTCTTCTGCCTGAAGCAGCCACTGTATATGATCCCCCCCTGTCTTCTGCCTGAAGCAGCCACTGTATATGATCCCCCCCGTCTTCTGCCTGAAGCAGCCACTGTATATGACCCCCCCCTGTCTTCTGCCTGAAGCAGCCACTGTATATGACCCCCCCCTGTCTTCTGCCTGAAGCAGCCAGTGTATATGATCCCCCCTGTCTTTTGCCTGAAGCAGCCACTGTATATGACCCCCCCTGTCTTCTGCCTGAAGCAGCCACTGGCCCCCCCTGTCTTCTGCCTGAAGCAGCCACTGTATATGATCCCCCCCTGTCTTCTGCCTGAAGCAGCCACTGCATATGATCCCCCCTGTCTTCTGCCTGAAGCAGCCACTGTATATGACCCCCCCCTGTCTTCTGCCTGAAGCAGCCACTGTATATGATCCCCCCCTGTCTTCTGCCTGAAGCAGCCACTGCATATGATCCCCCCTGTCTTCTGCCTGAAGCAGCCACTGTATATGACCCCCCCCCCCCCCTGTCTTCTGCCTGAAGCAGCCAGTGCATATGATCCCGCCGTCTTCTGCCTGAAGCAGCCACTGTATATGATCCCCCCCTGTCTTCTGCCTGAAGCAGCCACTGTATATGACCCCCCCGTCTTCTGCCTGAAGCAGCCACTGTATATGATCCCCCCTGTCTTCTGCCTGAAGCAGCCACTGTATATGACCCCCCCTGTCTTCTGCCTGAAGCAGCCACTGTATATGATCCCCCCTGTCTTCTGCCTGAAGCAGCCACTGCATATGATCCCCCCTGTCTTCTGCCTGAAGCAGCCACTGTATATGACCCCCCCCCCTGTCTTCTGCCTGAAGCAGCCAGTGCATATGATCTCCGCCGTCTTCTGCCTGAAGCAGCCACTGTATATGATCCCCCCCTTTCTTCTGCCTGAAGCAGCCACTGTATATGACCCCCCCCGTCTTCTGCCTGAAGCAGCCACTGTATATGACCCCCCCCTGTCTTCTGCCTGAAGCAGCCACTGCATATGATCCCCCCCTGTCTTCTGCCTGAAGCAGCCACTGTATATGACCCCCCCTGTCTTCTGCCTGAAGCAGCCACTGTATATGATCCCCCCTGTCTTCTGCCTGAAGCAGCCACTGTATATGACCCCCTCTGTCTTCTGCCTGAAGCAGCCACTGTATATGATCCCCCCTGTCTTCTGCCTGAAGCAGCCACTGTATATGATCCCCCCTGTCTTCTGCCTGAAGCAGCCACTGCATATGATCCCCCCCTGTCGTCTGCCTGAAGCAGCCACTGTATATGACCCCCCCTGTCTTCTGCCTGAAGCAGCCACTGTATATGATCCCCCCCTGTCTTCTGCCTGAAGCAGCCACTGTATATGACCCCCCCTGTCTTCTGCCTGAAGCAGCCACTGTATATGATCCCCCATGTCTTCTGCCTGAAGCAGCCACTGTATATGACCCCCCCGTCTTCTGCCTGAAGCAGCCACTGTATATGATCCCCCCCTGTTTTCTGCCTGAAGCAGCCACTGTATATGAGCCCCCCCTGTCTTCTGCCTGAAGCAGCCACTGTATATGACCCCCCCTGTCTTCTGCCTGAAGCAGCCACTGTGTATGATCCCCCCTGTCTTCTGCCTGAAGCAGCCACTGTATATGACCCCCCCTGTCTTCTGACTGAAGCAGCCACTGTATATGATCCCCCCCTGTCTTCTGCCTGAAGCAGCCACTGCATATGATCCCCCCCTGTCTTCTACCTGAAGCAGCCACTGCATATGATCCCCCCCTGTCTTCTGCCTGAAGCAGCCACTGCATATGATCCCCCCTGTCTTCTGCCTGAAGCAGCCACTGTATATGATCCCCCCCTGTCTTCTGCCTGAAGCAGCCACTGTATATGACCCCCCCTGTCTTCTGCCTGAAGCAGCCACTGTATATGATCCCCCATGTCTTCTGCCTGAAGCAGCCACTGTATATGACCCCCCCGTCTTCTGCCTGAAGCAGCACTGTATATGATCCCCCCCTGTCTTCTGCCTGAAGCAGCCACTGTATATGACCCCCCCCCCGTCTTCTGCCTGAAGCAGCCACTGTATATGACCCCCCCTGTCTTCTGCCTGAAGCAGCCACTGCATATGATCCCACCCTGTCTTCTGCCTGAAGCAGCCACTGTATATGACCCCCCCTGTCTTCTGCCTGAAGCAGCCACTGTATATGATCCCCCTGTCTTCTGCCTGAAGCAGCCACTGTATATGACCCCCCCTGTCTTCTGCCTGAAGCAGCCACTGTATATGATCCCCCCTGTCTTCTGCCTGAAGCAGCCACTGTATATGATCCCCCCTGTCTTCTGCCTGAAGCAGCCACTGCATATGATCCCCCCCTGTCGTCTGCCTGAAGAAGCCACTGTATATGACCCCCCCTGTCTTCTGCCTGAAGAAGCCACTGTATATGATCCCCCCCTGTCTTCTGCATGAAGCAGCCACTGTATATGACCCCCCCTGTCTTCTGCCTGAAGCAGCCACTGTATATGACCCCCCCTGTCTTCTGCCTGAAGCAGCCACTGTATATGATCCCCCCCTGTCTTCTGCCTGAAGCAGCCACTGTATATGACCCCCCCTGTCTTCTGCCTGAAGCAGCCACTGTATATGATCCCCCCTGTCTTCTGCCTGAAGCAGCCACTGTATATGACCCCCCCCCCCCCGTCTTCTGCCTGAAGCAGCCACTGCATATGATCCCACCTGTCTTCTGCATGAAGCAGCCACTGTACATGATCTCCCCCGTCTTCAGCCTGAAGCAGCCACTGTATATGGTCCCCCCTGTCTTCTGCCTGAAGCAGCCACTGCATATGATCCCCCCTGTCTTCTGCCTGAAGCAGCCACTGTATATGATCCACCCCCTGTCTTCTGCCTGAAGCAGCCACTGTATATGATCCCCCCTGTCTTCTGCCTGAAGCAGCCACTGCATATGATCCCCCTTGTCTTCTGCCTGAAGCAGCCACTGTATATGACCCCCCCCTGTCTTCTGCCAGGGCCCATTCTACTTCTGTAACTCATCTCTCTCCTCTGTCTGTTACTCCTGTAGGTCTGCCTAAAGCAGCAGTGCTGAATCAGAACCGGCTGCTGGCAGCCCTGGCCGTGCTGGACTCCACCGGTGTCATACCAGGTGATGTCATCTACCTCAACCTGCCCCTCTACCACACCGCCGGCTTCATCATCGGCTTCATAGGATCCATAGAGACAGGTGAGTTTATATAGGATCCATAGAGACAGGTGAGTTTATAAGGATCCATAGAGACAGGTGAGTTTATATAGGATCCATAGAGACAGGTGAGTTTATAAGGATCCATAGAGACAGGTGAGTTTATAAGGATCCATAGAGACAGGTGAGTTTATAAGGATCCATAGAAACAGGTGAGTTTATATAGGATCCATAGAGACAGGTGAGTTTATAAGGATCCATAGAGACAGGTGAGTTTATATAGGATCCATAGAGACAGGTGAGTTTATATAGGATCCATAGAGACAGGTGAGTTTATAAGGATCCATAGAGACAGGTGAGTTTATATAGGATCCATAGAGACAGGTGAGTTCATATAGGATCCATAGAGACAGGTGAGTTTATATAGGATCCATAGAGACAGGTGAGTTTATATAGGATCCATAGAGACAGGTGAGTTTATATAGGATCCATAGAGACAGGTGAGTTTATATAGGATCCATAGAGACAGGTGAGTTTATAAGGATCCATAGAGACAGGTGAGTTTATATAGGATCCATAGAGACAGGTGAGTTTATATAGGATCCATAGAGACAGGTAAGTTTATAAGGATCCATAGAGACAGGTGAGTTTATATAGGATCCATAGAGACAGGTGAGTTTATAAGGATCCATAGAGACAGGTGAGTTTATATAGGATCCATAGAGACAGGTGAGTTTATAAGGATCCATAGAGACAGGTGAGTTTATATAGGATCCATAGAGACAGGTGAGTTTATAAGGATCCATAGAGACAGGTGAGTTTATAAGGATCCATAGAGACAGGTGAGTTTATAAGGATCCATAGAGACAGGTGAGTTTATATAGGATCCATTTCCCTCACGCTTAATATTGAGGTAGTAGGTGGGTAGGGGTTAATATTGAGGTAGTAGGTGGGGGGTAGGGGTGGTGGGAGGGGATATTGAGGTAGTAGGTGGGTATGGGGTAATATTGAGGTAGTAGGTGGGTAGGGGTTAATATTGAGGTAGTAGGTGGGTAGGGGTTAATATTGAGGTAGTAGGTGGGTATGGGGTTATTATTGAGGTAGTAGGTGGGTATGGGTTAAGATTGAGGTAGTAGGTGGGTAGGGGTAATATTGAGGTAGTAGGTGGGTAGGGGTAATATTGAGGTAGTAGGTGGGTAGGGGTTAATATTGAGGTAGTAAGTGGGTATGGGGTTAATATTGAGGTAGTAAGTGGGTAGGGGCTTAATATTGAGGTAGTAGGTGGGTTGGGGTTAGTTTTGAGGTAGTAGGTGGGTAGGGTTAATATTGAGGTAGTAGGTGGGTTGGGGTAATATTGAGGTAGTAGGTGGGTAGGGGGTAATATTGAGGTAGTAGGTGGGTAGGGAGTAACATTGAGGTAGTAGGTGGGTAGGGGTTAATATTGAGGTAGTAGGTGGGTAGGGGTTAATATTGAGGTAGTAGGTGGGTAGGGATTAATATTGAGGTAGTAGGTGGGTAGGGCTAATATTGAGGTAGTAGGTGGGTATTGGGTTAATATTGAGGTAGTAAGTGGGTATGGGGTTAATATTGAGGTAGTAAGTGGGTATGGGGTTAATATTGAGGTAGTAAGTGGGTATGGGGTTAATATTGAGGTAGTAGGTGGGTATGGGGTAATATTGAGGTAGTAAGTGGGTATGGGTTAAATATTGAGGTTGTAGGTGGGTAGGGGATTAATTTTGAGGTAGTAGGTGGGTAGGGGGTAATATTGAGGTAGTAGGTGGGTAGGGGTTAATATTGAGGTAGTAGGTGGGTTGGGGGTTAATATTGAGGTAGTAGGTGGGTTGGGGCTTAATATTGAGGTAGTAGGTGGGTTGGGGGTTAGTTTTGAGGTAGTAGGTGGGTAGGGTTTAATATTGAGGTAGTAGGTGGGTAGGGGTTAATATTTAGGTAGTAGGTGGGTTGGGGTGATATTGAGGTAGCAGGTGGGTAGGGGTTAATATTGAGGTAGTAGGTGGGTAGGGATTAATATTGAGGTAGTTGGTGGGTAGGGGTTAATATTGAGGTAGTAGGTAGGTAGGGGGAATAATGTGGCTTGGCCTTTCTAGTTGAAGCCTTTACTTAGCCATTTACTCCCCTCCTCCCCCCAATGGGAAATCAAATGAAAGAGGTCTTTGTGAACGTAAACCCGGTAGTCTGAACACAGCCAAAGCCACTGGGCGGAAAAAACTAAACAGCAAATGGGTTAGTCTGTCCTTTCTTCCTTTTCTCCTCCGTCCCAACTGGCACCCTTTTCCCTTTATAGTGCACTACTTTTGACCAAGACCCATGCACTATGTAGGGAATAGGGTGCCATCTGAGATGCCAACTCTCTTAGTGAGACCGGTTTCCTGAGTTCTCCAAGTGGGCTATAGTTAATTTCACTCCTCTGTTTGACCTCAGAGCAGAGCAGAGGAACAGCCTCTTTTTTACCTTGCCTGAGAGAACTATGGTTCTGGAATGTCAGGGTTGGTTTAAAGCCAGCCCAGGTTTTCCCCCTCACCACTTAACACGACCAGGAAAAGCTCCTGGCTCTAGTCGAGACTATGTTTAGAGACTATGTTTAGGGCCCAGAGTTTTCCCTCACCACGTAATCTGACCAGGACAGATTCTAAACAAGGCTCTAGTTAGAGACTATGTTTAGGGCCCGGAGTTTTCCCTCACCACGTAATCTGACCAGGACAGATTCTAAACAAGGCTCTAGTTAGAGACTATGTTTAGGGCCCGGAGTTTTCCCTCACCACGTAATCTGACCAGGACAGATTCTAAACAAGGCTCTAGTTAGAGACTATGATTAGGGCCCAGAGTTTCCCCTCACCACGTAATCTGACCAGGACAGATTCTAAACAAGGCTCTAGTTAGAGACTATGATTAGGGCCCAGAGTTTCCCCTCACCACGTAATCTGACCAGGACAGATTCTAAACAAGGCTCTAGTTATGGTCTAATGTATAAATGGGGCCTGGAGGTTGCCCAGGGGTTGATTGTAATTGTTCTGGGAACTAATGTTTGATGCTAAATGACTAAAATGTCAAATGAGACAGCAGAGGGAGCACGCCCTCTTCCACATCGACAGGAGAAGGTGAAAAGCTTCACGTTTTACACATCACGGACAATCTGAAATTGTCCACCCACACAAACAGTGTGGTGAAGAAGGCGCAACAACACCTCTCCAACCTCAGGAGGCTGAAGAAATGTGTCTTGGCCCCCAGAGCCACGGCCGGTTCACTTCACTACCATCCAGAAGGCCAAGTCAGTACAGGAGCATCAAAGCTGAGCTCGAGAGACTGAAAAACAGCTTCTATCTCAAGACCATCAGACTGTTAAATAGTCACCACTATCTGTCTCGTACCCAGTACCCTACACTGAACTTTAGTCACTGTCACTAGCTGGCTATCATCCGGTTACTCTACCACGCACCTTAGAGGCTGCTTCCCTATGTACACAGTCATGGAACACTGGGCACTGTAATAATGGAACACTGGGCACTGTAATAATGGAACACTGGGCACTTTAATAATGGAACACTGGGCACTTTAAAGTTTACATACTGTTTTACCCACTTCATATGTATATATCTGTTGAATGCATTCAGTTGAACAACTGACTAGGTATCCCCCTTTCCCTTTCCTTTCCCTTATACTGTATTCCAGTTACGGCCATCCTATTCAACTATTGCTGTACATGTACTATTCTTCAGCAATACTACATATTCCATACATATACTGTCCATATTGTATAACACTGCCGGTCAAAAGTTTTAGAACACCTACTCATTCAAGGGGTTTTCTTTATTTTTACTATTTTCTACATTGTATAATAATAGTGAAGACATCAAAACTATGAAATAACACATATGGAAACATGTAGTAACCAAAGAAGTGTTAAACAAATCAAAATATATGATATATTTGAGATTCTTCGAAGTAATCATCCTTTGCCTTGATGACAGCTTTTCACGCTCTTGGCATTCTCTTAATCAGCTTCACCTGGAATACTTTTCCAACAGTCTTGAAGGAGTTCCCACATACTGTATACTGAGCACTTGTTGGATGCTTTTCCTTCTCTCTGCGGTCCAACTCATCCCAAACCATCTCAATTGGTTTGAGGTCAGGTGATTGTGGAGGCCAGGTCATCTGATGCAGTACTGCATCACTCTCCATCTTGGTCAAATAGCCCTTACACAACCTGGAGGTGGGTTGGGTCATTGTCCTGTTGAAAAACAAATGATAGTCCCACTAAGCGAAACCAGATAGGATGGCGTATCGCTGCAGAATGCCGTGGTAGCCATGCTGGTTAAGTGTGCCTTGAATTCTAAATAAATCACTGACAGTGTCACCAGCAAAGCACCCCCACACATCACACCTCCTCCTCCATGCTTCACGGTGGAAACCACACATGTAGAGATCATCCGTTCACCTACTCTACGTCTCACAAAGACACAGCGGCTGGAACCAAAAATCTCAAATTTGGACTCATCAGACCAAAGGACAGATTTCCACCGGTCTAATGTCCATTGCTCGTGTTTATTGGCCCAAGAAAGTCTCTTATTATTATTGGTGTCCTTTAGTAGTGGTTTCTTTGCAGCAATTTGACAATGATTCACACAGTCTCTTCTGAAATGTTGATGTTGAGATGTGTCTGTAACTTGAACTCTGTGAATCATTTATTTGGGATGCAATTTCTGAGGCTGGTAACTCCAATGAACTCATCCTCTGCAGCAGAGGTAGCTCCGGGTCTTCCTTTCCTATGGCGGTCCTCGTGAGTTTGATCATAGCGCTTGATAGTTTTTGCGACTGCACTTGAAGAAACTTTCAAAGTTCTAGAAATGTGCCGCATTGACTGACCTTCATGTCTTAAAGTAATGATGAACTGTTGTTTCTCTTTGCTTATTTGAGCTGTTCTTGCCATAATATGGACTTGGTCTTTTACCAATTAGGGCTATCTTCTGTATACCACCCCCCACCACACAACTGATTGGCTCAAAGAAATTCCACAAATGAACTTTTAACAAGGCTCACCTGTTAATTGAAATGCATTCCAGGTGATTACCTCATGAAGTTGGTTGAGAGAATGCCAAGCGTGTGCAAACTGTCATCAAGGCAAAGGGTGGCTATAGATTTGTATAACACTTTTTTTGTTTAGTACATGATTAAATATGTGTTATTTCATAGTTTTGATGTCTTCACTATTATTCTACAATGTAGAAAATTGTAAAAAATAAAGAAAAACGCTTGAATGAGTAGGTGTGTACAAACTTACTGTATATATACACTCGGGATTTTGACGTTCCTTGTCCTAATATTGATATATTTCTTAATTCCATTCTTTTACTTTTTAGACTTGTTTGTATTGTTGTGTATTGTTAGATGTTACTGCACTGTTGGAGCTTGGAACACAAGCATTTCACTACACCCGCAATAACATCTGCTGAAGATGTGCATGCGACCAATAACATTTTATTTGAAATGTCCCGGTCAGGTCATGTGGTTAGGAAAAACTCCAAGCTGATTTATGATGCACATGCAGTACCAGCTTAGTACTTTCTTTTGTCCACAAAAAAAGGCACCATTTCCTCTGATGGGTGCATATTTAAGGGACATTTAGTACTGAAGTGAATACAACAGGTTCACAGCATATGTGGCAACTTTTCTGCTCTCACGGCCATTACAAGGTCATTTATAAGAGCACTGTCCTGCTCATTCCTGTTCCTGCCTGGGTGTTAGGGTTTTTTATGATGATGATGATTTTTGACTTTGACTCATTCCTCTCTGCCTCCTTCTTTCCACTCCTCTCCTCTTTTGACCTCACCCTCTCACCTTCCCCCCCTACTCACAAGGCAGGCAATACGCTTCACCTTATCTTTACTAGATGCTGTTCTTCCACTAATCTCATTGCAACTCCGCTCCAAATCTCCGACCACTACCTTGTATCCTTTTCCCTCTTGCTCTCATCCAACACTTCTCACTCTGCCCCTACTCGGATGGTATTGCGCCGTCCCAACCTTCGCTCTCTCTCTCCCGCTACTCTCTCCTCTTCCATCCTATCATCTCTTCCCTCTGCTCAAACCTTCTCCAACCTATCTCCTGATTCTGCCTCCTCAACCCTCCTCTCCTCCCTTTCTGCATCCTTTGATTTTCTCTGTCCCCTATCCTCCAGGCCGGCTCGGTCCTCCCCTCCTGCTCCGTGGCTCGACGACTCACTACGAGCTCACAGAACAGGGCTCCGGGCAGCCGAGCGGAAATGGAGGAAAACTCGCCTCCCTGCGGACCTGGCATCCTTTCACTCCCTCCTCTCTACATTCTCCTCTTCTGTCTCTGCTGCTAAAGCCACTTTCTACCACTCTAAATTCCAAGCATCTGCCTCTAACCCTAGGAAGCTCTTTGCTACCTTCTCCTCCCTCCTGAATCCTCCTCCCCCCCCCCCCCCCCCTCCTCCCTCTCTGCGGATGACTTCGTCAACCATTTTGAAAAGAAGGTTGACGATATCCGATCCTCGTTTGCTAAGTCAAACGACACCGCTGGTCCTGCTCACACTGCCCTACCCTGTGCTTTGACCTCTTTCTCCCCTCTCTCTCCAGATGAAATCTCGCGTCTTGTGACGGCCGGCCGCCCAACAACCTGCCCACTTGACCCTATCCCCTCCTCTCTTCTCCAGACCATTTCCGGAGACCTTCTCCCCTACCTCACCTCGCTCATCAACTCATCCTTGACCGCTGGCTACGTCCCTTCCGTCTTCAAGAGAGCGAGAGTTGCACCCCTTCTGAAAAAACCTACACTCAATCCCTCCGATGTCAACAACTACAGACCAGTATCCCTTCTTTCTTTTCTCTCCAAAACTCTTGAACGTGCCGTCCTTGGCCAGCTCTCCTGCTATCTCTCTCAGAATGACCTTCTTGATCCTAATCAGTCAGGTTTCAAGACTGGGCATTCAACTGAGACTGCTCTTCTCTGTGTCACGGAGGCTCTCCGCACTGCTAAAGCTAACTCTCTCTCCTCTGCTCTCATCCTTCTAGACCTATCTGCTGCCTTTGATACTGTGAACCATCAGATCCTCCTCTCCACCCTCTCCGAGTTGGGCATCTCTGGCGCGGCCCACGCTTGGATTGCGTCCTACCTGACAGGTCGCTCCTACCAGGTGGCGTGGCGAGAATCTGTCTCCGCATCATGCGCTCTCACCACTGGTGTCCCCCAGGGCTCTGTTCTAGGCCCTCTCCTATTCTCGCTATACACCAAGTCACTTGGCTCTGTCATATCCTCACATGGTCTCTCCTATCATTGCTATGCAGACGACACACAATTAATCTTCTCCTTTCCCCCTTCTGATAACCAGGCGGCGAATCGCATCTCTGCATGTCTGTCAGACATATCAGTGTGGATGACGGATCACCACCTCAAGCTGAACCTCGGCAAGACGGAGCTGCTCTTCCTCCCGGGGAAGGACTGCCCGTTCCATGATCTCGCCATCACGGTTGACAACTCCCTTGTGTCCTCCTCCCAGAGTGCTAAGAACCTTGGCGTGATCCTGGACAACACCCTGTCGTTCTCCACTAACATCAAGGCGGTGACCCGATCCTGTAGGTTCATGCTCTACAACATTCGCAGAGTACGACCCTGCCTCACACAGGAAGTGGCGCAGGTCCTAATCCAGGCACTTGTCATCTCCCGTCTGGATTACTGCAACTCGCTGTTGGCTGGGCTCCCTGCCTGTGCCATTAAACCCCTACAACTCATCCAGAACGCCGCAGCCCGTCTGGTGTTCAACCTTCCCAAGTTCTCTCACGTCACCCCGCTCCTCCGCTCTCTCCACTGGCTTCCAGTTGAAGCTCGCATCCGCTACAAGACCATGGTGATTGCCTACGGAGCTGTGAAGGGAACGGCACCTCCATACCCTCAGGCTCTGATCAGGCCCTACACCCAAACAAGGGCACTGCGTTCATCCACCTCTGGCCTGCTGGCCCCCCTACCTCTGAGGAAGCACAGTTCCCGCTCAGCCCAGTCAAAACTGTTCGCTGCTCTGGCACCCCAATGGTGGAACAAGCTCCCTCACGACGCCAGGACAGCGGAATCAATCACCACCTTCCGGAGACACCTGAAACCCCACCTCTTTAAGGAATACCTAGGATAGGATAAAGTAATCCTTCTAACCCCTCCCTTAAAAGATTTAGATGCACTATTGTAAAGTGGTTGTTCCACTGGATATCATAAGGTGAATGCACCAATTTGTAAGTCGCTCTGGATAAGAGCGTCTGCTAAATGACTTAAATCTAATGTAAAATGATGATGATGATGCACACTGCTGACTTACCATAACAGTTTTGTCAGCATTTCAGGTCTGCCATTGGTTGATATGAAGCGATATCACCTGCAGGTTCTTAAAACTGATATTTTCATTGTTCCTCCCTCATCTCTTCTATTTGTCCATCCCAGGCTCCACCATCATTCTGAGGAGGAAGTTCTCGGCCTCTCAGTTCTGGGATGAATGCAGGAAGTACAACGTTACCGTGGTCCAGTACATCGGAGAGGTGTTACGCTACCTCTGTAACACACCCAAGGTAAGCAACCTCAGCTGCAAGCTTTATACAAGGTGACCTTCATTTTGTCATTCATTGTTATTACATAGTAGTTGCTATGGTTCGTAGCATCCTGTCCAGGGGGTTTATGACATAGTAATGACATAGTAGTTGCTATGGTTCGTAGCATCCTGTTCAGGGGGTTTATGACATAGTAATGACATAGTAGTTGCTATGGTTCGTAGCATCCTGTCCAGGGGGTTTATGACATAGTAATGACATAGTAGTTGCTATGGTTCGTAGCATCCTGTCCAGGGGGTTTATGACATAGTAATGACATAGTAGTTGCTATGGTTCGTAGCATCCTGTCCAGGGGGTTTATGACATAGTAATGACATAGTAGTTGCTATGGTTTCTAGCATCCTGTCCATGGGGTTTATGACATAGTAATGACATAGTAGTTGCTATGGTTCGTAGCATCCTGTCCAGGGGGTTTATGACATAGTAATGACATAGTAGTTGCTATGGTTGTAGCATCCTGTTCAGGGGGTTTATGACATAGTAATGACATAGTAGTTGCTATGGTTCGTAGCATCCTGTCCAGGGGGTTTATGACATAGTAATGACATAGTAGTTGCTATGGTTCGTAGCATCCTGTCCAGGGGGTTTATGACATAGTAATGACATAGTAGTTGCTATGGTTGTAGCATCCTGTCCAGGGGGTTTATGACATAGTAATGACATAGTAGTTGCTATGGTTCGTAGCATCCTGTCCAGGGGGTTTATGACATAGTAATGACATAGTAGTTGCTATGGTTGTAGCATCCTGTTCAGGGGGTTTATGACATAGTAATGACATAGTAGTTGCTATGGTTCGTAGCATCCTGTCCATGGGGTTTATGACATAGTAATGACATAGTAGTTGCTATGGTTCGTAGCATCCTGTCCAGGGGGTTTATGACATAGTAATGACATAGTAGTTGCTATGGTTCGTAGCATCCTGTCCAGGGGGTTTATGACATAGTAATGACATAGTAGTTGCTATGGTTCGTAGCATCCTGTCCAGGGGGTTTATGACATAGTAATGACATAGTAGTTGCTATGGTTCGTAGCATCCTGTCCAGGGGGTTTATGACATAGTAATGACATAGTAGTTGCTATGGTTCGTAGCATCCTGTCCGGGGGTTTATGACATAGTAATGACATAGTAGTTGCTATGGTTTCTAGCATCCTGTCCGGGGGTTTATGACATAGTAATGACATAGTAGTTGCTATGGTTCGTAGCATCCTGTCCAGGGGGTTTATGACATAGTAATGACATAGTAGTTGCTATGGTTCGTAGCATCCTGTTCAGGGGGTTTATGACATAGTAATGACATAGTAGTTGCTATGGTTCGTAGCATCCTGTTCAGGGGGTTTATGACATAGTAATGACATAGTAGTTGCTATGGTTCGTAGCATCCTGTTCAGGGGGTTTATTTGTACATCAAGCTGCTTCATGCCACATAAGCAGGAGGTATGGACCCTTTCTGGCTCGGAAAAGGCATACATATTCTCTCTGGGATAGGGTATATGACTGACCAGGCATGTTTTCAGCCATGTTTCAGACAAGGATTTAAAAGTATTTCACATTATATTTTTGACCCAGGGCTGTAGAGTACACACTAATAATAACAACATGATAGTAGGCCACTTGGCAGCATGCAGGGATCATGCGGGGGCCATGAGGAACCCATGCCGGGGCCATGCTGCAATCAATTCCAACATTTCTGGTGTTTTCCATGCAAGGGCCATGCTGGAATCAAACCCCACATCTCTGGTGTTTTCATGCAGGGGCCATGCTGGAATCAATTCTCACATCTCTGGTGTTTTCCATGCAGGGGCCATGCTGGAATCAATTCTCACATCTCTGGTGTTTTCCATGCAGGGGCCATGCTGGAATCAATTCTCACATCTCTGGTGTTTTCCATGCAGGGGCCATGCTGGAATCAGTTCCACATCCCTGGTGTTTTCCATGCAGGGGCCATGCTGGAATCAGTTCCCACATCTCTGGTGTTTCAATGCGGGGGCCATGCTGGAATCAGTTCTCACATCTCTGGTGTTTTCCATGCAGGGGCCATGCTGGAATCAAACCCCACATCTCTGGTGTTTTCCATGCGGGGGCCATGCTGGAATCAATTCTCAAATCTCTGGTGTTTTCCATGCGGAGGCCATGCTGGAATCAATTCTCAAATCTCTGGTGTTTTCCATGCGGGGGCCATGCTGGAATCAAACCCCACATCTCTGGTGTTTTTCATGCAGGGGCCATGCTGGAATCAATTCTCACATCTCTGGTGTTTTCCATGCAGGGGCCATGCTGGAATCAAACCCCACATCTCTGGTGTTTTTCATGCAGGGGCCATGCTGGAATCAATTCTCACATCTCTGGTGTTTTCCATGCAGGGGCCATGCTGGAATCAATTCTCACATCTCTGGTGTTTTCCATGCAGGGGCCATGCTGGAATCAGTTCCCACATCCCTGGTGTTTTCCATGCAGGGGCCATGCTGGAATCAGTTCCCACATCTCTGGTGTTTCAATGCGGGGGCCATGCTGGAATCAGTTCTCACATCTCTGGTGTTTTCCATGCAGGGGCCATGCTGGAATCAAACCCCACATCTCTGGTGTTTTCCATGCGGGGGCCATGCTGGAATCAATTCTCAAATCTCTGGTGTTTTCCATGCGGAGGCCATGCTGGAATCAATTCTCAAATCTCTGGTGTTTTCCATGCGGGGGCCATGCTGGAATCAGTTCTCAAATCTCTGGTGTTTTCCATGCAGGGGCCATGCTGGAATCAGTTCTCACATCTCTGGTGTTTCAATGCGGGGGCCATGCTGGAATCAAACCCCACATCTCTGGTGTTTCCGGCATCTTCCATGCTCTAACCCACTGAGCTATGGTGAACCCACATGTTAGACTAGTGTCACAGACTACAGTTGCATACTAGTGTCAGACTAGTGTCACAGACTACAGTTATAGACTCGTTTTACAGACTCGTGTTACAGACTAGTGTTACAGACTGGCATTACAGACTAGTGTTAGACTGGTGTCACAGACTAGTGTTACAGACTAGTGTCACAGACTAGTGTTACAGACTCGTGTTACAGACTAGTGTTACAGACTAGTGTCACAGACTAGTGTCACAGACTAGTGTCACAGACTAGTGTCACAGACTGGCATTACAGACTAGTGTTACAGACTAGTGTTACAGACAAGTGTTAGACTAGTGTCACAGACTAGTGTCACAGATTAGTGTCACAGACTAGTGTCACAGACTGGCATTACAGACTAGTGTCACAGACTAGTGTTACAGACTGGCATTACAGACTAGTGTCACAGACTAGTGTTACAGACTAGTGTTACAGACTAGTGTCATAGACTAGTGTCACAGACTAGTGTTACAGACTAGTGTCACAGACTAGTGTCACAGACTAGTGTCACAGACTGGCATTACAGACTAGTGTCACAGACTAGTGTCACAGACTAGTGTCACAGACTAGTGTCACAGACTGGCATTACAGACTAGTGTTACAGACTAGTGTCACAGACTAGTGTCACAGACTAGTGTCACAGACTGGCATTACAGACTAGTGTCACAGACTAGTGTCACAGACTAGTGTCACAGACTGGCATTACAGACTAGTGTCACAGACTAGTGTCACAGACTAGTGTCACAGACTGGCATTACAGACTAGTGTCACAGACTAGTGTCACAGACTAGTGTCACAGACTACAGTTACAGATTAGTGTTACAGACTGGCATTACAGACTAGTGTCACAGACTAGTGTCACAGACTAGTGTTACAGACTGGCGTTACAGACTGGCGTTACAGACTAGTGTCACAGACTAGTGTTACAGACTAGTGTTACAGACTAGTGTTACAGACTGGCATTACAGACTAGTGTTACAGACTGGCATTACAGACTAGTGTTACAGACTAGTGTCACAGACTGGCATTACAGACTAGTGTTACAGACTGGCATTACAGACTAGTGTTACAGACTGGCATTACAGACTAGTGTTACAGACTGGCATTACAGACTAGTGTTACAGACTAGTGTCACAGACTAGTGTCACAGACTAGTGTCACAGACTAGTGTTACAGACTGGCATTACAGACTAGTGTTACAGACTAGTGTTACAGACTAGTGTTACAGACTGGCATTACAGACTAGTGTTACAGACTGGCATTACAGACTAGTGTTACAGACTAGTGTTACAGACTTGTGTCACAGACTAGTGTCACAGACTAGTGTCACAGACTGGCATTACAGACTAGTGTCACAGACTAGTGTCACAGACTGGCATTACAGACTAGAGTTACAGACTGGCATTACAGACTAGTGTTACAGACTGGCATTACAGACTAGTGTTACAGACTGGCATTACAGACTAGTGTTACAGACTGGCATTACAGACTAGTGTTACAGACTAGTGTTACAGACTCGTGTTACAGACTCGTGTTACAGACTAGTGTTACAGATTAGTGTCACAGACTAGTGTCACAGACTGGCATTACAGACTAGTGTCACAGACTGGCATTACAGACTAGTGTCACAGACTAGTGTTACAGACTAGTGTTACAGACTAGTGTCACAGACTAGTGTCACAGACTAGTGTTACAGACTAGTGTCACAGACTAGTGTTACAGACTAATGTCACAGACTAGTGTCACAGACTAGTGTTACAGACTGGCATTACAGACTAGTGTCACAGACTAGTGTTACAGACTGGCATTACAGACTAGTGTCACAGACTAGTGTCACAGACTAGTGTTACAGACTGGCATCACAGACTAGTGTCACAGACTAGTGTTACAGACTAGTGTTACAGACTAGTGTTAGACTAGTGTCACAGACTAGTGTTAGACTAGTGTCACAGACTAGTGTCACAGACTCGTTTTACAGACTAGTGTTACAGACTCGTTTTACAGACTCGTGTCACAGACTAGTGTCACAGACTAGCGTTAACAGACTAGCGTTAACAGACTAGTGTTACAGACTAGTGTCACAGACTGGCATTACAGACTAGCGTTAACAGAATAGTGGAATCCAGATTGTTCAAGTCAAGTGATCTTCTTCCCAGTATTCAGACAGATGGGTTAGGTTACACCAGAGGCAGGGTGCCACAGAGAGCTTTTTCTGCATGTTCAAATACTATTTGAAATGTTCAAATACTTTGAGTCAGTGTTTTCTGACTGAGCGTTCCTGGACAGGTTGATGGGTGGGGTTTGGACTTGTTGGACTTGGTTCCATTGGTTCCATTGGTTCCATTGCATCAGGCATGTTCAATCAAGCACATCTAAACTATTCAAAAGATTCCAAATACTACTTGAAGCCAGGTGTGGTTTATGCCCAGGCTTTGTGGCGCGAACTGCTCCCTCTGTGTGTCCAATCAGACCGAGACCCTCTCAGCCACTTCCAAATCTCTCCAGCGAGGTTGTTTTACAACCCGGCCACAGCTGTAGCGTCAGAAATAGAATCATTAGGATTCCCAGTGTCACCTTACTGTTATCAATGTCACTGACGTGGAAAGTTCTAAAGTGATATTTTCAATTGAGTTGGATTGAATCCAGACAATTGATCGAGTTGAAAATGTCATTGATAGGTTAGGGTTCAATCTGGATATTATGGTAGAAGACGTTTCTCATCTACCTCTTTTTGGAGGTAAAAATATGCAGGCAGTTGGGAGATGCCATTTTATGGAAGATGCTATCACCTTTTATTTTCTGGACTAAGCTACATGCAGACAGTTCTGGACTAGGCTACATGCAGACAGTTCAGGTCTAGGCTACATGCAGACAGTTCAGGTCTAGGCTACATGCAGACAGTTCAGGTCTAGGCTACAGTACATGCAGACAGTTCTGGACGAGGCTACAGTATATGCAGACAGTTCTGGACTAGGCTACAGTACATGCAGACAGTTCTGGACTAGGCTACAGTACATGCAGACAGTTCTGGACTAGGCTACATGCAGACAGTTCTGGACTAGGCTACAGTACATGCAGGCAGTTCTGGACGAGGCTACATGCAGGCAGTTCTGGACTAGGCTACATGCAGGCAGTTCTGGACTAGGCTACATGCAGACAGTTCTGGACTAGGCTACATGCAGACAGTTCAGGTCTAGGCTACATGCAGACAGTTCTGGACTAGGCTACATGCAGACAGTTCAGGTCTAGGCTACATGCAGACAGTTCAGGTCTAGGCTACATGCAGACAGTTCAGGTCTAGGCTACATGCAGACAGTTATGGTCTAGGCTACATGCAGACAGTTCTGGACTAGGCTACATGCAGGCAGTTCTGGACTAGGCTACATGCAGGCAGTTCTGGACTAGGCTACATGCAGACAGTTCTGGACTAGGCTGCATGCAGGCAGTTCTGGACTAGGCTACAGTACATGCAGACAGTTCTGGACTAGGCTACATGCAGACAGTTCAGGACTAGGCTACATGCAGACAATTCAGGTCTAGGCTACATGCAGACAGTTCTGGACGAGGCTACATGCAGGCAGTTCTGGACTAGGCTACATGCAGACAGTTCAGGACTAGGCTACATGCAGACAGTTCTGGACTAGGCTACAGTACATGCAGGCAGTTCTGGACTAGGCTACAGTACATGCAGACAGTTCTGGACTAGGCTACATGCAGACAGTTCTGGACTAGGCTACATGCAGACAGTTCTGGACTAGGCTACATGCAGACAGTTCTGGACTAGGCTACATGCAGACAGTTCTGGACTAGGCTACATGCAGACAGTTCTGGACTAGGCTACATGCAGACAGTTCTGGACTAGGCTACATGCAGACAGTTCTGGACTAGGCTACATGCAGACAGTTCTGGACTAGGCTACATACAGACAGTTCTGGACTAGGCTACATGCAGGCAGTTCTGGACTAGGCTACATGCAGACAGTTCTGGTCTAGGCTACATGCAGACAGTTCAGGTCTAGGCTACATGCAGACAGTTCAGGTCTAGGCTACATGCAGACAGTTATGGTCTAGGCTACATGCAGACAGTTCTGGACTAGGCTACATGCAGACAGTTCTGGACTAGGCTACATGCAGACAATTCAGGTCTAGGCTACATGCAGACAGTTCTGGACTAGGCTACATGCAGGCAGTTCTGGACTAGGCTACATGCAGACAGTTCAGGACTAGGCTACATGCAGACAGTTCTGGACTAGGCTGCATGCAGGCAGTTCTGGACTAGGCTACAGTACATGCAGACAGTTCTGGACTAGGCTACATGCAGACAGTTCTGGACTAGGCTACATGCAGACAGTTCTGGTCTAGGCTACATGCAGACAGTTCTGGACTAGGCTACATGCAGACAGTTCTGGACTAGGCTACAGTACATGCAGACAGTTCTGGACTAGGCTACATGCAGACAGTTCTGGACTAGGCTACATGCAGACAGTTCTGGACGAGGCTACATGCAGGCAGTTCTGGACGAGGCTACATGCAGACAGTTCTGGACTAGGCTACATACAGACAGTTCTGGACTAGGCTACATGCAGGCAGTTCTGGACTAGGCTACATGCAGACAGTTCTGGACTAGGCTACATGCAGACAGTTCTGGACTAGGCTACATGCAGACAGTTCTGGTCTAGGCTACATGCAGACAGTTCTGGACTAGGCTACATGCAGACAGTTCTGGACTAGGCTACATGCAGACAGTTCTGGACTAGGCTACATGCAGACAGTTCTGGACTAGGCTACATGCAGACAATTCAGGTCTAGGCTACATGCAGACAGTTCTGGACGAGGCTACATGCAGGCAGTTCTGGACTAGGCTACATGCAGACAGTTCAGGACTAGGCTACATGCAGACAGTTCTGGACTAGGCTACATGCAGACAGTTCTGGACTAGGCTACAGTACGTGCAGACAGTTCTGGACTAGGCTACATGCAGACAGTTCTGGACTAGGCTACATGCAGACAGTTCTGGACTAGGCTACATGCAGACAGTTCTGGACTAGGCTACAGTACATGCAGACAGTTCTGGACTAGGCTACATGCAGACAGTTCTGGACTAGGCTACATGCAGACAGTTCTGGACTAGGCTACATGCAGGCAGTTCTGGATGAGGCTACATGCAGACAGTTCTGGACTAGGCTACATGCAGGCAGTTCTGGACGAGGCTACATGCAGGCAGTTCTGGACTAGGCTACATGCAGACAGTTCTGGACGAGGCTACATGCAGACAGTTCTGGACGAGGCTACATGCAGACTGTTCTGTCTTCTTCTCAACACCAAAACTCCCGAAAGGAGCCTTTCCCCAGAATTCATGTGGAGAGACTTTTATAAGACTTTTCTGACTAGCATCCCGTTGACCCCCCAACGAGCCCAACCCCTAACCTTAAACCCTAAACTAATTGTAACCAATTCAGAAATTAAATATTGGTTTGCACGTCATCCACGTCCCCTTACTTTTTATGGCCGTCATATTTCAGGGCCCTCAAAGGCGTGGCCTGGATAGCAATGTAAACATTCTGTGTTCCCAACATTGTAAGTGAACCCCTCTCCACGTACAGACACACCATGTGACCCTCCCACAGCCTAATGGTCTACAGCTACATATCAAATGGCAACCTATTCCCTCTATAGTTTCACCAGAGCAACAGTAGTGGACTAGAGTATAAAGGGAATAGGTTGCCATTTAGGACGCACCCTCGTGGGTCTGATCTGGTGGTCCTCTCAGAATAGCTAGTGGCCTTTACTTAGGAACTCAACCATGTGTAATGACAGTCAGTGGTAGGCTGGGGGCTGGGGCTGGGGGCTGAGGCTTAGGCTGGGAAACCAAATCTCTGGGTCAGGGAAGGGGAATGTAATCACGTATGGCGGGTCATATTTTCAAACCTTTTATTGGGATAGTTCAAAATAATGTTAGGTTAGAATGTTATAGAACGTTTGGTTAGAATGTTATAGAACGTTAGGTTAGAATGTTA
Organism: Salmo salar; assembly: GCF_965601325.2. Classification (NCBI taxonomy): domain Eukaryota; kingdom Metazoa; phylum Chordata; class Actinopteri; order Salmoniformes; family Salmonidae; genus Salmo; species Salmo salar. The sequence goes on along the minus strand of NC_138316.1, from coordinate 46,907,324 downwards.
TAGAATGTTAGGTTAGAATGTTATAGAATGTTAGGTTAGAATGTTATAGAACGTTAGGTTAGAATGTTATAGAACGTTAGGTTAGAATGTTATAGAACGTTAGGCTAGAATGTTATAGAACGTTAGGCTAGAATGTTATAGAACGTTAGGCTAGAATGTTATAGAACGTTAGGCTAGAATGTTATAGAACGTTAGGCTAGAATGTTACAGAACGTTAGGTTAGAATGTTAGGTTAGAATGTTATAGAACGTTAGGTTAGAATGTTATAGAACGTTAGGTTAGAATGTTACGTTACAATGTAATAGAATGTTAGGTTAGAATGTTATAGAACGTTAGGTTAGAATGTCATAGAACATTAGGTTAGAATGTTATAGAACGTTTGGTTAGAATGTTATAGAACGTTTGGTTAGAATGTTATAGAATGTTAGGTTAGAATGTAATAGAATGTTATGTTAGAATGTTATAGAACGTTAGGCTAGAATGTTACAGAACGTTAGGTTAGAATGTTAGGTTAGAATGTTATAGAACGTTAGGTTAGAATGTTATAGAACGTTAGGTTAGAATGTTACGTTACAATGTAATAGAATGTTAGGTTAGAATGTTATAGAACGTTAGGTTAGAATGTCATAGAACATTAGGTTAGAATGTTATAGAACGTTTGGTTAGAATGTTATAGAACGTTTGGTTAGAATGTTATAGAATGTTAGGTTAGAATGTTATAGAATGTTAGGTTAGAATGTTATAGAATGTTAGGTCAGAATGTTATAGAATGTTAGGTCAGAATGTTATAGAATGTTAGGTTAAAATGTTATAGAACGTTAGGTTAGAATGTAATAGAATGTTAGGTTAGAATGTAATAGAATGTTATGTTAGAATGTTATAGAACGTTAGGTTAGAATGTTATAAAACATTAGGTTAGAATGTTAGTTTAGAATGTTATAGAACCTAATATAATGTTAGCTTACAATGTTAGTTTTCTTTTCAGTTTTTTCCAAATGGCTTTTGGAACTGAATGTACTGTACCTAGATATTGTTACACGGAGTGGAATAGGGGAACCCAAGAGCAGACTCAGACAAGGAGACTGGGATGAAGTAACCAAAGTATTTATAGAAACACGGGGAAGATGGAGTGCAGGTCAGGGGAAGCTCGGGCGGGTTGCAGGAAACCAGGTGAGGAGGCTGAGACTGGAGCGAGAGGGGTTGGGACAGGGTAAGCAAGTCCGGAGGGGAATCCAAGGGAGTAGCAGAGTGGGGAATCCAGGACAGAGTAGGATGATGAGACGTGGGACTGGAGACAGGGACCAGAGTCAGAGCGGGCAGAACTGTAGCGGAGAGGAAAACAGCTTCAGGCAAGGAAAACAGACACAAAAAACAGGCACGCGCCAATCCCTTTAGCGGGATCGATTTGACAACATCCAGTGAAATGGCAGCGCGCCAAATTCAAACTTCAGGAATATCAATATTCAAACGCATTAAAATAATTTTTCAACCAGGCTGGTGTGACACAAAACTCAGAAATATCCATATAATAAATGCCTTACCTTTGAAGATCTCCTTCTTTTTGCAATCCCAAATGTCTCATTGACACAATGAATGGTCATTTTGTTCGATAAATTCCTTCTTTATATCCCCAAAATGTCAATTTATTTGGCGCGTTTGATTCAGAAATACACCGGTTCCAACTCGCCCAACATGACTACAAAGTATCTAATAAGTTACCTGTAAACTTGGTCCAAACATTTCAAACAACGTTCCTAATCCAACCTCAGGTATCCTAAAATGTAAATAATCGATAAAATTGAAGACGGAATAAACTGTTTCCAATACCGGATAAAAACAACGTGAAGCGTGTTCCAGTTCACGCGCAGCGAAACAGTAGAGTCCACCTGGAGTGACACTTACAAAGAACAGCCATACTTCCTAATTTCTCAAAAGAAAAACATCGAACAATTTCGAAAGACTGTTGACATCTAGTGGAAGCCATAGGAACTACAACCAGGTTCTTCATAAATAGGGCTTCCCATAGAAAATAATTGGAAAACACAATGACCTCGAATTGTGCTCGGGCTTCGCCTGCCAAATCAGTTCTGTTATAGTCACAGACATTATTCTAACAGTTTTAGAAACTTCAGAGTGTTTTCTATCCAAATCTACTAATTATATGCATATCCTAGCTTCTGGGCCTGAGTAGCAGGCAGTTTACTTTGGGTTCGCTTTTCATCCAGACGTCAAAATACTGCCCCCTAGCCCAAAGAAGTTAACCACTTGTGTTCTGGCTCTGGCCCAACCCATTGTTTTCTGGGACCAATCAGAAAGTTTAGAATGTGTTTGTGTTCTAGAAATTGACAGGGAGGAACTCAGATCCAGACTCATTGCAGAGAAGAAACTAACGTCCGTGGGTGTGGCATAGCGTTTGGCCAATGCAAGGCGTTTGGGAAGCCAGGCAAAGATATTGGTACTTTAAGGTTTTGATTTACATTCTGAAAACAATTTGTGATGGCAAGGTCATACTGAGGTTACATGATATCCACTTGAGTTGTTTTTAAAATGTCTGTTTTACTGCCTGGAACTCAAACCAACTGTACAGACTCCTGTCTCTAATGTTAATACACTATATGACTGTAGAGACTCCTGTCTCTATGACTGTACAGACTCCTGTCTCTAATGGTAATACACTATATGACTGTAGAGACTCCTGTCTCTAATGGTAATACACTATATGACTGTAGAGACTCCTGTCTCTAATGGTAATACACTATATGACTGTACAGACTCCTGTCTCTAATGGTAATACACTATATGACTGTAGAGACTCCTGTCTCTAATGGTAATACACTATATGACTGTACAGACTCCTGTCTCTAATGGTAATACACTATATGACTGTAGAGACTCCTGTCTCTATGACTGTAGAGACTCCTGTCTCTTATGGTAATACACTATATGACTGTACATACTCCTGTCTCTAATGGTAATACACTATATCACTGTTCAAATATTTTTTTTATTAGAAAATCATTATTGTTCACCCAATGTATACATTTGTCTTTTTATTTTATTTTATTTATTTCACCTTTATTTAAGGCAAGTTGAGAACAAGTTCTCATTTACAATTGCGACCTGGCCAAGATAAAGCAAAGCAGTTAGACAACATACAAGTTGTACACAGAGTTACACATAGAGTAAAACAAACATACAGTCAATGATACAGTGGAAAAATAAGTCTATATGCAATGTAAGCAAATGAGGTGAGATAAGGGAGGTAAAGGCAAAAAAGGCCATGGTGGCAAAGTAAAGTGGGGGGGGGGGGGGGGAAGTATTTGATTCCCTGCTGATTTTGTACGTTTGCCCACTGATAAAGAAAGGATCAGTCTGTAATTTTAATGGTATGTTTATTTGAACAGTGAGAGACAGAATAACAACAAAAATATCCAGAAAAACGCATGTCAAAAATGTTATAAATTGATTTGCATTTTAATGAGGGAAATAAGTATTGGACCCCCTCTCAATCAGAAAGATTTCTGGCTCCCAGGTGTCTTTTATACAGGTAACGAGCTGAGATTAGGAGCACACTCTTAAAGGGAGTGCTCCTAACCGCAGCTTGTTACCTGTAAAAAAGACACCTGTCCACAGAAGCAATCAATCAATCAGATTCCAAACTCTCCATCATGGCGAAGGCCAAAGAGCTCTCCAAGGATATCAGGGACTAGATTGTAGACCTACACAAGGCTGGAATGGGCTACAAGACCATCGCCAAGCAGCTTGGTGAGAAGGTGACAACATTTGGTGCGATTATTCGCAAATGAAAAAAACACAAAAGAACTGTCAATATCCCTTGGCCTGGGGCTCCATGCAAAATCTCACCTCGGGGAGTTGCAATGATCATGAGAACGGTGAGGAATCAGCCCAGAACTACACAGGAGGATCTTGTCAATGACCTCAAGGCAGCTGGGACCAAAGTCACCAAGAAAACAATTGGTAACACATTACACCGTGAAGGACTTAAATCCTGCAGCGCCCGCAAGGTCCCCCTGCTCAAGAATACATATACATGCCCGTCTGAAGTTTGCCAATGAACATCTTAATGATTCAGAGGACAACTGGTGAAAGTGTTGTGGTCAGATGAGACCAAAATGGAGCTCTTTGGCATCAACTCAACTCGCCGTGTTTGGATGAGGAGGAATGCTGCCTATGACCCCAACAACACCATCTCCACCGTCAAACATGGAGGTGGAAACATTATGCTTTGGGGGTGTTTTTCTGCTAAGGGGACAGGACAACTTCACCGCATCATTTGACGGGGCCATGTACTGTCAAATCTTGGGTGAGAACCTCCTTCCCTCAGCCAGGGTATTGAAAATGGGTCGTGGATGGGCATTCCAGCATGACAATGACCCAAACACACGGCCAAGGCAACAAAGGAGTGGCTCAAGAAGAAGCACATTAAGGTCCTGGAGTGGCCTAGCCAGTCTCCAGACCTTAATCCCATAGAAAATCTGTGGAGGGAGCTGAAGGTTCGAGTTGCCAAACGTCAGCCTCGAAACCTTAATGACTTGGAGAAGATCTGCAAAGAGGAGTGGGACAAAATCCCTCCTGAGATGTGTGCAAACCTGGTGGCCAACTACAAGAAACGTCTGACCTCTGTGATTGCCAACAAGGGTTTTGCCACCAAGTACTAAGTCATGTTTTGCAGAGGGGTCAAATACTTATTTCCCTCATTAAAATGCAAATCCTTTTAACATTTTTGACATGCATTTTTCTGGATTTTGTTGTTGTTATTCTGTCTCTCACTGTTCAAATAAACCTACCATTAAAATTATAGACTGATCATTTCTTTGTAAGTGGGCAAACGTACAAAAATCAGCAGGGGATCAAATACTTTTTTCCCCCACTGTACATACAATATAGCAAGTAAAACACTGGAATGGTAGATTTGTAGTAGCAGATAGTGCAAAATAGAAATAATGGGGTGCAAAGGAGCAAAATAAATCAAATAAATAAATACAGTAGGGGAAGAGGTAGTTGTTTGGGCTAAATTATAGATGGGCTATGTACAGATGCAGTGATCTGTGAGCTGCTCTGACAGCTGGTTCTTAAAGCTAGTGAGGGAGATAAGTGTTTTCAGTTTCAGAGATTTTTGTAGTTCGTTCCAATCATTGGCAGCAGAGAACTGGAAGGAGAGGCGGCCAAAGGAGGAATTGGCTTTGGGGGTGACCAGAGAGATATACCTGCTGGAGCGCGTGCTACAGGTAGGTGCTGCTATGGTGACCAGTGAGCGGAGATAAGGGGGGACTTTACCTAGCAGGGTCTTGTAGATGACCTAGAGCCAGTGGGTTTGGCGACGATTATGACGCGAAGGCCAGCCAACGAGAGCGTACAGGTCGCAGTGGTGGGTAGTATATGGGGCTTTGTTGACAAAACGGATGGCACTGTGATAGGCTGCATCCAGTTTGTTGAGTAGGGTATTGGAGGCCATTTTGAAAATGACATCGCCGAAGTCGAGGATCGGTAGGATGGTAAGTTTTACGAGGGTATGTTTGGCAGCATGAGTGAAGGATGCTTTGTTGCGAAATAGGAAGCCAATTCTAGATTTAACTTTGGATTGGAGATGTTTGATGTGAGTCTGGAAGGAGAGTTTACAGTCTAACCAGACACCTAGGTATTTGTAGTTGTCCACATATTCTAAGTCAGAACCGTACAGAGTAGTGATGCTGGACAGGCGGGCAGGTGCAGGCAGCGATCGGTTGAAGAGTATGCATTTAGTTTTACTTGTATTTAGGAGCAGTTGGAGGCCACGGAAGGAGAGTTGTATGGCATTGAAGCTCGTCTGGAGGGTTGTTAACACAGTGTCCAAAGAAGGGCCAGAAGTATACAGAATGGTGTCGTCTGCGTAGAGGTGGATCAGAGACTCACCAGCAGCAAGAGCGACATCATTGATGTATACAGAGAAAAGACTTGGCCCAAGAATTGAACCCTGTGGTACCCCCATAGAGACTGCCAGAGGTCCTGACAACAGGCCCTCCGATTTGACACACTGAACTGTATCAGAGAAGTAGTTGGTGAACCAGGCGATGCAATCATTTGAGAAACCAAGTCTATTGAGTCTGCCGATGAGGATGTGGTGATTGACAGAGTCGAAAGCTTTGGCCAGGTCAATGAATACGGCAGCACAGTATTGTTTCTTATCGATGGCGGTTACGATATCGTTTAGGACCTTGAGCGTGGCTGAGGTGCACCAATGACCAGCTCTGAAACCAGATTGCATAGCGGAGAAGGTGCGGTGGGATTCGAAATGGTCGGTAATCTGTTTGTTGACTTGGCTTTCGAAGACCTTAGAAAGGCAGGGTAGGATGGATATAGGTCTGTAGCAATTTGGGTCAAGAGTGTCCCCTCCTTTGAAGAGGGGGATGACCGCAGCTGCTTTCCAATCTATGGGAATCTCAGACGACACGAAAGAGAGGTTGAACAGGCTAGTAATAGGGGTTGCAATAATTCCGGCAGATAATTTTAGAAAGAAAGGGTCCAGATTGCCTAGCCCGGATGATTTGTAGGGGTCCAGATTTTGCAGCTCTTTCAGAACATCAGCTGAATGAATTTGGGAGAAGGAGAAATGGGGAAGGCTTGGGTGAGTAGCTGTGGGGGGTGCAGTGCTGTTGACTGCAGTAGGGTTAGCCAGGTGGAAAGCATGGCCAGCCGTAGAAAAATGCTTATTGAAATTCTCAATTATAGTGGGTTTATCGGTGGTGACAGAGTTTCCTTTCCTCAGTGCAGTGGGCAGTTGGGAGGAGGTGTTCTTATTCTCCATGGACTTTACAATGTCCCAGAACTTTTTGAGTTTGAGTTGCAGGAAGCAAATTTCTGCTTGAAAAAGCTAGCCTTGGCTTTTCTAACTGCCTGTGTATATTGGTTTCTAACTTTCCTGAAAAGTTGCATATCACGGGGGCTGTTCGATGCTAATGCAGAATGCCACAGGATGTTTTTGTGTTGGTTAAGGGCAGTCAGGTCTGGGGAGAACCAAGGGCTATATCTGTTTCTGGTTCTACATTTCTTGAATGGGGCATGCTTATTTAAGATGGTGAGGAAGGCATTTAAAAAAAAAAATAACCAGGCATCCTCTACTGACGGGATGAGGTCAATATCCTTCTAGGATACCAGGGCCAGGTCGATTAGAAAGGCTTGCTTGCTGAAATGTTTCAGGGAGCGTTTGACAGTGATGAGTGGAGGTCGTTTGACAGCTGACCCATTACGGATGCAGGCAATGAGGCAGTGATAGCTGAGATCTTGGTTGAAAACAGCAGAGGTGTACTTAGTGGGCAAGTTGGTTAGGATGATATCTATGAGGGTGCCAGTGTTTACGGCTTTGGGGTGGTACCTGGTGGGTTCATTAATAATTTGTGTGAGATTGAGGGCATCAAGCTTGGATTGTAGGATGGCTGGGGTGTTAAGCATGTCCCAGTTTAGGTCACCTAGTACCACGAGCTCTGAAGATAGATGGGGGGGCAATCAGTTCATATATGGTGTCCAGAGCACAGCTGGGGGCCGAGGGTGGTCTATAGCAGGCGGCAACGGTGAGAGACTTGTTTTTAGAGAGATGGATTTTTAAAAGTAGAAGTTCAAATTGTTTGGGTACAGACCTGGATAGTAGGACAGAACTCTGCAGGCTCTCTCTGCAGTAGATTGCAACACCGCCCCTTTGGCCGTTCTATCTTGTCTGAAAACATTGTAGTTAAACTCTGAAATCTTCATCCCTTTGGCGGACTTCCTAAGTCAGGATTCAGACACGGCTAGGACACCCGGGTTGGCAGAGTGTGCTAAAGCAGTGAATAAAACAAACTTAGGGAGGAGGCTTCTAATGTTAACATGCATGAAACCAAGGCTATTACGGTTACAGAAGTCATCAAAAGAGGGCGCCTGGGGAGTAGGAGTGGAGCTAGGCACTGCAGGGCCTGGATTCACCTCTACATCACCAGAGGAAGAGAGAAGGATGAGGATAAGGGTACGGATAAAAGCTATAAGAATTGGTCGTCTGTGACGTCCGGAATAGAGAGAACAAGGAGCAGGTTTCTGGGGGCGATAAAATAGCTTCAAGGTATAATGTACAGACAAAGGTATGGTAGGATGTGAATACAGTGGAGGTAAACCTAGGCATTTAGTGATGATGAGAGAGATATTGTCTCTAGAAACATCATTGAAACCAGAAGATGTCATAGCATGTGTGGGTGGAGGAACTGAGAGGTTGGATAAGGTATAATGAGCAGGGCTAGAGGCTCTACAGTGAAATAAGTCAATAAACACTAACCAGAACAGCAATGGACAAGGCATATTGACATTAAGGAGAGGCATGCTTAGCCGAGTGATCAAAGGGTCCAGTGAGAATTAGATAACTAGCCGAGCCATAGGTAGCAAGCTGGTAGAAGATGGAGGGAGGTCTGTTTTTAGCCACCTCGTGCGTTTCCGTCTGTAGATTCGTGGGGTTCTGTGTGGTAGGGGGGACCAGTCCAATTGGCAAAATAGTTAGTTATAGTGGCCCAAGAAAATTGTCCGATAGACCTATTCAGATAGCAGCCGATAAGACAGCTAACGATTAGCCGGCCGCAGATGGGCGATCAGGTTACGTCGCGACGGAGGGGCCAGTTGGATAACTCCCTCGGGCAGATAACGTCGGTGGTCCAGTCGAGAAGGCCCGATGGGGCTCCGCATCGGCAGTAAAACGGGTCCGGATAGGTGATTGTAGCCCAGGAGAGGCTGATGGAACTCTTCAGCTGGCTAGCTCCGGAATAGCCCAGTAGTGGCTGATGGAACTCTTCAGCTGGCTAGCTCCGGAATAATTTATGTTAACTCCGGGACCGACGTTGCCAATAGTCACTCAGGTAGCAGCTAGCTAACTGCAAGATCCAGGTGGAAATGTCCAGAGCCTGCGGTAGAAAACCGGGGATATGGAAAGAGAATAGGTCCGATATGCTCTGGTCTGAGTCGCGCTGTACAAAAACTGGCGATAGCTTTTCAAGCTAGTGGATAGCTGAGGACCGCTAACCGTGGCTAGCTGAACTCCAACGTTAGCCAGTGAACTGGCTAACCTCTGGCTAGCTTCTGTTGTGGATTTCAGATGAGGTAAATAATACTTTTTTTTTTAAATTGGTGAGGCGGGTTGCAGGAGAGTGTTTTGAGGTTGAGTTTTTAGAAAAAAAAGATGTAAAAAGATATGCAAAGAAAATATATATACATACACACGGGACACGACAAGAGGAGGACAAAGGACGTCTGAACTGATTGACATACAAAAAATAAAAGCATGTAAAAGATGAATGTTTGTGTTTTTCTCCCAACGTTGCAGAGAGACAACGACAGAGAGCACAACGTCAGGCTGGCCATTGGTAACGGTGTGAGAGCAGAGATATGGAGGGAATTCCTGAACCGCTTTGGGAACATCTACGTGAGGGAGTTTTATGCTTCAACTGAGGGCAATGTGGGATTGATCAACTACACCGGGAAGATAGGAGCTATCGGACGAGTCAACTACCTACACCGGGTAAGGACTGACTCCTGAACAGCCCTGTGTCCTGGGCCCGGATTCATAATGCCTCTCAGAGTGATGATCCCTGTTCACGAAACCTTATTCATTATGATCTAAAAGGATAAACTGGATCCTAGATCAGCACTCCTACTCTGAGACACTTTATGACTAAGGGGCCTGAAGATCTGACTCCTAAAAGAACCAGGGTTGGGGACAATTCCATTTAATTTCAGTTACTGAATTGAAATGGAATTGACTCCAACTCTACTGAGATATCATGCTTCCCTCTACATTTATATGACATTTGAATCATTTAGAAGATGCTCTTATCCAGACTCACAGTTAGTACATTTATCTTAAGATAGCTAGACACTTTTATTTGTATTAATTGGTAAAGGTAGTACTTCTTACATTGGACATTTTATCAGGGTTGGGGTCCGAACATCAACTGAAATTCCGTGTCTTTATCACAGTGATGTCATAGAGGTGTCTCTCCTGTCTCTCTTATAGAAGCTGTTTCCTTATGCTCTGATTAAATACGACACAGAGAGAGATGAACCAATCAGAGACTCTACCGGACTGTGTGTAGAAGCTCCTAAAGGTGAGATGCTGTTTCATAGGTGTGTTAGTGTTGGCCTTAATTTAACCAGGGAGGTTATTGTGGACACATTCTGGTGTACAATAACGACCTGAAAATCACACCTATCTCAATGTACATTATGCTATTCATGTGTGGGGGTTTGACCCTTTCCCTAAGGAAGAGACAGGAATGTTGGTGTGGGTATACATTATGGTGTGTGTGTGTGTGTGTGTGCGTTTGTCTTCCTGAAGGTGAGACAGGACTGTTGGTGTCCAAGATCACAGACATCGCTCCTTTTGTTGGATACGCTAACAGCCAGCAGACAGAGAAGAAGAGACTGAGAGACGTGATTCAGAAAGGAGATCTGTACTTTAACAGTGGAGACCTGCTGAAGATAGGCCAGGACAACTTTATTTACTTTCAGGATCGAGTCGGAGATACATTCAGGTACATGTCCTGACCTACAGTATGGCATTACAAATATATGGAACCATATTATATTATATTTAGTGGAGTTGTATTGACCCCTACAGGTAGAAGGTATAGAACATATTATATTATATTATATTTAGTTGAGTTGTATTGACCCCTACAGGTAGAAGGGAGAGAACATATTATATTGAGTTGAGTTGTATTGACCCCTACAGGTGGAGGGAGAGAACATATTATATTATATTAGTTGAGTTGTATTGACCCCTACAGGTGGAAGGGAGAGAACATATTATATTTAGTTGAGTTGTATTGACCCCTACAGGTGGAGGGAGAGAACATATTATATTTAGTTGAGTTGTATTGACCCCTACAGGTAGAAGGGAGAGAACATATTATGTTTAGTTGAGTTGTATTGACCCCTACAGGTGGAAGGGAGAGAACATATTATATTATATTTAGTTGAGTTGTATTGACCCTACAGGTAGAAGGGAGAGAACATATTATATTATATTTAGTGGAGTTGTATTGACCCCTACAGGTGGAAGGGAGAGAATGTGGCCACAACTGAAGTAGCTGACATCCTCACCCTGATAGACTTTGTCCAAGAGGCAAATGTCTACGGTGTTCAAGTACCAGGTAAATCTAACCCTAACCTTAATCCAAGTACCAGGTAAATCTAACCCTAACCTTAATCCAAGAACCAGGTAAATCTAACCCTATCCTTAATCCAAGTACCAGGTAAATCTAACCTTAATCCAAGTACCAAGTAAATCTAACCCTAACCTTAATCCAAGTACCAGGTAAATCTAACCCTAACCTTAATCCAAGTACCAGGTAAATCTAACCCTAACCTTAATCCAAGTACCAGGTAAATCTAACCCTAACCTTAATCCAAGTACCAGGTAAATCTAACCCTAACCTTAATGCAAGTACCAGGTAAATCTAACCCTAACCTTAATCCAAGTACCAGGTAAATCTAACCCTAACCTTAATCCAAGTACCAGATCAATCTAACCCTAACCTTAATCCAAGTAGAAGTTAAATCTAACCCTAACCTTAATCCAAGTACCAGGTAAATCTAACCCTAACCTTAATCCAAGTACCAGGTAAATCTAACTCTAACCTTAATCCAAGTACCAGGTAAATCTAACCCTAACCTTAATCCATGTACCAGGTAAATCTAACCCTAACCTTAATCCAAGTAGCAGGGAACCCTAACCTTTACCTTAAAATCAAATTAACATAGTACAGAAATCCCCATAATAATCTGTCAGTTTAAACTAGAGATATCTTGCATTGGCGTCTCAATCCACCACATCCGCCGATGTCGCACTTCTGCATCTGCAGTGAAAGGTGACTGAGCTAGAGCGATGTTTGTCAGACCAATAGGACAAGCACTTCAGAACAAACTTGTTATTCAATGTGTTTGTATGGGCTAATAGCAGTAAGGACAAATTCACTTTTACATCAAATCAGTTTTTTCTATCTTTTTTTTTTTATACTTCAAGGGGTCTTAAAATTCAAAATCAAATATTGAAATTATCCTTGGTATGACCTTCTTAAAACAATTCCATATAGCTTAGTAGAACGCCCCCCCCCCCCCCCCCCCATCCATTAGACAGGGCTTAGACTGCAGAGGGTTTTACAGGGTAAGCAGTCCATTCACTCTGACATAATAAACCAATAGGTCCCAATCATAAGAATACAAAAACACAACCATCACTATAAGCATTTCCCAATTGAAATGTACAACTATTGCTTCCCATTGCAAACATCTTTTTCACATTCAACACACAAAGTAACCAGCGTTGCAAAATACATTTTGAAATCCATGTTATTCAATTATTGCACCCACACTGCTCGCACGCGCCAGTGAGCGTCTGCGTTGCCAAGGGCTAAAATAGAACTCCTTTCTATTGTGTTAAAATAGAAGTCCTTTCTATTGGTGACGCAGATCACGCTGCAAGTCTTGCCTCTCCCATCTCCTCATTGGTTTATAGAAGCAGGTACCCATCTCCTCATTGGTTATACCCACGTGGGTGATTGAAAGACGAACTGTGTTGCCGGTTGTGGTAATACTATGAAAGTTTAGATGCCAATCACCATATAAGTTCAAAGATGAAAAATCCTGGAAGGAGGAGAGATGACTAGGAATGATTCAGTTGACCGTTTTATGTGTGGATTAATTGTCGGAGTGGAGGACCTCGTGCATTTCAGGTGAAATAACAACTCAATGTTCATATCCCAGGACAAATTCGCTAGCAACAGCAAGCTAGCTAAATAAGACAAATTAGCTAACAATTGCAGGCAAACTAGCTAAATTGCCATACATGTTTAATGTTTTTCGACCTGTCCCCAAATTAATGTCATTGGTTCAGAGTTTGTTTTGATATTTTAACATGCGTGTCGTGATCGCTTTTGGTGTAGGGGGACAAAATGAATTTATGCACGATAGCGCACGATGGCGCATGCGCAGCCGGTTTGGGTTCCATGTCACAGTATGATGCGTTCTGGTTGTTTAGTTGTTGGAATGAGGGATTGTTGTGTTCTGTCTCCAAGGCAACGAGGGGAGGATAGGAATGGCTGCCGTCACGGTGAAGGGGGGAGAACAGTTTGACGGCAACAAAACATTCAGCCATGTAGCCAGCTACCTACCGGTGTATGCACGGCCCCGCTTCATACGCATCCAGGTAACTATTCAAAAGTCTTCCTTCCTTATATTACATCTATACTATCCAGGCTGTATCACATCCGGCTGTGATTGGGAGTCCCATAGGGCGACGCACAATTGGCCCAGTGTCGTCCGGGTTTGGCCGGGGGTAGGCCCTCATTGTAAAAAATAATTTGTTCTTAACTGACTTGCCTCGTTAAATAAATCTTAAATGTAAAAATAAAACCAATCTATAATGCTAAATTCATTGTTTTTGTAATGTTCTATTCTCCCTGACAGATCTCTCCCTGGAGATGAATAGTGAATAGTCCACTGAGCTAAAAGCCTGTGTGTGTTTACATGTCTCTCTACGCCCCCTCTCTCTTCTGTCTCTCTTCTGTCTCTCTTCTTTCTCTCTTCTGTCTCTCTTCTGTCTCTCTTCTGTCTCTCTTCTGTCTCTCTCTGTCTGTCTCTCCACCCCCATCCAGAATGCGGTGGAGGTGACGGGGACCTTCAAGCAGATGAAGGTGAGGTTAGTGGAGGAAGGTTTCGACCCGGCCAGCATCACAGACCCTCTGTACATCCTACAGGAGAGAAAGCAGAGTTACACACCAATGACTGGCCAGATCTACAGCTCCATAGTGGCAGGCATCATCAAGCTGTGAACAGATCTGTGGTGATACTACTCCTGGGTCCTATTCATTAGGGCATGCAATGGAAAACGTTTCAAAAATGTTTTGCAACGGAAAACAAAAATGAGCATTACTTAGTCCCTCCCTGTTTTAGTCCACGCCAGCCCTAATTCTTCACCTGCGGGATCGTCTGAGACCAGCCACCCGGACAGCTAATGAAACTTGGGAGTATTTCTGTCTGTAATAAAGCCCTTTTGTGGGGAAAAACTAATTCTGATTGGCTGGGCCTGGCTCCCAAGTGGGTGGGCCTATGCCCTCCTATGCCCACCCATGGCTGCGCTCCTGCCCAGTCATGTGAAATCCATAGATTAGGGCCTAATGAATTTATTTCAATTGACTGATTTCCTCATAAGAATTGTAACTCAATAAAATCATTGAAATTGTTGCATGTTGTGTTTCAATTTTTGTGTTTATATTAGTGAACCTTTGTGGAAACAGTGCCACTCTTCGTCCCAGCGACTGTAATAGTTCTTGTTTAAACAGAGGAGAGGAGTATCCGTCAGCGTGGTAAAACATTTTCTATAAAAACTCTTCACCCAAAAAAACTATCATAATAATTTCAGAAGCACAGTAACTACTCTCGTTACTGCCAGAACACTGCATTTCCTGTCCAGCCTGTTTTAGTCAGTAATAACTGTTACCTGGTATCCAGTCCAGCCTGTTTTAGTCAGTAATAACTGTTACCAGGTATCCAGTCCAGCCTGTTTTAGTCAGTAATAACTGTTACCTGGTATCCAGTCCAGCCTGTTTTAGTCAGTAATAACTGTTACCTGGTATCCAGTCCAGCCTGTTTTAGTCAGTAATAACTGTTACCAGGTATCCAGTCCAGCCTGTTTTAGTCAGTAATAACTGTTACCAGGTATCCAGTCCAGCCTGTTTTAGTCAGTAATAACTGTTACCTGGTATCCAGTCCAGCCTGTTTTAGTCAGTAATAACTGTTACCTGGTATCCAGTCCAGCCTGTTTTAGTCAGTAATAACTGTTACCAGGTATCCAGTCCAGCCTGTTTTAGTCAGTAATAACTGTTACCTGGTATCCAGTCCAGCCTGTTTTAGTCAGTAATAACTGTTACCTGGTATCCAGTCCAGCCTGTTTTAGTCAGTAATAACTGTTACCAGGTATCCAGTCCAGCATGTTTTAGTCAGTAATAACTGTTACCAGGTATCCAGTCCAGCCTGTTTTAGTCTGTAATAACTGTTACCAGGTATCCAGTCCAGCCTGTTTTAGTCAGTAATAACTGTTACCTGGTATCCAGTCCAGCCTGTTTTAGTCAGTAATAACTGTTACCTGGTATCCAGTCCAGCCTGTTTTAGTCAGTAATAACTGTTACCCGGTATCCAGTCCAGCCTGTTTTAGTCAGTAATAACTTACCTGGTATCCAGTCCAGCCTGTTTTAGTCAGTAATAACTGTTATCTGGTATCCAGACAGTTCTAAGAGCATCCCAAAATTGCACCCTATTCCCTATAGTGAACTACTTTTGACTAGATCCCTATGAACCCTGGTGAAAAGGAGTACACTATCATATAGGGAATAGGGTGCCATTTAAGGGAAAGCTATCTCTGCAGTCCTTGACTGGGGGCCTCATTCCTCCAGTTGGGGTTTTTGAGCAGTCCTCGACCGGGGGCCTCATTCCTCCAGTTGGGGTTTTTGAGCAGTCCTCGACCGGGGGCCTCATTCCTCCAGTTGGGGTTTTTGAGCAGTCCTCGACCGGGGGCCTCCTTCCTCCAGTTGGGGTTTCTGAGCAGTCCTCGACCGGGGGCCTCCTTCCTCCAGTTGGGGTTTCTGAGCAGTCCTCGACCGGGGGCCTCATTCCTCCAGTTGGGGTTTCTGAGCAGTCCTCGACCGGGGGCCTCATTCCTCCAGTTGGGGTTTCTGAGCAGTCCTCGACCGGGGGCCTCATTCCTCCAGTTGGGGTTTCTGAGCAGTCCTCGACCGGGGGCCTCATTCCTCCAGTTGGGGTTTCTGAGCAGTCCTCGACCGGGGGCCTCATTCCTCCAGTTGGGGTTTCTGAGCAGTCCTCAACCGGGGGCCTCATTCCTCCAGTTGGGGTTTCTGAGCAGTCCTCGACCAGGGGCCTCATTCCTCCAGTTGGGGTTTCTCAGCAACAGCACAGCAACAACTGGCTGGATGATAACTGTTTGATTATCGAGTAGGACTGCATCCCAAATGGGACCCTTTTCCCTATACATGTATAGTGCACTACATTTGACCAGAGCCCTAAGGGCCAGATAGTCAAAAGTAGTTCACTATATAGGAAATTAGACCCTGGTCAAAAGTGGTTCACTATACAGGAAATAGGACCCTGGTCAAAAGTAGTTCACGATACAGGAAATAGGACCCTGGTCAAAAGTAGTTCACTATATAGGAAATTAGACCCTGGTCAAAAGTGGTTCACTATACAGGAAATAGGACCCTGGTCAAAAGTAGTTCACTATACAGGAAATAGGACCCTGGTCAAAAGTACATACTGCAGCTACCTGCGTTATCTGTCAGCAACAGAGAGCAGATATTACATCTATATAGACTAGGTAGAGCCTATACCTTGACCAGGGGTCAGAGAGCAGATTTTACATCTATATAGACTAGGTAGAGCCTACACCTTGACCAGGGGTCAGAGAGCAGATATTACATCTATATAGACTAGGTAGAGCCTACACCTTGACCAGGGGTCAGAGAGCAGATTTTACATCTATATAGACTAGGTAGAGCCTACACCTTGACCAGGGGTCAGAGAGCAGATTTTACATCTATGTAGAGCCTACACCTTGACCAGGGCAGAGATAGTGGCTGTGTACCACCCTCAAATTCATATCTGGGCATCAGACAGTTCCACTGCTTTTATTATAATCAATTTTTCATATCCGTGATTAATTTAGACCTGGGACACCAGGTGGGTGCAATTAATGATCAGGTGGAACAGAAAACCAGCAGTAGTCTGGATTTGAAAACCCCTGGTGTATGGTAGAAGTCATGGGTCAACAATGAAACCCGTTAACAGAAATAGGAAATAAAAGAATGAAAACTGATATGTTTATTGATGTATTTATGAAGCCATGGTCTAATGTAAAACCCACAGCCATAAACACAGAGACAGTGATTGAACGGTGTTGCTGAGATTTATTACAATGTAATAAAAATGTATGTTTGAGCCTTCTGACTCTCCCAACAGGACAGGCATGATTAGCTTAATCAGGTAATATTAATTACAGAGAAATCATTTTATAAGTTAGCATGTCATATCACTTAATCCGGCATAGCCAAAGACACGACATTTGGAGCCCCCGTGCGAGGAATCTAAAATAGGATGAAGGTTTCATTTTGATTCAGCATATAGAAAATTGAAAAGCAGATTACATAATATACCAAGTTGATTATATACATTATGGGAATTGTAGACTGGAAATATTGGTGCGTGTGTGTTCCGGAGAATAGCCTCCGTGTTGTGCTCTGACGTAGTCAGTGGGTAGCATAAACTATACATGTATGTATGATGGCTGATAAAGCTATCTGAGAAATAGCGCGTTTAGCCAAACGCTAAGTATTTCTGCCTCTCGCGTTTCAGACGCGTGTTGGCTAGGTCATTATTAATTTCTCGAGCGAGGACAAAGAGCCAGCCGATTGAAATTTAGGAGAGATTAGCTTGACCAGCGATAAGTATCTCTCTGTCTCTCGCGTTTCGATGCGAGTAGACCACGGTGCAATTCGTTGTTTCCCGCGAGTTCCGGTTAAAACATCGTCAAATATCGCCGAAAAGGGTTTGAACATAATACGTTATAAGTAAAACCTTTCCCTTGCCAAGGGAATCCTATGTTGAGCATTTTTCAGGCATAAAGTAGCATTAGCTTGCTCGAGATGCTAAGCAAAAAAAAAAAAAGAGGGAAAACAGCCAATTTGTTTTGTGCCACATTGTAAGTCATCCGACTTGCGGAACGAAAGTCCCGCCCTGGGTACTTCCGTTTGATTTCAGTGTGTGCCCTCTGAAGAAGTCACCAATACTTTCCTTCAAATAATTAGTCAGGTGACACTCAAGTCGTTACTCGTGATATCCAGACGGATATCGATGTCTTTTTCAATTGAACTAATAAGTGAAATTGCCAGATTTACATTCTCAAGTTTAAATAATATCCAAATTGATGAGTTTTCTAAATGAGACATTGTAATCTTTTTCCACATTAACCTAGATGAATAAACCTCTCAGGTTAATTCAAGTTTAAATCCCATATAGCCTATACAGGTTTGATTTATCATTAAAATTGATCAATCAGTAAAATTTGGTTTTTGCAAAACCCATTCAGTAATCCAGTACTGACAGAAGTCCCGCCCAGCGGGAATCCCATGTGGCTTCGGCCCAAGGACCATAGTGGGGAGTGTTCCCAACATTTAATCTACTGTTTACACTTATGATATCCAATCAATGGAGATTGTATGGATTATCATCTCATTCAATTTAATAAGTTAAATTGTTTAACAAACCTTAATGTTCTTGCAATCAAATGAGACACTTTTTAAATTTTCCACATTTAACCTAGATGAATAAACCTCTCAGGTTAATTAAAGCTTAAATCCCAAATAGCATATACAGGTTTGATTTATCATTAAAATGGATCTATCAGTAAAATTTGGTTTTTGCAAAACCCATTCAGTAATCCAGTACTGACAGAAGTCCCGCCCAGCGGGAATCCCATGTGGCTTCGGCCCAAGGAAGAAGTGTACCATAGTGGGGAGTGTTCCCAACATTTGATCTACTGTTTACACTTATGATATCCAATCAATGGAGATTGTATGGATTATCATCTCATTCAATTTAATAAGTTAAATTGTTGAACATACCTTAATGTTCTTGCAATCAAATGAGACACTTTTAAACTTCCCATATTAACCTGGATTGAGCAACCTCAGGTTAATTCAAGTTTAATACCCAGATAGCCTACCCAGGTAGGATTAATCATTGGCATTGATTAATTAAGTCAATTTGCTTTTGCAAATTCATTCACGTCCAACTTCCACATTACTGGTACAGTACTGATGGTTCGTCAACATCTATAAATAGATTAAACTTGTCTTTGCAGCTTCCAATGAATTCCAAACCCAAACATTGAAAAAAAAATAGGAACATTTTTCCTCTACATTTTTCTAATAATGTGCAAGCTACCAAAGGAGGTGGTCACCACTCCTCCGCTAATTAGTGAACCTCCACCCATAAAAGGATTGATCTCTGACCTCAGCAGTGATACCAACCCTAATTATGCCATTAGAAAAACAACAGCCGAAATTGCGAACGCTCTCCAAAATCAACCATCAAATACAGGCTTTGTGACTGTTCTCTCCATTTTAGCACTTGTGTATCGCCATCAAAGGTTGGCATCGGTCCAATACCACAGTGCACAGCTGAAGCACGTGCAAGACATGGCTAACATGAGGGCACAGGTGGAGAGAACTGAGCAACTATTGACAAAAGCAGGAAATGAAAACATTATGCTAGTCGAGGAACTGCGTTTGAAATCGGAACAATTAAAAGTAATTGCAAATACTTATGACGATGAACGAGCACAAACTCTCCAACAAAATCGTCATCTGCAGGAACAACTCGATTTAGCCAAAACTAAATACGAGGTAGTCCACGCCAAACTAGATAAATCTGTTGAGTTATCTACAAACAGGAGCACGCAATTCCATAACATGCAGGCAGTTTTGTTGAACGTTACTCAAGGTAACAATGTTCTACTCCAAATTCTGCAGACCAAAGACGATCAGTTGATGAACACAATGACAAAGTTGGATGACAAATCATCAGAACTTATTGAAGTCGCTGACCAAATGAATGATGAGAGAACTCAGGTGATGAGGATGGAAATATTGATTTCTAAGCAAGCAAAGGAAATCTCATCACTGAATCTCGCTCCGTACTCGAGACCTCTATCTGCAAACCATGACAGATAAGTTTGAGACCGAAAGGAGCAGGTGTGACACTCACGTGTCCAAAATTGGTACTCTAAGCGCTCAAGTGGACTCTGCAATGCAGCAGAAGACCACCCTTAGGTACCATCTGGAGGAAGTCCAGAATGGTCACGCTCTACAGCATGACTACCCATCCAAGCAACCGGAGTCCGGTACTCAAAGGAGTGAAGACGATAGGTTTCAGACATTGCCTCCATCAGGTGTCCCTCAGTCTTCTCCTCTTGGCCATTCGGCACTGAGTAATATGGAGCCTCTTGGCCAACAAAGCCAAAGCTTGGCTTCTCTTGGCCTGTCGGCCCCAATTTCTCCACAGGATGAAGCCAGGATGGCGCGGAATACCTTGACAAACTTGTCAAGAATTTCCCCACCTTTGACCCCGTTCCAGGTCAGCCAAACGATACTGAGACGTTCCTAGCTGACATAGAGGACGCGTTGGGTGGCTACCCGAATGCTACGGGTTCTGACAGGGTTTACCTATTGAAGCGAACGTCGAATAGACACGTGACGAGGTTCATTCGCCTACAACAGCAACACGTGCTAAATGACTACGCTAAACTTGCCACAGCTTTGATATTAGTGGATATTAATTCAGTGGTTCTGCGACTCGCAAACACGATAGCTCACTGGCTAACACCGTCAAACAAGCTCGGAACGAACACCCACAAGCTTTCTATCATAGGCTTCGTTCAGCTTACTTTGGCCTACTCACGGAAACAGGAATGGAAGAGCTGTTACCATTCAAACAAATGTTTCTGTCGAACATGTATCCCACCTTCATTACCTACTTGGGCCCTGCAGCCCACGTTGGCTTGCCTATCTTACAACTCAGAGAGCTTGCAAGCACAGCTTTTGAGGCATCAAAAGTTCACAACGCTAAGAGCCCTGACCACTCGGTTTTGAAGTTTGACCAGGAGCACTCACTCCAGTTAGAGGGTGCATTATCAGGTATTGGAGCGCCGAGAGATGACGCACCACAACAGTTTCTACCACGAAACCATGATTCCAATAACCTCCGCGGTCGAAATAACTGTAAAGTACGTAGCCATCAACATGACTACCGCTACAATCGACCCGTTCGCTACGTTCCTGCACCCAACCCACAAAAAGTGTCAGAGCACAAGGGTAACAAAGGGTTGAAGGACGATCAAAACGTAGACCAATGTTCTCCAGAAGTCCCACTACGGGAAGAACTTAAGCGAGAACAATTTGAGAAAAGGGTAAAAGATAAGTCACAAGGACTAGACGGGGAATTACCGGACACCAGGTCCGCAGAAATTAACACCCATAGCAAGGACGTTAAAGTTCAAATTTCTCCCGCTCTCATTCAAGACCCTATCCAGGGCCCGCTTGATCAAGCAACAAGCCCCAGGGCTTTGTCTGTAGACTCTGATACAAAAGTTGCAAAGAAAAAGGTCAAACGCTTCGTTAAAGCCAAGCCCACTCAAAATCGGAAAAGTCAATCTGCTTCCACCTTGAACAGAAATGGCACATCACGTCGTTGCGAACGACCACTCCACTTTGTGGGGAATATGTCCACTAACCACGAATCTAAACGGCCATACCTGGAAACAGTCCTGGAGGACTGCTTAACTTGTCATGCGCTAATTGATTCGGGTGCGACAATATCACTCATCTCTCAAACATTGTTTGATGATCTCAAAAGGGCTTTGAAGCCAACTAAACGTTGGTTAAAAGTGGAACGATGCGACACTAAACTTCGAGGGGTCACTCAGACTACCTCGCCTCTCACATTGAGAGTCATGCTGAAACTACACTTCCAGGACGTATCGCTCGTTCACCCTGTGTATGTTACCAGCCTCGAAACTGTAACCCTGCTACTTGGAGCAGACTTGATGGATCGGTTACTCCCATTGATGGATTGGAAAACCAACCAGGTATGGTCACAGGCCACAGTGCCTTCTCCACTGACCACACTGTCTTCCCCTAACGCTAGCTGCAACGCAGTCCTTCACGAGGGGTATCTGTCGAAAGCACCCCTTTGGGAAAAGACATTTAGAAACCTCTTGGTGCAGAATCCGATCCAAGGAGATATTACGATATCTCGACACATTCCATCAGCCAATCTGATTGACCATTCTTTTCATGATTTCGAGCCAGCTGTCTCTGTGAATGAGCAACTTCCCTCCTCCTTGCAGTCGTGCAATACGGTAGTTGAGATGAACTTCTCTTGCCCTTTGGACACTTCCGCAAGCACTGCGGCCGTCTCAGCAAGAAAAACATTGATGCGCAGAGTACACTCTGCTTCCGATGATACACCTTCCGCTTTGTTGGGGACTGTCACCCCTTACAATGACACTAATGGCGTCAGTCCAGCAACTGACCCGATGACTCCCACTGGTGAAACACTTTGCGATATCACAGACCGATATCCTCGTCTCAGTTTGCAGGTACTGAAGAGGTTGCCACACGCGGACGCGGTGGTGACTGACAGACCTCGACAGCCACTGAGGGTGTTGAAGCACAAACACCAGGAGATTTGGTTGAAAGGGTACAGCCATTCTCATAATAACGCGGCCACTGACAACTCGTACATAGGGTCCGACCTTTTCGTTTGCGCCTCGGTCACCAACACCACCCGCTGGTGGGGGGTCCCGAGACACAAAGGGGGGGAATAGTAGCCCAGACCCATGATGAGCCTCATTGAGGCCGGTGGGGGGGTCGAGACTACGGAAAACACCGTACGAGGCCGCCAGAGCATAAATCAAATCTAGTTGTAAACTCCCCTATGAGAACAGTGAGGAGCAGACAGGCCCCTAGACGGGGATTATCTTAGAACACGTCTAAGATAGTACTGAGGTGTACCACACTGGTCGTAAAGGAAGTCCAATGGACTTGTCCACCTCCAAAACAAATGGCAACAATAATCATTCCTTGAAATGTGTAGGTTCAACTACAATACAACTAGTAATATGCTCCAATCATGTGTTCCGGTAGATAATATTTCAGAATAAATCGGTAGGACAACTGGACCCCTTGAATACCAGTACCAATACCACAGTCAGTCCAGCAACACTCAGTAAGAGGATTAGTAACCTCACAAGTTAAATTGCTATTGATAATAGCGACATAGGAGTCACTCAGAGTGCAACACGGGGAAGGGAATCTCCATTGCACTCTTCCAATGGTTAACACATGCCACTAATAAATAGAACCCTCCGTTCAGGAGAAAATTATTAGAAGTCATGAACCATGATCACACCACGTACGACTGGTCTAATACTTAGAGTACTTCCGTCGTGAGGTTAGCTCCTCCGTGGATAACATAGCTATGAAATTGACTTCATACCTACTGCCACTACAATAGTGGAAGACACAGTGACTTGTAGAAAACTACTACAGACTCCCTTGACACCAATTCTGACTGACCTCCAGGCATTGACCTGAAAATTACCTGACTACGTCAGACTCATTCTGAACAAGTTGTAATCTGCCAGGATACTTGGTTTTCTTCCCTTGACATGCGCGATTGTGTAAGCATAAACGCACATGCACAACGGAACATCCAATTAGGATTTATGCTAGGATCACTTAAGGGTCCAAGCAAAATACCAGCCTTAGTAAAGTTGAACATTTACTTCCAGGCCTTTGACTCTACAGCACTCACCAGTTTTCTAACCAGAAGTCCATAGCTCATCCTGTAGACTGCCCAAAACTAGTGCCTTACAGCTGTAGACTTATCATATAGTTGTCAACTTAGGATAGTACCCTAAGCGCCACCCCGCAAATTAGGAAAGCCCTAGATATGACATTAGACAATGCCATGATAGGGTCATTTTGCCAAGACCATGGACGTAGATAGAATACAGTCCAATTAGATGATTACGGTGGCATAACTATATTTTGTTTTGTTTATGCTTTCATTCATTTTGTTTCATTTTCTTCGGCACATAGAAAGTGATAGAGCCATAAACAACTCCCCCATACAACCATCAGTTAGTGCCACAACGCCGCTCATTTGGGGGGAAATGTAATGATATATTTCATGAGTGTGTGTGCGTTGTTAACATCTGCCTAAGTTACTGCCCAGATATTCCAGTCTGGACGACCAGACGACGGGTCCGGAACGGCGATCCCAATCCGGACATCCGCTGCCGAACCATGGAACGGACTTCTTCATTTGCAGAGACCCTACCCGGGTCGACCACCAGAGGGGGGACTGCAATAGCAACCACCAACTGGACATCTACTGCCCAGCCTTGGAGCGGATTTCTTCATTTGCAGACACCCTACCCGGGTCGACCGCCAGATGGGGACCACAACGATGATCCACAACTAGGACAACCCACGTTCATTTTTATGTTGGGTTATAACATGCAGGTTAATCGCAAGATTGAACCCAACCTGGGGGGACTGTCATGACGTTGGCCTGTGGGTAAGGTTTATGACCCCCCCCCCCATAAATACCTTTTACCACTTCCCCTCTCTGAATCTACTGAAGGACTTGAATAGCCTGTGTTAAATATAGAGAGTCTGGGAACATCAAACAAATGGGGAAAGGTACCACATATTTTGTTAATAAAACCAGTTGGAAATATGCTTGGGAACGTAATGAGTATGTATGTCAGTTCGGTTGTCATCTGAGACATGACTGATGACAGGACGACATAAACTGTATCTGAGAAAGTATGCACCCTCTAGTTATCAGAGTCACATGGAATTGTTATGCAATTGAAATGTTTGATATTGAAAATGTTTGTTAGGAGATGAAATGTAATTTTAGCTTCCGAATGAGAGATTTGGGTTTTCATAAGGAAAGTGCCCTGCTCGATCAGTGGCCCAACCCTGTGAAGAGACAGGGGTTATAAACGATGAAACACCTCCCTCCCCCTCTCCACTATATAATACTTTGACGAAAAGATAACCAGGTTGTTCCAGTACGGGAGGTCTGCAGCCTCTACGTTAGAAGGACACACATGTCAAGTACAGAACTAAGCCAACCTCGGCGTGAGCTCTGGTATGAACTGGTATGAACTTTGAGCTTATTCACTACAGAAGTGCTACTTCCTAGCCGTTGAGTTAGCAGCGGCCGCTGCTAACGTGGGTTAGGAAAGGACGGACGACGGATCCAGTCTAACAACCAGACGAAGATACCACCACGTATCCAATGGACCACCATTGACATTCTTCCGAAAACAGGGAGATCTGTTGGCCAATCCGGCCAGCATCTACGACCAATCTACCGAAGCGCAGCTCAGAGTAAATATTTATTGCATTTTCCTTTTCCAAATGGGCGGTAATTTAGAATGCTTAAGATAATGTATTTACGATAGCATAGCTGCTGTTTCTGTGTTCCTAAATCTTCCCGCTCTTTCATTCAAGCCCAACCCCTTTCCTTTGTGTAACTAGCTTTCATACAGGTTCCGTCCACCAGGACGTTTTCTGTATGACATCATTGTATTCTGTGTATTTGTAATTCTGTGTGATTAGTTAGGTATTTAGTAAATAAATAATTAAACCCAATTTTGTATTGCTGATTCAACTTGTTAGCCAGGGTTCGTGAAGATAACCAAGAATTTACAACTTTCATTATGAGACTGAAAATAAAACAAGGGTTAATATTGACTGCTATCGATGTAAAATATTACAAAGTATTTTAAGAGTTTATTCGGAAGATAACGGCTCTATAATCGTTCTTCCGTGGTGCCCCGACTTTCTAGTTAATTACATTTACATGATTAGCTTAATCAGGTAATATTAATTACAGAGAAATCATTTTATAAGTTAGCATGTCATATCACTTAATCCGGCATAGCCAAAGACACGACACTGCCTATGCTGTTACAGCCCCACTGTCACGTCCTGACCATAGTAAGTTGTTATTTTCTATGGTAGAGTAAGTCAGGAGGTGTTTGTCTGTTTTTGTATTTCTATGTTGGTTTTGTTTGGTATGATCTCCAAATAGAGGCAGCTGGTTGTCGTTGTCTCTAATTGGAGGTCATATTTAAGCTGATGTTTGTTCGACCTGTTTTTGTGGGTGATTATATTTTGAGTAGTGTGTTCTCTCTTCGTCACGGTTTGTTGTTTTTGTTAGTTCAAGTAATTAGTGTATTGCATTACGTTTCACGAATAAATAAAGATGTGGAACTACAAACATGCTGCATTTTGGTCCGATCCTTCAGACAGCCGTGACAGAATCACCCACCAAAAAAGGACCAAGCAGTGTGGTAAGGAGTATCTGGAGGAATGGACTTGGGAGGAGATTTGGGATGGTAAAGGACCCTTGAGGCAGGCTGTCGCTGGAGGCTCCAGACAGGGGAGCGTCGCTGGAGGCTCCGGACTTGGGAGCGTCGCTGGAGGCTCCGGACTGGGGATCGTCTCAGGAGGTTCTGGACTGGGGACCGTCGCTGCAGGCTCCGTGCCATGGATCATCACTGCAGGTTCCGCGCCATGGATCATCACTGGAGGCTTCTTTCGTGGAGCTGGAATAGGTCTCACCGGACTAGAGAACGTCGCTGAGAGTTCTGGACTAGGGAACGTCACTGGAGGCCGGGTGTGCGGAGCAGGCACAGGGTATACTGGGCCGTGGACGCGCACTGGAGGTCTGGAGCGTATGGTACGAGGCGTTGTGACAGGTCGCACAGGTTTGTGTTGGCGAACTGGGGTTACCGTGCGTAGATAACCTGGACCGAGAAAACGCACCGGAGACCAGGAACGCTGAGCAGGCATACTCCTTCCTGGCTCAATGCCAACTCTAGCACGGCACCTGTGAGGAGCTTGCACCGAGCGCACCGGGCTGTAGCTGCGCACTGGCAACACAGTGCGTTTCTCAGCATAACATGGTGCTTGCTCGATCACTTGCCCCCCACAGTAAGCACGGGGAGTTGGCTCAGGTCTCCAACCTGACTCTGCCAATCTCCTCGTGTGCCCCCCCCCCCCCCACAATTTCTTGGGGGGCTGTCTCTCGCCCTTGCCTCGTTGTTGGTACAGCGCCTCATAATGACGCCGCTCCGCTTTAGCTGCCTCAATCTCCTCCCTCGGACGGCGATACTCCCCAGCCTGCCTCCAGGGTCCTTTTCCATCCAGAATTTCCTCCCAGGTCCATTTCTGTTGCTCCTGGGCACGCTGCTTGGTCCTTTTGTGGTGGGTAGTTCTGTAATGTGCGTCGTATAGAGGGGACCAAAGCACGGCGTGTTGAGTGCTCATAATTATTCTTTAATGAAAAAAACGAAACACTTCACAAAGAAACAAAAACGACAGCAAACAGTTCCGTCAGGAAACATACAACTAAACGGAGAACAACTACCCACAAACACAATAGAAAAAAACCCAACTTAAATATGATCTCCAATTAGAGGCAACGAGGACCAGCTGCCTCCAATTGGAGATCAACCCAAAAGACCACATAGAAATAATAACCTAGAAAAACACCCCAAAACACCCCCTACTCTACTATAGAAAATGACATCTTACAAGGGTCAGGACGTGACACACACAGGCCATAACATAATACAATGTCTACTCTCAAACAAGGCGAAATTATATAGATCTATGGATAGAGGTCAGCAGGGGTAAACTGGGACCAGAAATCAGCTCCGGAATTTGTAACTGATAAGAGAATTATATAATAAAGGTAAATGAATAAAGAATCCATTATTAATTAGTAGTTATGTAGCATGGGTAATAAATAATTAAAGTACTGAACGTTAGTCCCGTAAGGTCTAGTAGAGACCCGGAAGGGAGAGAAATGTGTGTGTGTGTGTGTGTGTGTGTGTGTGTGTGTGATTAGTGGGCCTAAGGGAATTGTAGATATGTGTGTGTGAAGAGACCGGGAGTAGCCTTCAAGGTTCTCCTAATCTTGGGGGAAAGGAACAGGCAGCACTGGATAGTGATTAACAGTGGTGGGAAGTCCGGGGAGGGATACTATTCACCTACTGTTTGTGGGTATGTATGTGCGTAGGTTATCTACTGTTTGTGTGGAGGTGTGAGCGGGGAGAGAGGACAAAATGAACTTCTTTGTTAATGTTCGGAAGAACGTTCTCTGAATAAACTGTACAGACCTTTTGCAGAAAGCTGAGTCCTTGCCTAATTATTCTTTACCCAGTGTCTTTCAAACCTTGGGAATTAGTCAAGGCTTATTGATTGTTAATTATTATCATGGGGATAAAATAATTCCTTTGACACTAACATAGGGCCCATTTTAAAAGAAATTCATAGGGCCGGCCCATTATTATCCAGATCATTTTCATTGTGCACCCTGAAAAAAAGTTTGACTGGCCAAATTGGCAAAGAAATCTGCCCATGGAGGTCAATGCCCTAGAGGTGTCTGTCTAATGTCACTGCCATGGTCATAATTAGAATAGAATAGCCTGCTACTTCCTTACTTTATATTCCTCGCAAAGCCATTGGCTGTTGGGGATTTCACACCTACATGCGTCCAAAGGTCGTGGAGAGTTGTGGACTGGAGGTGTTGCAATAACCCGTTACTTTCTTAAACAGCACAGCCAAGAAGGAGACACCTTTTATTGACAATCACAAAGAAGTAGACCTTAACTTTCAATATGTACGTGTTATTATATACCATATTGGCAGGATTGGCTATACTGCCACTCTTCCTTTATCTCAGAAATCCTTACCTTATGCAGGACCTGCACTACACAGTGACTTGCATCGTACTCGGGTTCCGAATGAACAGAATCAAGAGGAGCAAACCGTTCTACAGCATGCTGGACTGTTTTCTCGATAAGGTCAAAAAACACCCCAACAAACAGTTTATTGTATTCGAGAAGAGTTCGTATACATACCGGGATGTTGACAAGCAGAGCAACAAGTTGGCCCGGGCGCTCTCACAGCACGCCAGCGTGAAGGAAGGGGACACTGTCGCCCTCTTCATGGGTAACGAGCCCATGTATGTGTTTATCTGGCTGGCCCTGGCTAAACTTGGATGTACAGCTGCTCTGCTCAACTACAACATCAGGTCCAAGTCCTTATTGCACTGTTTCACCTGCTGCAGAACCAACGTGCTCCTGGCTGCTTCAGGTAAGCCCAGCCCACTTACCTTGTGTAATATTCGTATGTGTAAACATATTGAATTGGATGCATTTTACCGCCGTACCATACTGTGCTATGATTGGTTAAGACCACCCAGATGGTTAGGTCATGGTCTGTTGATCATGGTTGGAGATAGGTGAACATGCCAGTTGTAGCTAGCTAATAAAGAGCTACGTTAAGAAATATCCTGTAGAACTGCATTTTATTATTTTGTACAAAGCGTGCAAAACAAGACATGGTGTCAGAGTAAAAGGTCTTAAAAGATGGATTTTGCTGGAGTTCCTTCTCCTCGAATGGACTGGGAGTCTACAAACTTACCCGATGCATGGCGTAAGTACAAACAGCATGTGGAGCTTATGTTCACGGGTCCTCTGAAGGAAAGAGGAGAAGAGGAAAAGTGCAGCTACCTGCTCCTCTGGATCGGTGAAAAAGGGAGAGATATTTACAACACATGGACACTTACCGAGGCCGAATCAAAAGTACTGAAAACATACTACGATTGTTTTGAAGCATATGTTGTGCAGAAGACCAATACGATTTTCGCTAGGTACAAATTCCATGAGAAAGTACAGGGAGCTAGCGAGTTTTTTGAACAGTTTGTGACTGAGCTGCGTCTGCTTGTGAAAGACAGATTATGCCAACAAGGATGAGATGGTCAGGGACCGTATTGTATTTGGAATACACTCACCGCGAGTGAGAGAAACTTTTGAATGTTGGGTCTGAGCTAACGCTGGACAAAGCTATCGACATAGCCAGATCTCATGAGCTAGCACAGGCTCAGATGAATACCATTTTGCGCGGCAGCACGAGCGCATCACGTGAACACGCAGTCATCAAAGCACACCTCCGGTGCCCTGAGAGCGCGTTTTAGAACGGAGAGAGACATAACTCCAAAACAGAGCGACACAGACTCAAAACATGTGGATATTGTGGATGAAGTGCATGGTGAACAAGGAAATTGCCCAGCTAAAGGCAAACAGTGTACTAGATGTGGAAAATGGAATCACTTTGCAAAAGTGTGCAGAGCTTACCGTGGAAAAACAGTACACGCAGTGAGTGAAGATGAAATGCCAATCAAAGAGTCAATCGCTGATTAACTGTTTATTGATTCAGTGACACAGAAAAGTCAAATATCAGAGACAGAGCAAGCCTTTACTGACATTGAGATAGGAACACAAGGCACAGAGCTAAAGTTCAAACTAGACACTGGTGCACAAGTTAACATTATTCCTCTGAATAAGCACCGCAGCTTGACATCTGAGTGCGAGCTACAGCCCACCATGCGCAGACTGACTGGTTATGGTGGTGAACAGCTCATGCGTCCAAAGGTCGTGGAGAGTTGTGGACTGGAGCTTCACAGCACCACATCTGCAGCTGCGATACACAAGCTGAAAGCAGCCTTTGCCAGGCATGGCATTGTAGAGACTTTAATATCTGACAATGGGCCATGTTACAAATGAAATGAGTTTGAATCCTTCACAAAAGCATGGGAGTTCACACATGTCACCACAAGCCCGCATTTCCCTCAAAGTAATGGCCTTGCTGAAAAATCTGTGCAGATTGCTAGATCACTCATGGACAAAGCAAAAGCAGACAAGAGAGACCCCTACCTCAGTCTCCTTGAATACCGCAACACTCCAGTTGACAACTTCAAATCACCAGCCCAGCTGTTGATGAGCCGCAGACTTCGCTCAGTCCTTCCCTGCACCAACCTGGCTGAGCTGGACCCAAGGAAAGAGCAAAAAATTATTTTTTTTAAACCCTAAGCTAGTCTTGCCTGCTTCAAGAACAGCTAGCTAACTAACCAATACAATACAGTGAGTGGTCCGCCCAGTTCTAACTAGGGTGCTTAGACAAAGTTTTCTTACGGGTAATGTATGCCCAAGGGCGACTTGGCTTGGTATCCCCTTTTCCCACCAACAAACAAACAGCCATACACCACAGCAATACATACTCACATGATAATGGACAATGTGAGATGAAGGCGCAAAAACAAAAGAGAGATAGCTCCAGAGACAACTGATTGGGTTTCTTTTAAACCAAGGGAAAAGGGGATGTGATTGGGTAAGGGAAAAGTAGCAGGTGTGTCTTCAGATTTGTGACTGATGACTGCCACCTGTGACTAGGGCAGAAGGAGAGAAAACAAATACACACAGGATACCTGTATCCGTAACACTCCCACCCTTAAAAGAACAACCCTATAAGGATTGCAATCAAAGTATTTACAACGAATACTAACAAGTTCAACAAGCAACGGCAACCTAACGAGACATACAAAAATTATACATTTTAAACACGAGACAAAGCATCTGCCAATAAATTTTCAGAACCCTTTTTGTGGCGGATCTCCAATTCATAATTCTGCTCAATAAGGGCCCAACGCATAAGGCGCTGGTTCTGGTTGTACATACGGTGGAGAAACACTAAGGGGTTATGGTCAGTATATACTATCATTGGTAGGGCACTGGAACCAATATATACTTCAAAGTATTGCAGAGCTAACAACTAAGCTAGAGCTTCTTGTAGGATGGTTGCATAGTTAGCCTGACATTTGTTCAACTTTCGAGAAAGATAACAAACAGGATGATCCACTCCACTCTTGTCCTGCTGCAGTAGAACAGCACCAGCACCTCTGGCACTAGCATCTACCTCAAGTTTAAACGGTCGTTCAAAATCCGGAGCAGCAAGTACAGGGGTATTACGTAAGAGTGCTTTAGCAGTATCAAAAGCTACCTGACAATCAGGGGACCATTCAAACGATCTAGCTAGACTGAGCAAATCGGTCAATGGAGCAACTACTGCAGACATTTTTACAGAAACTACGGTAGTAGCCAACCATCCCTAAAAAGTGCCGTAGCTCTCATCTGGTGGTAGGTGAGGGGAATGCAGTTATAGCCTAGACCTTGGTATCAACAGGGCGCACCTGTCCATGGCCGACCTCTTTGCCGAGATAGGTAACCGTGGCCTTCCCAAACTCGCACTTTGCCAAGTTCAGGGTTAGAGAAGCAGCTGCCAAACGTTCACATACTACCCTTAGAGAGTTAACATGATCTGACCACGCAGACAAATAAATCACTAGATCATCAAGGTAGGCACTACAATTGGGAACACCAGCTAATACAAAGTTAACCAGTCGTTGGAAAGAGGCTGGTGCATTCTGCATAGTTACATAAGTACCAGCACCAACAGTGTCGATACAGTCGTCCAGTCTGGGTAACGGGAACGAATCTGGCATTAAGTTTCACTTAATTTCTTTTCAATTAACCTGTTAGGGCTAGGGGGCAGCATTGACACGGCTGGATAAAAAACATACCCGATTTAATCTGGTTACCACTCCTACTCAGTAACTAGAATATGCATATACTTATTACATATGGATAGAAAACACCCTAAATTTTCTAAAACTGTTTGAATGGTGTCTGTGAGTATAACAGAACTCAAATGGCAGGTCAAAACCTGAGAGATTCCTTTACAGGAAGTGGCCTGTCTGACCATTTGTTGAACTTCTTTTCCATCTCCATCATTTACTAAGGATCTCTGCTCTAACGTGACACTTCCCACGTCGTCCATAGGCGCTCAGAGCCCGGGAAAAAACAGAATGTCGTCATTCCAGCCCCAGGCTGAAACACATTATCGCCTTTCTCAAGTGGCCGATCAAGAGACACTAGCTTATGCGCGTGACCCCGACCGCCCCCGCCTTTGGGATTTTTTCCTCTGTTTGCCGAAAAGGAGATTCCCTGTCGGAATATTATCGCTTTTCTACGAGAAAAATGTCGTAAAAATTGATTTTAAACAGCGGTTGACATGCTTCGAAGTACGGTAATGGAATACTTAGAATTTTATTGTCACGAATTGCGCCAAGCGCGTGACACTTCTTTACTATTTCGGATAGTGTCTGGAACGCACGAACAAAACGCCGCTATTCGGATATAACGATGGATTATTTTGGACCAAACCAACATTTGTTATTGAAGTAGCTGTCCTGGGTGTGTATTCTGACGAAGACAACAAAAGGTAATGACATTTTTATAATAGTAAATATGATTATGGTGAGTGCTAAACTTGCCGGGTGTCTAAATAGCGAGCCCGTGATGCCTGGGCTATGTACTTAGAATATTGCAAAATGTGCTTTCACCAAAAAGCTATTTTAAAATCGGACATATCGAGTGCATAGAGGAGGTCTGTATCTATAATTCTTAAAATAATTGTTATGCTTTTTGTGAACGTTTATCGTGAGTAATTTAGTAAAATGTTAGCGAATTCCACTACAGCGGTCACCCGGCTGTAGTGGACGAGAAACAGCCTGTTTAATTATCAAAGTATCTTTTCATACTCCTCTGTGAGGAAGGCAGAGCTTCCTTTGCGAGAGCACAGGCTTGGTGTAGGCGCTCACGAAAGCGACTAACGTAGTCCAACACATTCTCATCTCCCGCACACAACTCTTGGGACAAAAACTGTTCTTTAAGAACTTTCATTGGTCCTCTCACTGTGTGACCAAACACAGCCGGGCTGAACGCTAGGGACTCCTGTACAGTATCACGAGCAGCAAACAAAACTAGAGGAACTCCCTCATCCCAATCTTTCTCAGATTCCAAACAATATTTATGTAGCATAGACTTCAGTGTCTGATGCCAATGTTCAAGTGCACCCTGAGACTCTGGGTGATATGCGCTTGATACATGGTGCGTAATTGACAAGGATTTTAACACCTGCTTGAAGAGCTTTGATAGGAAATTGGTACCCTGATCAGTGTGTACCACCTTAGGTAACCCAAATGTCATGAAGAATTTAATTAAGGCTTTACTCACTACCGGAGCTGTAATCCTTCGCAGAGGAATGGCCTCGGGGTATGTTGTTGCCATACACATAACCGTAAACAAAAACTGGTTACCCGATTTTGTCTTCGGTAACGGTCCAACACAATCAACCACCACATGTTCGAATGGTTCACCTATGACAGGTATTGGACAAAGAGGAGCGGGAGGAATAACCTCATTTGGTTTTCCTGTTATTTGACATGTGTGGCATGTCCGACAGTACTGAGCCACATCTTGTTTTAAACTTGGCCAAAAGAAATGTCGAAGGACCCGATCATAAGTCTTGGTGATTCCTAAATGACCGGACCACTGGTGATCATGAGCAAGGGATAACACATTTTGTCGAAGGCTGTAGGAATCATTATTTGGTAAACAGCATTCCAATCTCCGCCCGCGTCAACATGGGATGTCCATTTACGCATGAGGAGATTACCATCAATGAAGTAAGCCACGTTCTTCTTCTTTACTTCTTCCAATGAGACAACCCTAGAAAAACATTTAGCAAGCCTGTTGTCAACCTTTTGGTTAGCAATCAGCTGCTCACGAGTGACTGGTAACTCTATTGCATCATCAATAGGTTCAATATACTTTGATTCTGCCCTGGGCTGTTTGTAAGAGGGGATCAGCTTCCCAGATGTAGCACACAACCCATCCTCTTGATCAAACTCATTGAACAGAACAGTGTTCGACAAATCTATTACGTCACCCACTTGTCGTGCCTGAGCACGAGTGACAGCACAAGCGGGGAACACGTGGATAATTCTGTGCCAACTCACTGGAGAGAGAGTGGTCACTTTTATCCAATACGGGTACTACCTTTCCTCCGGCAATATCGTTACCCATTATAAAGGTCACACCTTTTACTGGCAACATAGGACGTACCCCCACTCTGAATATTCCACTGATTAACTCAGAGTGTACACTAACAAAGTGCAATGGCACTGGGACAAAACCCATTTCAATACCCTGAATTAACACACTGGAACCACAGTAGGTATTGTCGGAGAAGGGCAACACATCAGACAATATAAACGGCCGCGTATTTCTAAGGATTTTAAAACCTCTTACATCTAGACGTTCCGCTAGCGGAACACCTGCTCCAATATCCAATGATAGGCGTGACGCGAATTACAAATTCCTCAAAAATACAAAAACTTCAATTTCTCAAACATATGACTATTTCACAGCATTTTAAAGACAAGACTCTCCTTTATCTAACCACACTGTCCGATTTCAAAAAGGCTTTACAGCGAAAGCAAAACATTAGATTATGTCAGCAGAGTACCCAGCCAGAAATAATCAGACACCCATTTTTCAAGCTAGCATATAATGTCACAAAAACCCAGAAGACAGCTAAATGCAGCACTAACCTTTGATGATCTTCATCAGATGACACACCTAGGACATTATGTTATACAATACATGCATGTTTTGTTCAATCAAGTTCATATTTATATCAAAAAACAGCTTTTTTACATTAGCATGTGACGTTCAGAACCAGCATACCCCCCATTCAAACAGTTTTAGAAACTTTAGAGTGTTTTCTATCCAAAGCCAATAATTATATGCATATTCTAGTTACTGGGCAGGAGTAGTAACCAGATTAAATCGGGTACGTTTTTTATCCAGCCGTGAAAATACTGCCCCCTAGCCATAACAGGTTAAAGTAGGCAATTTAGTGGCTCTACTCTCAGTATGAGCCGAAAACACGCTCTTGTGCGTCAACACAAACTCGTCTGCCAACACAATCGCTTCTGACAGGGAGGATACTTTGCTCATTTTGGTAAACTACAATGCGTTCGGGTAAGCCATTTTTAAACTCTTCCAACAAGATTAACTCCCGGAGAGAGTTGAAATCAGTTACCTTGCTAGCAGCATGCCATTTATCAAACAGATTTCCCTTGTCTCTAGCAAATTCTACATAAGTCTTACTAGGAGACTTTCTATGAGACCTAAATCTCTGTCGGTATGCCTCAGGAACAAGCTCATAGGCGCGAAGAACAGTAGCTTTGACCACCTCATAATTCAAACTGTCTTCCAGAGGTAGTGCTGACAAAACCTCTTGGGCTTTACCAGTTAATTTACACTGAAGTAATAAGCACCATACCTCTTCAGGCCATTTCAATGCTACGGCTATACATTCAAAAACACTAAAATAGGAGTCAACCTCTGACTCTCTAAACAAAGGTACCAAGGCAATCTGCCTACTAATGTCAAACATGTTGGAAGACACAGCTGGTGAGGACAACTCACTACCAGGCACAGCAGAAACAGATGCTAGCCTCGCTGTCTCTTCCTCCAGTTCCATCTGGCGCATTTTGAACTCCAACTGCCGCTGTTCACTTTCTGCCTTATTTTTTACACATCTCCAATTGCCGCTGTTCTCTTTCTGCCTCCATTTCCAAATTGAGATTTTCTCGGCTAATTTGGGCTCTCTCTTCCGCCTCCAGTTGGAGCTGTGTCGAACGGCCATCCCTCATGCCATCACTGTTTGACAGTGGGGAGAGTGGCTCAAAACAGGGCAATGTGGCTGGAGCTTTAGCCTCGCCCTCGTTCTCAGACACCAACGGGCTTACAGGAGCAGCAACATTCCCTACATGGGTAGTAGGCTCAGGCAGCGGTAACATGGATGTCAGTAAAGGAATATCCCGGATGAGACACTACTTATGTTACGAACCCCTTTGGCCCTGCAGTCTAGGTGGGATGGAAACGAGACCCGTAACATATCTCATGCAAATCATAACAGTGAAAAGGAACAGTGAGAACTAAAAACAACAGACAACCTAAACCTACCGCCAAACACTTTAGGTTTATTGTTCAAACACACGGTAATGGGGGGAGGGGGGGGGGGGGGGGGGGAGGGGCTGAGCTGGACCCAAGGAAAACCCTAAGCTAGTCTTGCCTGCTTCAAGAACAGCTAGCTAACTAACCAATAAAATACAGTGGGTGGTCCGCCCAGTTCTAACTAACTAGGGTACTTAGACAAAGTTTTCCTATGGGTAATGTATGCCCAAGGGCGACTTGGCTTGGTATCCCCTTTTCCCACCAACAAACAAACAGCCATACACCACAGCAATACATAGTCACATGATAACGGACAATGTGAGATGAAGGTGCAAAAACAAAAGAGAGATAGCTCCAGAGACAACTGATTGGGTTTCTTTTAAACCAAGGGAAAGGGGATGTGATTGGGTAAGGGAAAAAGAGCAGGTGTGTCTTCAGATTGGCGACTGATTGGCGACTGATGACTGCCACCTGTGACTAGGGCAGAAGGAGAGAAAACAAATACACACAGGATACCTGTATCTGTAACAAAATGCATGAAAAACGTGCACAGAGACAACAACAACAAAAGCGATACTACGACAGGTCAGCTAGACCACTGCCACCACTGATCGACGGAGAGTCAGTTAGAATCCAGGAGCATGGCCTCTGGAAGCCAGCAGTCGTCATCCAACCAGCTGACACTGAACGTTCATATCACGTCCGCACAGCAGAAGGAGCAGTGTACCGCCGCAATCGTCGTCACCTACTGAACACAAAAGAACAACACACTGATGAGATGAACTGTTCCCCTGAAAGAGAACGTGATGGACTAAACCCACACACAGCACAACATACACCACACTTACCTGCAACACCACAAGAGCTGTTGACTGACACAGAAGCATGCTCAGCATCATATCGCACAAGGTCAGGAAGAGAGGTCAAGCCCAGAGCTGTCCTCGACCTGTGAAATGTGAAAGGGTGTAGGCGGATCGCTGCCCTAAAAGAGTTCCAGACTGTAAACTTGTTATTGAAGTTCACTTGAAATGCTTTGGTATTGTATTTGTTGAAATGTTAAGATGTCATTTCTACAGTGAAAGCTGAGTTGCTGAGAATCCCTTGTTCGAAACGCAACAGTATGTTGGATCATTGTTTCAGAGTCTATGTTGATTGAGTTGGTGTAGTATGCAATATAAATGGTTATTTACCTTGAGTTCAAACTGCAGAGCATGTATTGAAAAGAAACGCTTAGAATATGTAAAAAAATTTATTTTGTTTTTAAAGAAGGGGGATGTATATGAGTAAACATACTGAATTGTAATTGGATGCATTTTACCGCCGTATCATACTGTGCTATGATTGGTTAAGACCACCCAGATGGTTAGGTCATGGTCAGTTGATAGGTGAACATGCCAGTTGTAGCTAGCTAATAAAGAGCTACGTTAAGAAATATCCTGTAGTACTGCATTTTATTATTTTGTACAAAGCCTGCAAAACAAGACACCTTGGTGTTGCTGTTTACAATATTATTGTTAATACATCTATTTTGAATAATAATTAATATATCTATAATAACTAGTGTAGAGACCCATGGTTGTTTGATCGTCAGGTAGCCTAGTGGTTAGAGCGTTGGGCCAGTAACCAGCAGGTAGCCTAGTGGTTAGAGCATTGGGCCAGTAACCGAAAGGTAGCCTAGTGGTTAGAGCGTTGGGCCAGTAACCGAAAGGTAGCCTAGTGGTTAGAGCGTTGGGCCAGTAACCGAAAGGTGTTGGGCCAGTAACCGAAAGGTTGCTGGATCGAAGTCCCGAGGTTACAAGGTAAAAATCTGTCGTTCTGCTCCTGAGCAAGGCAGTTAACCCACTGTTCTCTGGGTGCTTAAAACGTGGATGCTGAGTAAGTCAGCCCCCACACCTCTATGATTCAGAGGGGTTGGGTTAAATGCATTCAGCTGTACAACTGACTAGGTATCCTCCTTTCCCTCTATGCAGCTAGTGGGAGGCAGTGCTAGTAGTGTGCAGGCCGGAATTAATAGGATTCTGTCTCATGCTTGCTCTGTCTATGTCCCTCCCTCTCTTCTCCCCCCAGAGTTGCGTGGAGCGGTAGAGGAAGTGCTCCCCACCCTGAGGGAGCAGAGTGTAAGTGTGTTTGTGCTGGGTGAGGAGGAGGAGAAGTGTGTGACGAAGGGCTTGAATACTCTGAGCAGCAGCAGGATAAAGCAGTACTCAGATCAACCTCTAGACCCACAGCTCAGGTCAAAGGTCACCTTAAAGAGCCCTGCCCTCTACATCTTTACGTCAGGAACTACAGGTAAGCTGGGCCAAAACAAGCTGGACTGGACTGGCCTGGATATGCATCCAGCATAGTTGCAGGAAGTGTGCTAGAAAGAACAATGTGAAAAATAAAATGTCCAGACCAGTACAGTATGACTCTGGTCAGCCCTGTAGTGTGAATTAGACAGAATACTACTGATGTCCAGACCAGTACAGTATGACTCTGGTCAGCCCTGTAGTGTGAATTAAACAGAATACTACTGATGTCCAGACCAGTACAGTATGACTCTGGTCAGCCCTGTAGTGTGAATTAGACAGAATACTACTGATGTCCAGACCAGTACAGTATGACTCTGATCAGCCCTGTAGTGTGAATTAGACAGAATACTACTGATGTCCAGACCAGTACAGTATGACTCTGGTCAGCCCTGTAGTGTGAATTAGACAGAATACTACTGATGTCCAGACCAGTACAGTATGACTCTGGTCAGCCCTGTAGTGTGAATTAAACAGAATACTACTGATGTCCATATTAGTACAGTATGACTCTGGTCAGCCCTGTAGTGTGAATTAGACAGAATACTACTGATGTCCGTATTAGTACAGTATGACTCTGGTCAGCCCTGTAGTGTGAATTAGACAGAATACTACTGATGTCCATATTAGTACAGTATGACTCTGGTCAGCCCTGTCGTGTGAATTAAACAGAATACTACTGATGCCCATATTAGTACAGTATGACTCTGGTCAG
This sequence comes from Salmo salar, assembly GCF_965601325.2. Lineage (NCBI taxonomy): Eukaryota > Metazoa > Chordata > Actinopteri > Salmoniformes > Salmonidae > Salmo > Salmo salar. The sequence goes on along the minus strand of NC_138316.1, from coordinate 46,867,885 downwards.
CCCTGTCGTGTGAATTAAACAGAATACTACTGATGCCCATATTAGTACAGTATGACTCTGGTCAGCCCTGTAGTGTGAATTAGACAGAATACTACTGATGTCCAGACCAGTACAGTATGACTCTGGTCAGCCCTGTAGTGTGAATTAAACAGAATACTACTGATGTCCATATTAGTACAGTATGACTCTGGTCAGCCCTGTAGTGTGAATTAGACAGAATACTACTGATGTCCATATTAGTACAGTATGACTCTGGTCAGCCCTGTAGTGTGAATTAGACAGAATACTACTGATGTCCATATTAGTACAGTATGACTCTGGTCAGCCCTGTAGTGTGAATTAGACAGAATACTACTGATGTCCATATTAGTACAGTATGACTCTGGTCAGCCCTGTAGTGTGAATTAGACAGAATACTACTGATGTCCATATTAGTACAGTATGACTCTGGTCAGCCCTGTAGTGTGAATTAGACAGAATACTACTGATGTCCATATTAGTACAGTATGACTCTGGTCAGCCCTGTAGTGTGAATTAGACAGAATACTACTGATGCCCATATTAGTACAGTATGACTCTGATCAGCCCTGTAGTGTGAATTAGACAGAATACTACTGATGTCCAGACCAGTACAGTATGACTCTGATCAGCCCTGTAGTGTGAATTAGACAGAATACTACTGATGTCCATATTAGTACAGTATGACTCTGATCAGCCCTGTAGTATGAATTAGACAGAATACTACTGATGTCCAGACCAGTACAGTATGACTCTGGTCAGCCCTGTAGTGTGAATTAGACAGAATACTACTGATGTCCAGACCAGTACAGTATGACTCTGGTCAGCCCTGTAGTGTGAATTAGACAGAATACTACTGATGTCCAGACCAGTACAGTATGACTCTGATCAGCCCTGTAGTGTGAATTAGACAGAATACTACTGATGTCCAGACCAGTACAGTATGACTCTGGTCAGCCCTGTAGTGTGAATTAGACAGAATACTACTGATGTCCAGACCAGTACAGTATGACTCTGATCAGCCCTGTAGTGTGAATTAGAAAGAATACTACTGATGTCCATATTAGTACAGTATGACTCTGGTCAGCCCTGTAGTGTGAATTAGACAGAATACTACTGATGTCCAGACCAGTACAGTATGACTCTGGTCAGCCCTGTAGTGTGAATTAAACAGAATACTACTGATGTCCAGACCAGTACAGTATGACTCTGGTCAGCCCTGGAGTGTGAATTAGACAGAATACTACTGATGTCCAGACCAGTACAGTATGACTCTGGTCAGCCCTGTAGTGTGAATTAGACAGAATACTACTGATGTCCATATTAGTACAGTATGACTCTGGTCAGCCCTGTAGTGTGAATTAGACAGAATACTACTGATGCCCATATTAGTACAGTATGACTCTGGTCAGCCCTGTAGTGTGAATTAGACAGAATACTACTGATGTCCATATTAGTACAGTATGACTCTGGTCAGCCCTGTAGTGTGAATTAGACAGAATACTACTGATGTCCAGACCAGTACAGTATGACTCTGATCAGCCCTGTAGTGTGAATTAGACAGAATACTACTGATGTCCAGACCAGTACAGTATGACTCTGGTCAGCCCTGTAGTGTGAATTAGACAGAATACTACTGATGTCCAGACCAGTACAGTATGACTCTGATCAGCCCTGTAGTGTGAATTAGACAGAATACTACTGATGTCCATATTAGTACAGTATGACTCTGATCAGCCCTGTAGTGTGAATTAGACAGAATACTACTGATGTCCAGACCAGTACAGTATGACTCTGGTCAGCCCTGTAGTGTGAATTAAACAGAATACTACTGATGTCCAGACCAGTACAGTATGACTCTGGTCAGCCCTGTAGTGTGAATTAGACAGAATACTACTGATGTCCAGACCAGTACAGTATGACTCTGGTCAGCCCTGTAGTGTGAATTAGACAGAATACTACTGATGTCCATAGACCAGTACAGTATGACTCTGGTCAGCCCTGTAGTGTGAATTAGACAGAATACTACTGATGTCCAGACCAGTACAGTATGACTCTGATCAGCCCTGTAGTGTGAATTAGACAGAATACTACTGATGTCCATATTAGTACAGTATGACTCTGATCAGCCCTGTAGTGTGAATTAGACAGAATACTACTGATGTCCAGACCAGTACAGTATGACTCTGGTCAGCCCTGTAGTGTGAATTAAACAGAATACTACTGATGTCCAGACCAGTACAGTATGACTCTGGTCAGCCCTGTAGTGTGAATTAGACAGAATACTACTGATGTCCAGACCAGTACAGTATGACTCTGGTCAGCCCTGTAGTGTGAATTAGACAGAATACTACTGATGTCCATATTAGTACAGTATGACTCTGGTCAGCCCTGTCGTGTGAATTAAACAGAATACTACTGATGCCCATATTAGTACAGTATGACTCTGGTCAGCCCTGTCGTGTGAATTAAACAGAATACTACTGATGCCCATATTAGTACAGTATGACTCTGATCAGCCCTGTAGTGTGAATTAGACAGAATACTACTGATGTCCATATTAGTACAGTATGACTCTGGTCAGCCCTGTAGTGTGAATTAGACAGAATACTACTGATGTCCAGACCAGTACAGTATGACTCTGGTCAGCCCTGTAGGGTGAATTAGACAGAATACTACTGATGTCCAGACCAGTACAGTATGACTCTGGTCAGCCCTGTAGTGTGAATTAAACAGAATACTACTGATGTCCATATTAGTACAGTATGACTCTGGTCAGCCCTGTAGTGTGAATTAGACAGAATACTACTGATGTCCATATTAGTACAGTATGACTCTGGTCAGCCCTGTAGTGTGAATTAGACAGAATACTACTGATGTCCATATTAGTACAGTATGACTCTGGTCAGCCCTGTCGTGTGAATTAAAAACAATACTACTGATGCCCATATTAGTACAGTATGACTCTGGTCAGCCCTGTCGTGTGAATTAAACAGAATACTACTGATGCCCATATTAGTACAGTATGACTCTGGTCAGCCCTGTAGTGTGAATTAGACAGAATACTACTGATTTCCAGACCAGTACAGTATGACTCTGGTCAGCCCTGTAGTGTGAATTAGACAGAATACTACTGATGTCCATATTAGTACAGTATGACTCTGATCAGCCCTGTAGTATGAATTAGACAGAATACTACTGATGTCCAGACCAGTACAGTATGACTCTGGTCAGCCCTGTAGTGTGAATTAGACAGAATACTACTGATGTCCAGACCAGTACAGTATGACTCTGGTCAGCCCTGTAGTGTGAATTAGACAGAATACTACTGATGTCCAGACCAGTACAGTATGACTCTGATCAGCCCTGTAGTGTGAATTAGACAGAATACTACTGATGTCCAGACCAGTACAGTATGACTCTGGTCAGCCCTGTAGTGTGAATTAGACAGAATACTACTGATGTCCAGACCAGTACAGTATGACTCTGATCAGCCCTGTAGTGTGAATTAGAAAGAATACTACTGATGTCCATATTAGTACAGTATGACTCTGATCAGCCCTGTAGTGTGAATTAGACAGAATACTACTGATGTCCAGACCAGTACAGTATGACTCTGGTCAGCCCTGTAGTGTGAATTAAACAGAATACTACTGATGTCCAGACCAGTACAGTATGACTCTGGTCAGCCCTGTAGTGTGAATTAGACAGAATACTACTGATGTCCAGACCAGTACAGTATGACTCTGGTCAGCCCTGTAGTGTGAATTAGACAGAATACTACTGATGTCCATATTAGTACAGTATGACTCTGGTCAGCCCTGTCGTGTGAATTAAACAGAATACTACTGATGCCCATATTAGTACAGTATGACTCTGGTCAGCCCTGTCGTGTGAATTAAACAGAATACTACTGATGCCCATATTAGTACAGTATGACTCTGGTCAGCCCTGTAGTGTGAATTAGACAGAATACTACTGATGTCCATATTAGTACAGTATGACTCTGGTCAGCCCTGTAGTGTGAATTAGACAGAATACTACTGATGCCCATATTAGTACAGTATGACTCTGATCAGCCCTGTAGTGTGAATTAGACAGAATACTACTGATGTCCAGACCAGTACAGTATGACTCTGATCAGCCCTGTAGTGTGAATTAGACAGAATACTACTGATGTCCATATTAGTACAGTATGACTCTGATCAGCCCTGTAGTGTGAATTAGACAGAATACTACTGATGTCCAGACCAGTACAGTATGACTCTGGTCAGCCCTGTAGTGTGAATTAGACAGAATACTACTGATGTCCAGACCAGTACAGTATGACTCTGGTCAGCCCTGTAGTGTGAATTAGACAGAATACTACTGATGTCCAGACCAGTACAGTATGACTCTGATCAGCCCTGTAGTGTGAATTAGACAGAATACTACTGATGTCCAGACCAGTACAGTATGACTCTGGTCAGCCCTGTAGTGTGAATTAGACAGAATACTACTGATGTCCAGACCAGTACAGTATGACTCTGATCAGCCCTGTAGTGTGAATTAGACAGAATACTACTGATGTCCATATTAGTACAGTATGACTCTGATCAGCCCTGTAGTGTGAATTAGACAGAATACTACTGATGTCCAGACCAGTACAGTATGACTCTGGTCAGCCCTGTAGTGTGAATTAAACAGAATACTACTGATGTCCAGACCAGTACAGTATGACTCTGGTCAGCCCTGTAGTGTGAATTAGACAGAATACTACTGATGTCCAGACCAGTACAGTATGACTCTGGTCAGCCCTGTAGTGTGAATTAGACAGAATACTACTGATGTCCATATTAGTACAGTATGACTCTGGTCAGCCCTGTCGTGTGAATTAAACAGAATACTACTGATGCCCATATTAGTACAGTATGACTCTGGTCAGCCCTGTCGTGTGAATTAAACAGAATACTACTGATGCCCATATTAGTACAGTATGACTCTGATCAGCCCTGTAGTGTGAATTAGACAGAATACTACTGATGTCCATATTAGTACAGTATGACTCTGGTCAGCCCTGTAGTGTGAATTAGACAGAATACTACTGATGTCCAGACCAGTACAGTATGACTCTGGTCAGCCCTGTAGGGTGAATTAGACAGAATACTACTGATGTCCAGACCAGTACAGTATGACTCTGGTCAGCCCTGTCGTGTGAATTAAACAGAATACTACTGATGTTTATGCCAGACAGGTAAATATTCTTAGATAGCACAACTCTGATTGGTCAAAGATATAAGGTACCATTTGAGATTTACATCAGCCTTGATTGTCTGTTTCCTGCCCTTCCTGGTGTCTCGTCCTCAGGTCTGCCGAAGGCTGCGGTCATCACACATGAGAGGCTGTACATGGCCTCCTCTATGCAGGCCATCTCAGGTGTGGCCTCTGATGATGTCATCTACATCTACCTGCCTCTCTACCACACCGCCGGCTTCATGATGGGTCTGACTGGAGCCATAGAGAGAGGTACTCTACTGTGATGTACAGCACAGTTGGTGAGAGTGTTGTTCTGGCAGCGGCCAGGTCGTGGGTTCAATTCCTGCATGGATAACATGCACCTCATAGCAGTGCAGTATATGGGAGAAAGATATGAGGTGTGAAGAGCTGAACTGGTTCAGAACTTCTTAAGAACTGGTTCTGAACTTCTTTAGATCTGGTTCAGAACTGGTTCAGAACTTCTCTAGATCTAGTTATGAACTTCTCTAGATCTGGTTCAGAACTGGTTCAGAACTTCTTTAGATCTGGTTCAGAACTGCTTCAGAATTGCTTCAGCACTGGTTCCATGCCATCTCTAGCAATTACAATAACTACATTCAAATGGAATTCAAATGGAGAGAGAAAAACATAATAATTGAAATTCTCTATAAAAATTACTCTGCTAGCCGCCTGACTTGGCACTGATGATGAAGATAAAAAATGCAAATGTCTCTGAATACACGTTCCATATTATTTGAGGGCCGTCATGTGTAATAATGTTGTTATGATGTTGACCAGGGTTTACTAAGGGTTGTTTAATGGAGTGTCTCTTTACTCTGGGCGTTGGAGTAGAGGTGACTTGGCTCTGAGGTGACTTCTAGTATTTCAAACCAAAGTTCCTGAGTGTATTCAAAATGGCATCCTATTTCCTTTATACTGCATTGCTTTTGTTTTTGACCAGGGTCCATGTGGCTCTGGTCAAAAGTAGTGCACTATATATAGGGAATAGGGTTACATTTGAGACGCAGCCCCAGAGTTCCAAGCTGTTTATGTCAATAATGACCTTAGACTCTCAAATCAACCAGGACAAATTCCTAGGCCTTAGGGGTGCTGTAGCCTTTAACTAGGGCCCGGAGTTATTCCTTCCTGGTCCAGTAACATGGTCAGGAACAACTCCTGGCCCTAACCAGAACCATTCAAAGGGGACTGTGCTTTAGTTAGTTAGTTAGTCACGGTTGTCGTAGGGTAGAGTGGACCAAAACGCAGCAGGAATATGTGCACTCATCTTCTTTTTATTAAGGACAGGGAAGGTAAACCAAAACAAACACGTACACAAAAACACAACGACTAGCAGGCCGGTAACAGGCCGGTAAGGCACAAAGATATACACAGCACAATCTCCCACAAAATACTAATACAAACACATACCTATTTATAGGACCCTCAATCAGAGGCAACTAGAAAACACCTGCCTCCAATTGAGAGTCCAACCCCCAATAAACTAAACATAGAAATACAAATGACTAGACTAAACATAGAAATACATAAACATAGAACAGTGCCCAAAACCCCGGAATAATAAATCAAACACCCTCCTATAAACACAACCAGCCCGAACCACATAAAACAAATATCCCCTGCCACGTCCTGACCAAACTACAATAACAAATAACCCCTTCTACTGGTCAGGACGTGACAGTACCCCCCCCCCCCCCCCCCCAAAGGTGCAGACCCTGGATGCACCTCACACAAATAAACAAAATAACCCCAAAACAAAATAAATCCCCTAAACTAAAGGGAGGGAAGGGAGGGTGGGTGCCGTCACCGACGACACTCGTGCATACACCCCCCCCCCCCCAAACCTTCTACATTGGAGGTGGCTTAGGCTCGGGCCTAAAACCACCCCCTGACCAGTCCACTCCTCCCAAATACCTCGGCCTGACACGTCACTGTAGACCCTGTACTATACTTTATGAGCTCTGGACTGTAGGACGACTCTATGAGCTCTGGACTGTAGGACGACTCTATGAGCTCTGGACTCTAGGAGCTCTGGACTGTAGGCAGACTCACTCGGTTCCGGGCTGTAGGCTGACTCACTCGGTTCCGGGCTGTAGGCCGACTCACTCGGTTCCGGGCTGTAGGCCGACTCACTCGGTTCCGGGCTGTAGGCCGACTCACTCGGTTCCGGGCTGTAGGCAGACTCACTCGGTTCCGGGCTGTAGGCCGACTCACTCGGTTCCGGGCTGTAGGCCGACTCACTCGGTTCCGGGCTGTAGGCCGACTCACTCGGTTCCGGACTGTAGGCCCGTCTCACTCGGTTCCGGACTGTAGGCCCGTCTCACTCGGTTCCGGACTGTAGGCCGTCTCACTCGGTTCCGGACTGTAGGCCGTCTCACTCGGTTCCGGACTATACACTGTTGCCGGATACTCTGGATGGGGTACTGTTGCCGGATACTCTGGACGGGGTACTGTTGCCGGATACTCTGGACGGGGTACTGTTGCCGGATACTCTGGATGGGGCACTATCTTCAGACACTCTGGACGGGGCACTGTCTTCGGACACTCTGGACGGAGTACTGTCGTCGGAAGCTCAAGACTGAGCTGACGCACTGGAAGCCTAGTGCGTGGGGCTGGTAGTGGAGGTACCAGACTGGAGACACACACTTTAAGGCTAGTGCGAGGAGCGGGAACAGGACATCCTGGACTGGGCTGATGCACTGGAAGCCTAGTGCGTGGTGCTGGTACTGGAGGTATCAGACTGGAGGCACGCACTTCAAGGCTAGTGGGAGGAGCGGGAACAGGCTGAATTGGACTGGGCTGATGCACTGGAGGCCTGGTGCGTGGTGTTGATACTGGATATACCGGGCCGTGGAGACGCACTGGCGGTCTCGATCGCACTTCCTGCACAACCCGTCCTGGCTGGATGGAACTAGTAGCCCTGCACAAGCGAAGTGCTGGCACAGGGCGAACTGGGCTGCCTGATGGTTGCCGTGCGTAGAGCGGGCGAAATCATGCGCACTTCCGCGTACTCCGGCGCTCTCTTTTCCACCTGCTTCTCATAAAAAGCACGGGGAGCTGGCTTAGGTCTACTGCCTGGCCCAGCCAAACTACCCGTGTGCCCCCCCCAAAAAATGTCTTGGGGGTGCCTCTCCGGCTTCCTAGCCAGCCGTGTTCCCCAGTAGCGTTCCCGGTCCTCACCAGACTTCCTCCATGGACCCTCTCCGGCCAGAATTTCCTCCCAAGTCCAAAACTCCCGACAGTCCACCTGTTGCTCCTTCCTCCACTGCTTGGTCCGTGTTTGTGGGGAGATTCTGTCACGGTTGTCATAGGGTAGAGTGGACCAAAACACAGCAGGAATATGTGCACTCATCTTCTTTTTATTAAGGACAGAGAAGGTAAACCAAAACAAACACGTACACAAAAAAACACAACGACTAATAACAGGCCGGTAAGGCACAAAGCTATACACAGCACAATCTCCCACAAAATACTAATACAAACACATACCTATTTATAGGACCCTCAATCAGAGGCAACTAGAAAACACCTGCCTCCAATTGAGAGTCCAACCCCCAATAAACTAAACATAGAAATACAAATGACTAGACTAAACATAGAAATAAATAAACATAGAACAGTGCCCAAAACCCCGGAATAATAAATCAAACACCCTCCTATAAACACAACCAGCCCGAACCACATAAAACAAATACTTAGTCAGTACTTAATATTTAGTCAGTCAGTTAGTTAGTTTGTAGGTAATACTTTTGTCAGTCAGTGAGTTAGTTTGTTAGGTAATCATTTATTTAGTCAGTCAGTTAGTTAGTTAGGTAATCATTTAGTCAGTCAGTTAATGAGTTAGTTAGGTAATCATTTAGTTAGTCAGTCAGTTAGTTAGGTAATCATTTAGTCAGTCAGTGAGTTAGTTTGTAGGTAATCATTTTGTGAGTTAGTTAGGTAATTATTTAGTCAGTCAGTCAGTTAGTTTGTTAGGTAATCATTTAGTCAGTCAGTTAGTTAGTTAGGTAATCATTTAGTCAGTCTGTGAGTTAGTTTGTAGGTAATCATTTTGTGAGTTAGTTAGGTAATGATTTAGTCAGTCAGTCAGTTAGTTAGTTAGGTAATCATTTTGTCAGTCAGTTAGGGAGTTAGTCGGGTAATTATTTAGTCAGTCAGTCAGTTAGTTAGGTAATTATTTAGTCAGTCAGTGAGTTAGTTTGTAGGTAATCATTTTGTCAGTCAGTTAGTTAGTTAGTTAGTTAGGTAATCATTTAGTCAGTTAGTGAGTTAGTTAGTTAGTTAGGTAATCATTTAGTCAGTCAGTGAGTTAGTTTGTTAGGTAATCATTTTGTCAGTCAGTTAGTGAGTTAGTTAGTTAGGTAATCATTTTGTCAGTCAGTGAGTGAGTTAGTTAGTTAGTTAGTTAGTTAGGTCATCATTTAGTCAGTCAGTCAGTCAGTCAGTCAGTCAGTCAGTCAGTCAGTCAGTCAGTCAGTCAGTTAGTTAGTTAGTTACTTAGTTAGATACTTAGTTAGTTAGTTAGTTAGTTAGTTAGTTAGTTAGTTAGTTAGTTAGTTAGTTAGTTAGTTAATCATTTAGTCAGTCAGTCAGTTAGTTAGTTGGTTAGGTAATCATTTAGTCAGTCAATCAGTTAGTTAGGTAATCATTTAGTCAGATAGTGAGTTAGTTAGGTAATCATTTAGTCAGTCAGTCAGTTAGTTAGTTAGTTAGTTAGGTAATCATTTAGTCAGTCAGTCAGTTAGTTAGTTAGTTAGCTAATTATTTTGTCAGTCAGTTAGTTAGTTAGTTAGGTAATAATTTAGTCAGTCAGTCAGTTAGTTAGGTAATCATTTAGTCAGTCAGTGAGTTAGATTTTAACTAGGGCCCAGAGTTATTCCTTCCTGGTCCAGTAACATGGTCAGGAACAACTCCTGGCCCTAACCAGAACCATTCAAAGGGGACTGTGCTTTAGTTAGTTAGTTAGTTAGTCAGATAGTTAGTTAGTTAGTTAGTTAGTTAGTTAGTTAGTTAGTTAGTTAGTTAGTTAGTTAGTTAGTTAGTTAGTTAGTTAGTTAGTTAGTTAGGTAATCATTTAGTCAGTCAGTCAGTCAGTCAGTCAGTCAGTCAGTCAGTTAGTTAGTTAGTTAGTTAGGGTTAGGGTTAGGGTTAGGGTTAGTTAGTTAGTTAGTTAGTTAGTTAGTTAGTTAGTTAGTTAGTTAGTTAGTTAGTTAGTTAGTTAGTTAGTTAGTTAGTTAGTTAGTTCATCTTCTTTTTATTAAGGACAGAGAAGGTAAACCAAAACAAACACGTACACAAAAAAACACAACGACTAATAACAGGCCGGTAAGGCACAAAGCTATACACAGCACAATCTCCCACAAAATACTAATACAAACACATACCTATTTATAGGACCCTCAATCAGAGGCAACTAGAAAACACCTGCCTCCAATTGAGAGTCCAACCCCCAATAAACTAAACATAGAAATACAAATGACTAGACTAAACATAGAAATAAATAAACATAGAACAGTGCCCAAAACCCCGGAATAATAAATCAAACACCCTCCTATAAACACAACCAGCCCGAACCACATAAAACAAATACTTAGTCAGTACTTAATATTTAGTCAGTCAGTTAGTTAGTTTGTAGGTAATACTTTTGTCAGTCAGTGAGTTAGTTTGTTAGGTAATCATTTATTTAGTCAGTCAGTTAGTTAGTTAGGTAATCATTTAGTCAGTCAGTTAATGAGTTAGTTAGGTAATCATTTAGTTAGTCAGTCAGTTAGTTAGGTAATCATTTAGTCAGTCAGTGAGTTAGTTTGTAGGTAATCATTTTGTGAGTTAGTTAGGTAATTATTTAGTCAGTCAGTCAGTTAGTTTGTTAGGTAATCATTTAGTCAGTCAGTTAGTTAGTTAGGTAATCATTTAGTCAGTCAGTGAGTTAGTTTGTAGGTAATCATTTTGTGAGTTAGTTAGGTAATTATTTAGTCAGTCAGTCAGTTAGTTAGTTAGGTAATCATTTTGTCAGTCAGTTAGGGAGTTAGTCGGGTAATTATTTAGTCAGTCAGTCAGTTAGTTAGGTAATTATTTAGTCAGTCAGTGAGTTAGTTTGTAGGTAATCATTTTGTCAGTCAGTTAGTTAGTTAGTTAGTTAGGTAATCATTTAGTCAGTTAGTGAGTTAGTTAGTTAGTTAGGTAATCATTTAGTCAGTCAGTGAGTTAGTTTGTTAGGTAATCATTTTGTCAGTCAGTTAGTGAGTTAGTTAGTTAGGTAATCATTTTGTCAGTCAGTGAGTGAGTTAGTTAGTTAGTTAGTTAGGTCATCATTTAGTCAGTCAGTCAGTCAGTCAGTCAGTCAGTCAGTCAGTCAGTCAGTCAGTCAGTTAGTTAGTTAGTTAGTTAGTTAGTTACTTAGTTAGATACTTAGTTAGTTAGTTAGTTAGTTAGTTAGTTAGTTAGTTAGTTAGTTAGTTAGTTAGTTAGTTAGTTAATCATTTAGTCAGTCAGTCAGTTAGTTAGTTGGTTAGGTAATCATTTAGTCAGTCAATCAGTTAGTTAGGTAATCATTTAGTCAGATAGTGAGTTAGTTAGGTAATCATTTAGTCAGTCAGTCAGTTAGTTAGTTAGTTAGTTAGGTAATCATTTAGTCAGTCAGTCAGTTAGTTAGTTAGTTAGCTAATTATTTTGTCAGTCAGTTAGTTAGTTAGTTAGGTAATAATTTAGTCAGTCAGTCAGTTAGTTAGGTAATCATTTAGTCAGTCAGTGAGTTAGATTTTAACTAGGGCCCAGAGTTATTCCTTCCTGGTCCAGTAACATGGTCAGGAACAACTCCTGGCCCTAACCAGAACCATTCAAAGGGGACTGTGCTTTAGTTAGTTAGTTAGTTAGTTAGGTAATCATTTAGTTAGTCAGTCAGTTAGTTAGGTAATCATTTAGTCAGTCAGTGAGTTAGTTTGTAGGTAATCATTTTGTGAGTTAGTTAGGTAATTATTTAGTCAGTCAGTCAGTTAGTTTGTTAGGTAATCATTTAGTCAGTCAGTTAGTTAGTTAGGTAATCATTTAGTCAGTCAGTGAGTTAGTTTGTAGGTAATCATTTTGTGAGTTAGTTAGGTAATTATTTAGTCAGTCAGTCAGTTAGTTAGTTAGGTAATCATTTTGTCAGTCAGTTAGGGAGTTAGTCGGGTAATTATTTAGTCAGTCAGTCAGTTAGTTAGGTAATTATTTAGTCAGTCAGTGAGTTAGTTTGTAGGTAATCATTTTGTCAGTCAGTTAGTTAGTTAGTTAGTTAGGTAATCATTTAGTCAGTTAGTGAGTTAGTTAGTTAGTTAGGTAATCATTTAGTCAGTCAGTGAGTTAGTTTGTTAGGTAATCATTTTGTCAGTCAGTTAGTGAGTTAGTTAGTTAGGTAATCATTTTGTCAGTCAGTGAGTGAGTTAGTTAGTTAGTTAGTTAGGTCATCATTTAGTCAGTCAGTCAGTCAGTCAGTCAGTCAGTCAGTCAGTCAGTCAGTCAGTCAGTTAGTTAGTTAGTTAGTTAGTTAGTTACTTAGTTAGATACTTAGTTAGTTAGTTAGTTAGTTAGTTAGTTAGTTAGTTAGTTAGTTAGTTAGTTAGTTAGTTAGTTAATCATTTAGTCAGTCAGTCAGTTAGTTAGTTGGTTAGGTAATCATTTAGTCAGTCAATCAGTTAGTTAGGTAATCATTTAGTCAGATAGTGAGTTAGTTAGGTAATCATTTAGTCAGTCAGTCAGTTAGTTAGTTAGTTAGTTAGGTAATCATTTAGTCAGTCAGTCAGTTAGTTAGTTAGTTAGCTAATTATTTTGTCAGTCAGTTAGTTAGTTAGTTAGGTAATAATTTAGTCAGTCAGTCAGTTAGTTAGGTAATCATTTAGTCAGTCAGTGAGTTAGATTTTAACTAGGGCCCAGAGTTATTCCTTCCTGGTCCAGTAACATGGTCAGGAACAACTCCTGGCCCTAACCAGAACCATTCAAAGGGGACTGTGCTTTAGTTAGTTAGTTAGTTAGTTAGTTAGTTAGTCAGATAGTTAGTTAGTTAGTTAGTTAGTTAGTTAGTTAGTTAGTTAGTTAGTTAGTTAGTTAGTTAGTTAGTTAGTTAGTTAGTTAGTTAGGTAATCATTTAGTCAGTCAGTCAGTCAGTCAGTCAGTCAGTCAGTCAGTCAGTCAGTCAGTCAGTCAGTCAGTCAGTTAGTTAGTTAGTTAGTTAGTTAGTTAGTTAGTTAGTTAGGTAATCATTTAGTCAGTCAGTTAGTTAGTTGGTTAGGTAATCATTTAGTCAGTCAATCAGTTAGTTAGGTAATCATTTAGTCAGATAGTGAGTTAGTTAGGTTATCATTTAGTCAGTCAGTCAGTTAGTTTGTAGGTAATACTTTTGTCAGTCAGTGAGTTAGTTTGTTAGGTAATCATTTAGTCAGTCAGTTAATGAGTTAGTTAGGTAATCATTTAGTCAGTCAGTCAGTTAGTTAGGTAATCATTTAGTCAGTCAGTGAGTTAGTTTGTAGGTAATCATTTTGTGAGTTAGTTAGGTAATTATTTAGTCAGTCAGTCAGTTAGTTAGTTAGGTAATCATTTTGACAGTCAGTTAGGGAGTTAGTCAGGTAATCATTTAGTCAGTCAGTGAGTTAGTTTGTAGGTAATCATTTTGTCAGTCAGTTAGTGAGTTAGTTAGTTAGGTAATCATTTTGTCAGTCAGTGAGCGAGTTAGTTAGTTAGTTAGGTAATAATTTAGTCAGTCAGTGAGTTAGTTAGTTAGTTAGTTAGTTAGTTAGGTAATCATTTAGTCAGTCAGTTAGTTAGTTTGTTAGGTAATCATTTAGTCCGTCAGTTAGTGAGTTAGTTAGATAGTTAGGTAATCATTTAGTCAATCAGTCAGTCAGTCAGTCAGTGAGTTAGTTGGTTAGTTAGTTAGTTACTTAGTTACTTAGTTACTTAGTTACTTAGTTAGTAATCATTTAGTCAGTCAGTGAGTTAGTTAGTTAGGTAATCATTTAGTCAGTCAGTGAGTGAGTGAGTGAGTGAGTGAGTGAGTGAGTGAGTGAGTGAGTGAGTGAGTGAGTGAGTGAGTGAGTGAGTGAGTGAGTGAGTTAGTTAGTTAGTTAGTTAGTTAGTTAGTTAGTTAGTTAGTTAGTTAGTTAGTTAGTTAGTTAGTTAGTTAGTTAGTTAGTTAGTTAGTTAGTTAGTTGGTTAGTTAGTTAGTTAGTTAGTTAGTTAGTTAGTTAGATAATCATTTAGTCATTCAGTTAGTGAGTTAGTTAGTTAGATAGTTAGGTAATCATTTAGTCAGTCAATGAGTTTGTTAGGTAATCATTTTGTCAGCCAGTTAGTTACGTAATCATTTAGTCAGTCAGTTAGTGAGTTAGTTAGATAGTTAGGTAATCATTTAGTCAGTCAGTGAGTTAGTTAGTTAGTTACTTAGTTACTTAGTTACTTAGTTAGTTACTTAGTTAGTTAGGTAATCATTTAGTCAGTCAGTGAGTTAGTTAGGTAATCATTTAGTCAGTCAGTGAGTGAGTGAGTGAGTTAGTTAGTTACTTAGTTAGTTAGTTAGTTCGTTTGTTAGTTAGTTAGGTAATCATTTAGTCAGTCAATGAGTTTGTTAGGTAATCATTTTGTCAGTCAGTTAGTTAGGTAATCATTTAGTGAGTCAGTTAGTTAGTTAGTTAGATAGTTAGGTAATCATTTAGTCAGTCAGTGAGTTAGTTTGTTAGGTAATCATTTTGTCAGTCAGTTAGTTATTTAGTTTGTTTGTCCATGAGGTTCTGAGCTCAGTTGAATGCTTTATCTTCTCCTCTCAGGCAACACCGTTGTCCTGAGGCGTAAATTCTCTGCCTCTAACTTCTGGGATGACTGCAGGAAACACAAGGTGACTGTGATCCAGTACATAGGAGAGATCATGAGGTACCTCTGTAACTCACCCAAGGTACTGGAACACATGCCTCCTGTTACTTTCATCATTCAGACCATTAAAGACCAAAAATAAATGGGCTGGTAGTATTAAATCACTAATCAATGTAAACCAAATACCTGTACATCCTATCCTCTCTCCTCTCCACTCCTCCTCTCTCCTCCTCTCTTCACCTCTATCCTCTCTCCTCTCCGCTCCTCACCTCTCTCTGATCCTCACCTCTTCTCTCCTCTCCTCTCCTCTTCTCTCCTCACCTCTCCCCACCTCTTCTCTTCTCTCCTCCCCTCTCCCCTCCTCTCCTCTCTTCTCCTCTCCTCTCCTCTCCTCTCCTCTCCTCTCCTCTCCTCTCCTCTCCTCTCCTCTCCTCTCCTCTCCTCTCCTCTCCTCTCCTCTCCTCTCCTCTCCTCTCCTCTCCTCTCCTCTCCTCTCCTTTCCTCTCCTCTCCTCTCCTCTCCTCTCCTCAGAAAGATAATGACAGGCATCACAAGGTACGTCTGGCCCTGGGTAACGGGCTTAGAGCAGACACCTGGTCAGAGTTCCTGCAGCGTTTTGGTGACGTCCGTATCTGTGAATGTTATGGAGCCACCGAGGGACACGTCGGCTTCATGAACTACATCGGGAAAGTCGGAGCGATCGGCAAAGAGCATTTTCTTCATAAAGTGAGACTACTGTCTGGGACAATAATGGCTCCTGTGTTCCAAATATCAGCCTATTCCCTTTATAGTGCACTACTTTCAACCAGGGTCAATAGGGCTCTGGTCAAATGTAGCGCACTATATAGGGAATAGGGTGCCGTTGGGATGCAGACACTGAGCTTCTGAGAAAGACTACCTTGTTTCTATTCCTGACAGTCTATGTGAGATGTATTATGTCAGTGTGATGAAGTGTGTCAGGACACTGTTCTGTATGGAAACTCAAGTAGAAGTAGAACATCTTTGTTTTCTGGTGGCACGATACTACCTTCATTGTTATTAGATGCTCGTATTACATAGCTATTACATAGGTATTACTCTCCATACATACATTACACTACATACATACATTACACTACATACAGTAGATACATTACACTACATACATACATTACACTACATAGATACATTACACTACATAGATGCATTACACAGATACATTACACTACATAGATACATTACACTACATAGATACATTACACTACATAGATACATTACACTACATAGATGCGTTACACAGATACATTACACTACATACATCTATTACACAACATACATACATTACACTACATATATACATTACGCTACATACATACATTACACTACATAGATACACTACATACAGTAGATACATTACACTACATACATCCATTACACAACATACATACATTACACTACATATATACATTACACTACATATATACATTACACTACATACATACATTACACTACATAGATACATTACACTACATATATGCATTACACTACATATATACATTACACTACATATATACATTACACTACATATATACATTACGCTACATACATACATTACACTACATAGATACACTACATACAGTAGATTCATTACACTACATACATCCATTACACAACATAGATACATTACACTACATACAGTAGATACATTACACTACATAGATACATTACACTACATACAAACATTACACTACATAGATACATTACACTACATACATACATTATACTACATACAGTAGATACATTACACTACATAGATACATTATACTACATACATACATTATACTACATACAGTAGTTACATTACACTACATAGATACATTACACTACATAGATACATTACACCACATTCATACATTACACTACATAGATGCATTACACTACATACAGACATTACACTACATAGATACAATACACTACATACAGTATATACATTACACTACATAGATACATTACACTACATAGATGCATTATACTACATAAAGTAGATACATTACACGTCATAGATACATTACACTACATAGATGCATTATACTACATAAAGTCGATACATTACACTTCATAGATACATTACACTACATAGATACATTACACTACATACAGTGGATACATTACACTACATACAGTAGATACATTACACTACATAGATACATTATACTACATAAAGTAGATACATTACACTACATAGATACATCATTTACATTTACATTTACGTCATTTAGCAGACGCTCTTATCCAGAGCGACTTACAAATTGGTGCAATCACCTTATGATATCCAGTGGAACAACCACTTTACAATAGTACATCTATATATTTTTTGGGGGGGGAGGGTTAGAAGGATTACTTTATCCTATCCCAGGTATTCCTTAAAGAGGTGGTGTTTCAGGTGTCTACGGAAGGTGGTGATTGACTCCGCTGTCCTGGCGTCGTGAGGGAGCTTGTTCCACCATTGGGGTGCCAGAGCAGCGAACAGTTTGGACTGGGCTGAGTGGGAATTGTGCTTCCATAGAAGTAGGGAGGCGAGCAGGCCAGAGGTGGATGAACACAGTGCCCTTCTTTGGGTGTAGGGCCTGATCAGAGCCTGAAGGTATGGAGGTGCCGTTCCCCTCACAGCTCTGTAGGCAAGCACCATGGTCTTGTAGCAGATGCGAGCTTCAACTGGAAGCCAGTGGAGTGTGCGGAGGAGCGGGGTGACATGAGAGAACTTGGGAAGGTTGAACACCAGACGGGCTGTGGCGTTCTGGATGAGTTGTAGGGGTTTAATGGCACAGGCAGGGAGCCCCGCCAACAGTGAGTTGCAGTAATCCAGACGGGAGATGACAAGTGCCTGGATTAGGACCTGCGCCGCTTCCTGTGTAAGGCAGGGTCTGCGAATATTGTAGAGCATGAACCTACAGGATCAGGTCACCGCCTTGATGTTAGCGGAGAAAGACAGGGTGTTGTCCAGGGTCACGCCAAGGCTCTTAGCACTCTAGGAGGAGGACACAATGGAGTTGTCAACCGTGATGGCGAGATCATGGAACGGGAAGAGCTCCCGGGGAAGGACTGCATACATTACACTACATATATACATTACACTACATAGATACATTACACTACATAGATACATTACACTACATATATTCATTACACTACATAGATACATTACACTACATACAGTAGATACATTACACTACATACAGCAGATACATTACACTACATAGATACATTACACTACATACATACATTACACTACATAGATATATTAGACTACATAGATACATTACGTACATACATTACACAGATACATTACACTACACATATACATTACACTACATGGATACATTACACTACATAGATACATTACATTACATACATACATTACACAGATACATTACACTACATAGATACATTACACTACATAGATACATTACACTACATAGATACTGTCACGACTGTCTAGGACCAGTGGAGAGGTGGAATCAGGAGCAGGAGACAGAGGGCCGGAGCAACGGTGTTTTAATAATATTATTGACACGCAATAGCCATAGGGCACCAGGCGCGTGGCGAAGTCTGCCAGGGGAAAAACACCTCCCCAAAAAAGCGCACTGGAAACGAAAGCGCACGGGGCGCAGCCCGGCAATAATAATCTACAATAACAATTTATAATCACAACTGTCCTGAGTGGACAATAAACAATCCCGCACGAGAACCCCAACTGAAAATACACACTAAATAACCCCCCACTAATGACAAACACAAAACAGGTGCGAGATAGACAGACAGACAAAACCAAAAGACACAGAAACAACGATCGGTGGCAGCTAATAGGCCGGCGACAACGACCGCCGAGCGCCGCCCGACCGAGGAGGGGCGCCACCTTCGTTACATACTGTGACAGTACCCCTCCCCTGACGCGCGGCTCCAGCCGCGCGCCGACGCCGGCCTCGGGGACGGCCCGGAGGGCGAGGCGCCGGCCGATTCGGACGGCGACGGTGGAATTCTTGTAGCATAGGTGGATCTAGAATGTCCGCCGCCAGAACCCAGCACCTCTCCTCCGGACCGTACCCCTCCCAGTCCACGAGGTACTGCAGGCCCCCGACCCGACGTCGGGAGTCCAGGATGGCTCGGACTGTGTACGCCGGGGCCCCCCCGATGTCCAGGGGGGGCGGGGGGACCTCCAGCACCTCATCGTCCTGCAGTGGACCAGCTACCACTGGCCTGAGGAGAGACACATGAAACGAGGGGTTAATACGGTAATATGAAGGGAGTTGTAACCTGTAACACACCTCGTTTATCCTCCTCAGGACTTTGAACGGCCCCACAAACCGCGGACCCAGCTTCCGGCAGGGCAGGCGGAGAGGCAGGTTCCGGGTCGAGAGCCAGACTCTGTCCCCCGGATTATACACGGGGGCGTCACTGCGGTGGCGGTCAGCGCTCACCTTGTGACGTTCACCAGCCCTCCTTAGGCACACCTGGACACCATTCCAGGTCTCCTGAGAGCGCTTCACCCATGCATCCACCGCAGGAGCCTCCGTCTGGCTCTGTTGCCATGGCACCAGGACCGGCTGATACCCCAATACCACCTGGAAGGGTGATAGGTTGGTAGAGGAGTGGCGCTGAGAGTTCTGGGCCATCTCGGCCCATGGCACGAACTGCGCCCACTCCCCTGGCCGGTCCCGGCAATACGACCGCAGGAACCTGCCCACATCCTGGTTAATGCGCTCCACCTGCCCATTACTCTCGGGGTGGAACCCCGAGGTCAAGCTGACCGAGACCCCCAGCCTCTCCATAAACGATCTCCACACCCTGGACGTGAACTGGGGACCCCGATCAGATACGATGTCCTCGGGCACCCCATAGTGCTGGAAGACATGGGTGAACAGGGCCTCCGCGGTTTGCAGGGCCGTAGGAAGACCGGGCAAAGGGAGCAGACGGCAGGACTTAGAGAACCTGTCCACAACGACCAGGATCGCCGTATTACCCTGGGACGGCGGGAGATCCGTGAGGAAATCCACCGAGAGGTGAGACCAAGGCCGCTGTGGAACGGGGAGGGGCTGTAATTTCCCTCGAGGCAGGTGCCTAGGAGCCTTGCACTGAGCGCATACCGAACAGGAAGAGACATAACGCCGAACATCCTCAGCCAAGGTGGGCCACCAGTACCTTCCCTTCAGGCCCCGCACTGTCCGTTCCACCCCAGGATGACCCGAGGAGGGTAGAGCGTGGGACCATCGGATCAGACGATCGCGGACACCAAGCGGAACGTATTTCAGGCCCACGGGACATTGAGGAGGAGTGGGTTCTGACCGACCCGCCCGCTCGATGTCCGCATCCACCTCCCATACCACCGGTGCCACCAGACAGGAGGCGGGGAGTATGGGAGTGGGATCGATGGTCCGCTCCTCGGTGTCGTAGAGACGCGACAGTGCGTCAGCCTTCCGGTTCCGGGAACCTGGAATGTACGAGAGGGTAAAGTGAAACCTCGTAAAAAACATGGCCCACCTTGCCTGACGGGGATTAAGCCTCCTCGCTGCCCGAATATACTCCAGGTTACGGTGGTCGGTCCAGATGAGAAAAGGGTGACGTGCCCCCTCAAGCCAATGTCTCCACACTGTCAAAGCCCTGACCACGGCTAACAGCTCCCGGTCCCCCACATCATAGTTGCGCTCCGCCGGGCTCAGCTTCTTAGAAAAGAAGGCACATGGGCGGAGCTTCGGAGGAACGCCCGAGCGCTGCGATAGCACAGCTCCTACCCCAGCCTCGGACGCGTCCACCTCCACTATGAATGGCAAGGAGGGGTCCGGATGCGCCAGGACAGGTGCATTGGTAAACAGAACCTTCAGACGATGGAAGGCTCTGTCCGCCTCTGCTGACCATCGTAGCCGCACCGGCCCCCCCTTCATCAGTGAGGTAATGGGAGCCGCCACCTGACCAAAACCCCGGATAAACCTCCGATAATAATTAGCGAACCCCAAGAACCGCTGCACCTCCTTCACAGTGGTTGGGGTGGGCCAATTACGCACAGCCGTCACGCAGTCACACTCCACCTCTACCCCCGAGGTGGAAATGCGATATCCTAGAAATGAGACGGCTCGTTTGAAGAACTCGCATTTCTCAGCCTTGACGTATAGGTTATGCTCCAGCAGCCGCCCAAGCACTTTACGCACAAGGGACACATGCTCGGCGCGTGTGGCGGAGCAAATCAGGATGTCATCGATGTACACCACCACACCCTGCCCGAGCATGTCCCGAAGGACCTCGTCCACAAAGGATTGGAAGACAGCGGGAGCGTTCTTTAACCCATACGGCATGACGAGGTACTCATAATGGCCCGATGTGGTACTAAATGCGGTTTTCCACTCGTCTCCATCTCGGATACGCACCAGGTTATATGCGCTCCTGAGATCTAATTTCGTGAAGAAGCGCGCCCCGTGAAATGACTCCACTGCCGTAGCAATGAGAGGTAGCGGGTAACTGAAACCCACTGTGATAGCATTTAGACCTCTATAGTCAATGCACGGGCGCAGACCTCCCTCCTTCTTCTTCACGAAAAAAAAACTCGAGGAGACGGGGGACTTAGATGGCCGAATGTATCCCTGTCTCAAGGATTCAGTGACGTATGTATCCATAGCCACTGTCTCCTCCTGAGACAGAGGATAGACGTGACTCCTAGGAAGAACCGCGTCGGCCTGGAGGTTTATCGCACAATCCCCTCGTCGATGGGGGGGTAATAGAGTCGCCTTCGTCTTACTGAAGGCGATAGCCAAATCGGCATACTCTGAGGGAATGTGCACGGTGGAGACTTGGTCTGGACTCTCCACCGTAGTCGCACCGATGGAAACTCCTATGCACCTACCTGAGCACTCCCTCGACCACCCCGTAAGAGCCCTCTGTCTCCACGAAATCTGCGGGTTGTGCGTGGCTAGCCAGGGGATTCCCAGTACCACCGGAAACGCTGGGGAGTCAATGAGGAACAGGCTGATACGCTCCTCATGACCCCCCCACGTCTGCATAACCAGTGGCACTGTGACCTCCCCTACTTGGCCTGACCCTAGCGGTCGACTATCTAGGGCGTGCACAGGGAAGGGGTGGTCCAGCTGAACCAGGGGAATCCCTAACCTCTTCGCTAACCCACGGTCCATAAAACTCCCAGCTGCACCTGAATCGACTAGTGCCTTATACTGGAAGTGAGGGGAAAAATCAGGAAAACAAACAGAGGTGTACATGTGGTCGACAGGGGGCTCTGGGTGTGGCTGGTGCGGACTCACCTGGGGGTTCGAAGTAGTGCTCTGCCTGCCCTCCGAACTCCCGGGGGGACCACTCCAGCACCGGTCCACAGTGTGTCCTCTGCGTCCACATCGGGTGCAGGAGAGACCCCCCCCTCCGGTCCTCCTCGACGCAGTCCCCCCTATCTCCATGGGCTGTGGAGCGGGGGGACTGGGAGGCGGAACGAACAGGCCCCGACTGGAACGTCCCCGGGAAGCCAGCAGGTTGTCCAGTCTAATGGACAAATCCACCAGTTGGTCTAAGGTGGAGGTGTTGTCCCTACAGGCCAGCTCCCGGCGGACGTCCTCGCGAAGGCTACACCTATAGTGGTCTATCAAGGCCCGCTCGTTCCACCCCGATCCAGCGGCGAGAGTCCGGAATTCTAGGGCGAAATCCTGAGCGCTCCTCGTCTCCTGTCTCAAGTGGAATAGCCGCTCACCCGCCGCCCTGCCCTCCGGGGGATGATCGAAAACCGCCCGGAAGCGGCGGGTGAACTCAGGGTAGTCGCCCCGAGCCGAGTCTGGGCCATCCCAGACCGCATTGGCCCATTCCAGGGCTCGACCCGTGAGACAGGAGACGAGGACGCTCACTCTCTCTTCGTCGGAAGGGGGGGGGCGGACGGTCGCCAGGTATAGTTCCAATTGGAGCAAAAACCCCTTGCACCCAGCGGCCGTCCCATCGAACTCCCGGGGAGGAGTAATCCGGATACCACCGGCGGCCGCTTCAGGGGGTGTGTGTAGGGGCGCAGGGTGAGGGACCGGAGCTGGTCCAGCTGGGGAAGCACCTCTCTTCCAGTTCTCCAACCGGGCCAACACCTGGTCCATGGCCGAGCCGAGGCGGTGGAGGAGGCTGGCGTGTTGAGAGACCTGCTCAGCCATGGACGGCGCTTCTGCTCCTGCTGACTCCATATTCGGTGCGGGATTCTGTCACGACTGTCTAGGACCAGTGGAGAGGTGGAATCAGGAGCAGGAGACAGAGGGCCGGAGCAACGGTGTTTTAATAATATTATTGACACGCAATAGCCGTAGGGCACCAGGCGCGTGGCGAAGTCTGCCAGGGGAAAAACACCTCCCCAAAATAAGCGCACTGGAAACGAAAGCGCACGGGGTGCAGCCCGGCAATAATAATCTACAATAACAATTTATAATCACAACTGTCCTGAGTGGACAATAAACAATCCCGCACGAGAACCCCAACTGAAAATACACACTAAATAACCCCCCACTAATGACAAACACAAAACAGGTGCGAGATAGACAGACAGACAAAACCAAAAGACACAGAAACAACGATCGGTGGCAGCTAATAGGCCGGCGATGACGACCGCCAAGCGCCGCCCGACCGAGGAGGGGCGCCACCTTCGTTAGATACTGTGACAGATACATTACACTACATAGATACATTACACTACATACACACATTACACTACATAGATACATTACACTACATAGATACATTATACTACATACACACATTACACTACATAGATACATTACACTACATAGATGCATTACAGTACATAGATGCATTACACTACATAGATGCTTTACACTACATACATTATACTACATACATACATTACACTACATACAGTTGAAGTCGGAAGTTTACATACACTTGCAAAAATTCCCAAAAATGGCTTTAGAAACTTCTGATAGGTTAGTTGACATAATTTGAGTCAATTGGAGGTGTATCTGTGGATGTATTTCAAGGCCTACCTTCAAACGCAGTGACTCTTTGCTTGACATCATGGGAAAATCAAAAGAAATCAGCCAAGACCTCAGAAAAAAATGGTAGACCTCCACAAGTCTGGTTCATCCTTGGGAAAAATTTCCAAATGCCTGAAGGTACCACGTTCATCTGTAAAAACAGTAGTACGCAAGTATAAACACCATGGAACCACGCAGCCGTCATACCGCTCAGGAAGGAGATGGCTTCTGTCTCCTAGAGATTAACGTACTTTGGTGCGAAAAGTGCAAATCAATCCCAGAACAACAGCAAAGGACCTTGTGAAGATGCTGGAGGAAACAGGTACAAAATAATCTATATCCACAGTAAAACGAGTCCTATATCGACATAACCTGAAAGGCCGCTCAGCAAGGAAGAAGCCACTGCTCCAAAACTTCCATGAAAAAGCCAGACTACGGTTTGCAACTGCACATGGGGACAAATATTGTACTTTTTGGAGAAATGTCCTCTGGTTTGATTTAACAAAAATAGAACTGTTTGGCCATAATGACCATCGTTATGTTTGGAGGAAAAGGGAGGAGGCTTGCTAGCCGAAGAATACCATCCTAGGCATTCCCTGTGGCTCAGTTGGTAGAGCATGGTGTTTGCAATGCCAGCATGATGGTAGAGCATGTGGGTTCGATTCCCACGGGGGTCCAGTACAAAACAAACAAACAAAAAAAATCCCAACCGTGAAACACGGGGTGGCAGCATCATGTTGTTGGGGTGCTTTGCTGCAGGAGGGACTGGTGCACTTCACAAAATAGATGGCATCATGAGGAAGGAAAATTATGTGGATATATTGAAGCAACATCTCAAGACATCAGTCAGGAAGTTAAAGCTTAGTTGCAAATGTATCTTCCAAATGGACAATGACCCCCAAGCATACTTCCAAAGTTGTGGCAAAATGGCTTAAAGACAATGAAGTCAAGGTATTGGAGTGGCCATCACAAAGCCCTGACCTCAATCCTATAGAACATTTGTGGGCAGAACTGAAAAAGCGTGTGCGAGCATGGAGGCCTAAAAATCTGACTCAGTTACACCAGCTCTTTCAGGAGGAATAGGCCAAAATTCAACCAACTTATTGTGGGAAGCTTGTGGAAGGCTTGACCTAAGTTAAACAATTTAAAGGCAATGCTACCAAATACTAATTGAGTGTATGTAAACTTCTGACCAACTGGGAAAGCTGAAATAAATGATTCTCTACTATTCTGACATTTCACATTCTTAAAATAAAGTGGTGATCCTAACTGACCTTAGACAGGGCATTTTTACTAGGATTAAATGTCAGGAATTGCAGAAAAAACTGAGTTGTAATGTATTTGGCTAAGGTGTATGTAAACTTCTGACTTCAACTGTACAGTCGTAGCCAAAAGTTTTGAGAATGACACAAATATTAATTTTCACAAAGTCTGCTGCTTCAGTTTGTATGATGGCAATTTGCATATACTCCAGAATGTTATGAAGAGTGATCAGATGAATTGCAATTAATTGTAAAGTCCCTCTTTGCCACGCAAATTAACTGAATCCCCGACAAACATTTCCACTGCATTTCAGCCCTGCCACAAAAGGACCAGCTGACATCATGTCAGTGATTCTCTCGTTAACACAGGTGTGAATGTTGACGAGGACAAGGCTGGAGATCACGCTGTCATCTGATTGAGTTTGAATAACAGACTGGAAGCTTCAAAAGGAGGGTGGTGTTTGGAATCATTGTTCTTCCTCTGTCAATCATGGTTACCTGCAAGGAAACACGTGCCGTCATCATTTCTTTGCACAAAAAGGGCCTCACAGGCAAGGATATTGCTGCAGGGTAAGATTGCACCTAAATCAACCATTTATCGGATCATCAAGAACTTCAAGGACAACGGTTCAATTGTTGTGAAGAAGGCTTCAGGGCGCCCAAGATAGTCCAGCAAGCGCCAGGACCATCTCCTAAAGTTGATTTAGCTGTGGGATCGGGGCACCACCAGTACAGAGCTTGCTCAGGAATGGCAGCAGGCAGGTGTGATTGCATCTGCACGCACAGTGAGGCGAAGACTTTTGGAGGATGGCCTGGTGTCAAGAAGGGCAGCAAAGAAGCCACTTCTCTCCAGGAAAAACATCAGGGACATATTGATATTCTGCAAAAGGTACAGGGATTGGACTGCTGAGGACTGGGGTGAAGTCATTTTCTCTGAGAAATCCCCTTTCCGATTGTTTGGGGCATCCGGGAAAAAGCTTGTCCGGAGAAGACAAGGTGAGCGCTACCATCAGTCCTGTGTCATGCCAACAGTAAAGCATCCTGAGACCATTCATGTGTGGGGTTGCTTCTCAACCAAGGGAGGGGCTCACTCATAATTTTGCCTAAGAACACAGCCATGAATAAAGAATGGTACCAACACACCCTCCGAGAGCAACTTCTCCCAACCATCTAGGAACAGTTTGGTGATGAACAATGCCTTTTCCAGCATGATGGAGCACCTTGCCATAAGGCAAAAGTAATAACTAAGTGGCTCGGGGAACAAAACATCGATATTTTGGGTCCATGGCCAGGAAACTCCCCAGACCTTAATCCCATTGAGAACTTGTGGTCAATCCTCAAGAGGCAGGTGGACAAACAAAAACCCACAAATTCTGACAAACTCCAAGCATTGATTATGCAAGAATGGGCTGCCATCAGTCAGGATGTGGCCCAGAAGTTAATTGACAGCATGCCAGGGTGGATTGCAGAGGTCTTGAATAGAAGGGTCAAAACTGCAAATATTGACTCTTTGCATCAACTTCATGTAATTGTCAATAAAAGCCTTTGACACTTATGAAATGCTTTTAATTATACTTCAGTATTCCATCGTAACATTTGACAAAAATATCTAAAGAAGCAGCAAACTTTGTGGAAATTAATATTTGTGTCATTCTCAAAACTGTTGGCCACGACTGTACATACATTACACTACACAGATACATTACACTACATAGATACAGTACACTACATACATACATTACACTACATACATACATTACACTACATAGATATATTACACTATATACGTACATACATTACATTGATACGGTGTAGATAGATGCATTACATTGCATAGATGTATTACACTACATAAAGTGGCTTGCGAAAGTATTCAGCCCCTTGGCATTTTTCCTATTTTGTTGCCTTACAACCTGGAATTGATTTTTGGGTGGTTTGTATCATTTGATTTACACAACATGCCTACCACTTTGAAGATGCAAAATCTTTTTTATTGTGAAACAAACCAGAAATAAGACAAAAAACAGAAAACTTGAGCGTGCATAACTATTCACCCCCCCAAAGTCAATACTTTGTAGAGCCACCTTTTGCAGCAATTACAGCTGCAAGTCTCTTGGGGTATGTCTCTATAAGCTTGGCACATCTAGCCACTGTGATTTTTGCCCATTCTTCAAGGCAAAACTGCTCCCGCTCCTTCAAGTTGGATGGGTTCCGCTGGTGTAAAGCAATCTTTAAGGCATACCACAGATTCTCAATTGGATTGAGGTCTGGGCTTTGACTAGGCCATTCCAAGACATTTAAATATTTCCCCTTAAACCACTCGAGTGTTGCTTTAGCAGTATGCTTAGGGTCATTGTCCTGCTGGAAGGTGAACCTCCGTCCCAATCTCAAATCTCTGGAAGACTGAAACAGGTTTCCCTCAAGAATTTCCCTGTATTTAGCGCCATCGATCATTCCTTCAATTCTGACCACTTTCCCAGTCCCTGCCGATGAAAAACATCCCCATAGCATGATGCTACCAGTACCATGCTTCGCTGTGGGGATAGTGTTCTCGGGGTGATGAGAGGTGTTGGGTTTGCGCCAGACATAGTGTTTCCCTTGATGGCCAAAAACCTACATTTTTGTCTCATCTGACCAGAGTACCTTCTTCCATATAATTAAGCAATGGCTTTTTTCTGGACACTCTTCCATAAAGCCCAGCTCTGTGGAGTGTACGGCTTAAAGTGGTCCTATGGACAGATACTCCAATCTCCACTGTGGAGCTTTGCAGCTCCTTCAGGGTTATCTTTGTTATCTTTGTTGCCTCTCTGATTAATGCCCTCCTTGCCTGGTCCGTGAGTTTTGGTGGGTGGCCCTCTCTTGGCAGGTTTGTTGTGGTGCCATACTCTTTCCATTTTTTAATAATGGATTTATTGGTGCTCCGTGGGATGTTCAAAGTTTCAGATATTTTTTTATAACCCAACCCTGGTCTGTACTTCTCCACAACTTTGTCCCTGACCTGTTTGGAGAGCTCCTTGGTCTTCATAGTGCCACTTGCTTGGTGGTACCTCTTGCTTAGTGGTGTTGCAGACTCTAGGGCCTTTCAGAACAGGTGTATATATATTGAGATCATGTGACAGATCGTGTGACACTTAGATTGCACACAGGTGAACTTTATTTAACTAATTATGTGACTTCTGAAGGTAATTGGTTGCACCAGATCTTATTTAGAGGCTTCATAGCATAGGGGGTGAATACATATGCACTCACCACTTTTCAGTTTTAAATTTGTTTTGATAAAAGTAATTTCTTCCATTTCACTTCACCAATTTGGACTATTTTGTTTATGTCCGTTACATGAAATCCAAATAAAAATCTATTTCATATTACAGGTTGTAGTGCAACAAAATAGGAAAAACGCCAAGGGGGGGTGAATACTTTTGAAAGGCACTATACAAGCGTTATACTATGTACATGCATTACACTACATATATGCATTACACTACATAGATACATTACACTACATATATGCTTTACACTACATATATGCATTACACTACATCGACACATTACACTACATATATGCTTTACACTACATATATGCATTACACTACATAGATACATTACACTACATATATGCTCTACACTACATAGATGCATTACACTACATAGATACATTACACTACATATATGCATTACACTACATAGATACATTACACTACATATATGCTCTACACTACATAGATGCATTACACTACATAGATGCATTACACTACATATATGCATTACACTACATAGATGCATTACACTACATAGATACATTCAACTACATAGACATATTACACTGTATATGTACATACATTGTTATTATTTGACCCTGCTGGTCATCTATGAACATTTGAACATCTTGGCCATGTTCAGTTATAATCTCCACCCAGCACAGCCAGAAGAGGACTGGCCACCCATTATAGCCTGGTTCCTCTAGGTTTCTTCTTAGGTTTCGGCCTTTCTTGGGAGTTTTTCCTAGCCACTGTGCTTCTACACTTGCATTGCTTGCTGTTTGGGGTTTTAGGCTGTGTTTCTGTACAGTACTTTGTGACATCAGCTGATGCAAGAAGGGCCTTATAAATAGATTTGAGTGAGTGATTGATATGGTGTATCATTGTTTTCTATTGTTATGTGTGTTGTCTGTCTGTCTGTCTGTCTGTCTGTCTGTCTGTCTGTCTGTCTGTCTGTCTGTCTGTCTGTCTGTCTGTCTGTCTGTCTGTCTGTCTGTCTGTCTGTCTGTCTGTCTGTCTGTCTGTCTGTCTGTCTGTCTGTCTGTCTGTCTGTCTGTCTGTCTGTCTGTCTGTCTGTCTGTCTGTCTGTCTGTATGTGTGTTCGCAGGCAAGCTTCTCCTACGCTCTGATTCAGTATGACACAGAGAGAGAGGAACCTGTCAAAGACTCCAGAGGTTTATGTATCAAAGTCCCTAAAGGTGAGAACACACACATATACACACACACACACACACACACACACACACACACACACACACACACACACACACACACACACACACACACACACACACACACACACACACACACACACACACACACACACACACACACACACACACACCCCCCCCCCTATTCACACAGACACCCCATTACTTGTTGTTTTGGTCCTCAGGAGAAACTGGATTGCTGGTTGCCAAGATTACGGTGCAGACTCCGTTCAGTGGCTATGCTAATAACCAGCAGCAGACAGACAGGAAGAAGCTGAGAGATGTGTTTGTTAAGGGAGATCTGTACTTCAACAGTGGAGACCTGCTGAGGATCGACCACGAAGGCTTTATTTACTTCATGGACCGCATTGGAGACACCTTCAGGTCAGAAACGCTTTAGCTGTTTTACTTTAGTAGTTATCAACTAAAGGTTTAATAATGAGCTGGGTTTAATACTATAGATGTAATGTTATTGTCCTGTCCTGTCAATCACCTGCAGGTTGAGTTATGAGCTGGGTTTCTCTAGGTTTCTTCCTTCCTGGAAGTGTTTGCAGTCTGCTTCTGCTTGCTCTTTGTGTTCTAGGCCAGGCTACTGTCTGAATTAATTTGATATGAGTTAACATCCAGGTGGAAAGGAGAGAACGTGGCCACCACGGAGGTGACTGAGCACCTGATCATGGTGGAATGTATCGAAGAAGCCAACGTCTACGGTGTCAAGGTTCAAGGTGATTTTGCATTTCAGTCATTTAGCAGATAATCTTATCCAGAGGTAGCTAGGTTCATTTAACAGACTCTCTTATCCAGAGGTAGCTAGGTTCATTTAGCAGACTCTCTTATCCAGAGGTAGCTAGGTTCATTTAACAGACTCTCTTATCCAGAGGTAGCTAGGTTCATTTAGCAGACTCTCTTATCCAGAGGTAGCTAGGTTCATTTAACAGAGTCTCCTATCCAGAGGTAGCTAGGTTCATTTAACAGACTCTCTTATCCAGAGCGACTTACAGTCACCTCATTAAACATATCTTTTTTATAGAATAGTTTTATTCATAGGATGTTTTATATACACTACACACAGTTGACATAGTATATATAGCTACATATAACAATACACACCTACACACCTACAACACACACAGTCACATCATTGTGTAGTTATTAACCCAGTGTGTTCTTCTCATGTTGGCTGTGAAGGACCAGGACTTTAAAGGGGGAGAATTTAAAATCAATGGGAATTTCTGAAAATGTATTAAAGTCAGCTGTCTCTCTTGGTGATCCTGCTTTGTGACGTACCCCACAGGACACGAGGGGAGGGTTGGAATGGCAGCGGTCAAACTGAAAGATGACATGGAGTTTGACAGTAAAGCCACACTGGAGCACGTCAAGACCTGCCTGCCCAGCTACGCTAGACCACGCTTCATACGCATACAGGTGATCCCGTGGGAATAATGTTCAAATTACAATCATCGTCATGATACCTTTTATTTACAAAGCGCTTAAAGCTACCATCTGGGATATGTTGAAGAGATTCCCTGATCCCAGATTGTACTTTTTTAAAGATTTTCTCAAAACGCTTAAGATTCATAAAACATACATTTTAACGTAATTTATTTTATTTTAAAAATCCCAGAATTCCTTGGCTGTCACTGGAACGTTCAAGCAGATGAAGGTGAAGCTAGCCGAAGAGGGATTCAACCCATCCGTGATGCAGGATCGATTATACTACCTGGAGGACAGTAAGGGATACATCCCCATGACACAGGAGATGTACCAGTCTATTTCTGATGGAAAGATACACTTATGATTGATTTTCTTTTACAGATTTTCTAACTGTTAATCTCTTATTTTACAATTAACTGTCAAATTATTCACTGTTGTGTTTAAATGAAAGGGAGCAAAATACTAATGTCAAAGACCAAGTATTAACATTTTGTGCATTTTATGACTATTGAGAGAAAAAAAAAAAATGAAAACTGAACATTTTATGGAACATTATTAAATAAATAAATCTAGATTGATTTTGTAATAAATACTAAAGACATATTGTGTATCTATCTGAGATGTGTGGCTGTGTCACTTAAAAAAATGATATC
Source organism: Salmo salar (assembly GCF_965601325.2). Lineage (NCBI taxonomy): Eukaryota > Metazoa > Chordata > Actinopteri > Salmoniformes > Salmonidae > Salmo > Salmo salar. The sequence continues at coordinate 46,835,970 of NC_138316.1, read as the reverse complement.
TGATAAAAAATAATAAATAAAAGACCTCAGAGCTCTGCCATCTCTGCACCCTGAAATCACAAAGGTGTTTGTGGGAAACATTTGGTAGGGAGACTACAGGGTCGTATGCATCGGGAACCAAATGGAAGAAAACGGATTGGACCAAGGTGGGACTACCTGAACTTGTACAATAAGAAACATTCATTTTCATTTTCCATTGCAAAACATTTTGCTACGGTGTGCCTAATGAATATGACCCAGGAGCTAACCTTGGCTACAGTAGAGCAGGAAAGTTAGTGGTATCTATTGTAGTCACAGAGGAACAAGACCAACAGCTGAGTCTCCTACACCCAGAGGAGGACCAGGGATTTGGGGAGATCTGAGCTTTGGGGCGATCTGAAGTCCCCTGACAGGGCAGCACACCTGGTAGCGCCCACACTGCACCCACAGGTGGCAGAAACTGGGCAAGCTGTAGAACTTGGTGAGCTTTCTCAGGACCCGTTTTCCCAGCTGGTTGGAATTGGTTGGAGAAGGCCACTCTGGGATCTGAAAGAGGCCTGAGGGGCTTGGGCCTGAGGAGAGACGCCTGAGCTGGGTGTCATTTAGGGGGGGGATGAGGTCTGGGTCTTTATGTCCAGGCTGCGAGTCCGTGACAGAGCTAGAGAGAGGCTTAGAAAGGGGATCAGTGTTATGACCAAACAGGGGCCCAATGGGGCCAGGTAAGGGCTCACTGCTGCAGCTCAGAGAGCGTACTCTCCTCCTCGACCTGTTCTCAGACCCTTTATCCATCCAGAATGGTGGTTGTGGTCTAAATCCAGTCTTATCACTGTCCAAGTGGAGCTGTGGTTGGACCCTCTGAACTCTGAAGGCAGAAGTACAGGGGATATCTTTAGGGCCGACTCTGGCTCCTGTCTCTGGGTCCTGGCTGGTCTGGGCCTGGCTGGTCCCGAGCTCTCTGGATCCTGTCTTGGGGCTGGTCTGTGTTGTGCCGGCCTCTAGCTCTTTGGATCCTGTCTTGGTGCTAGTGTGTGTCTGGCCGGCCTCCAGCTCTTTGGATCCTGTCTTGGGGCTGGTCTGTGTCGGGTCGGCCTCCAGCTCTTTGGATCCTGTCTTGGGGCTGGTCTGTGTCGAGCCGGCCGCTAGCTCTTTGGATCCGGTCTTGGGGCTGGTCTGTGTCGGGCCAGCCTCCAGCTCTTTGGATCCTGTCTTGGGGCTGGTCTGTGTCGGGCCAGCCTCCAGCTCTTTGGATCCTGTCTTGGGGCTGGTCTGTGTCGGGCCGGTCTCTTGCTTTTTGGGTGTTTTTAGTGTTTCATCCTCTGTGTCACTGATGGCCTTTTCAATCTCCTTTGGTTTCCTAGTCATGAGAGAGGCAGCCAAGCCCTCTGCCGCTGCTGTTGTGTGATTCTCCGAATCACTGTTTGTCTCTGACAGCTTTTCAACAGTTTTTCTGACTGGAGACTGCTGCTCCTCCATGTTACTGACCGCCTGTTTTTCGGCCTCCTCGGCCAGAAGGTCGGCGGCCATTTTGTGAATGATGTTCCAGTCCCTGATGATGTCCTCTGAGGTGGTCAGCTGTGACGTCACGGTGAAGCGGATGATGCGTTTCCTATCGATGTCGGCGTGGACAAGGTACATGGTGCCGGACCACGTCAGTCGCCGTAGCAACTCCTGAGTCAGAGCATTCCCTTCCTGAGAGAGATGGAGGGTGAGTCAGAGAGAGAGGGAAGGGGGGGAGAGAGAGAGGGGTAGACAGAGAGAGGGGGGAGACAGGGAGAGAGAAGGGGGAGAGAGAGAGAGATTTGACAGTTGAGAGATACCTATGATTGGCCCTTTTCTCATTGACGTAAGTTTAAGGAGAGGCAGTGCGACTTGAGTTGGGTTCAATACTTAGGCCGGGATTCAATCCAAATCAGCTTGGAGTTTTGTTCAATACTTAAGCCCGGATCTAATCCAGTCAGGTTGGAGTTGGGTTCAATGCTTAGGCCGGAATTCAATCCATTCAGGTTGGAGACAATGCTGCTTTTAAAGGCAATGTTCCCACGTTAGCAGAGACCTCATTTAAATGCTGCATATGTAGACTCAACCAGAAATAACCTTTAAGTGGAGCATTGTCCAAAGACTGTGATCGGATTGAATCCTAGCCTTAGAGGTGGGTTGGGCACACCCAGGTTATCCACGTGAAGGAATGATCTCTATCAGTGTTCTGCCCTTCACCTTGAGCAGCATAATAACACACATACCTGTTACCCGACAGGCTTAAACAGACAATGACTGACTTTTGAACTACTGGCTGTGATAGCAGTTGACCTCTAAGCTGTACATTGCCATGAACAAGCCCTGTCAATCATTATCCAGCTCAGAGCAACTAACTGACTTCTGACCTATACAGTGTTGGAATCGGCTAAACTTTGATCATTGAGGTTGTAAATTAATGATATGAAATGAAAGAGACTGGGTGTTATGTTAGAAGTTAATGGTTCTCTGAAGAAAGACAGGGCTTCGGAATGTATTGGGGGGATGAGAGGAGAGCAATGTGTGAAACAGGGGAGACAGATGGAGATCTGTTGATTAGATGAAGGAGGGCTTGAGGTCAGGATGTGAGGACAGATTCTCTTAAGACAGTAATAAAGGTTTGTTGTCCTGTTACCGTTTTTCATTCGCTTCCTGTAGAGCCATAAACTGTAAGGATTGGAGAGAGGGAGTGTCTTAAGTAGGATGTATATAACTGATGGAGAGAAATGTTTTGCTGTCTGATTTCAGCTGTACAGAACCTTTGGGAAAGATTAAACTTGGTTAAAGCTTCTCTAGTGTCCGTGAGTTATTTACTCAGAAAAATAAGAACCTAACAGGCTACATGCAGACAGTTATGGACTAGGCTACATGGTAATACACTATATGACTGTACAGACTCCTGTCTCTATGACTGTACAGACTCCTGCCTCTAATGGTAATAAACTATATGACTGTACAGACTCCTGTCTCTAATGGTAATACACTATATATAGCTGATGTTCTGAAAGAGCTGCAAAATCTGGACCCCTACAAATCATCCTGGCTAGACAATCTGGACCCTTTCTTTCTAAAATTATCTGCCGAAATTGTTGCAACCCTTATTACTAGCCTGTTCAACCTCTCTTTTGTGTTGTCTGAGATTCCAAAGATTGGAAAGCAGCTACGGTCATCCCCCTCTTCAAAGGGGGGTACACTCTTGACCCAAACTGCTACAGACCTATATATATCCTACCCTGCCTTTCTAAGGTCTTCGAAAGCCAAGTCAACAAACAGATTACTGACCATTTCGAATCCCACCGCATCTTCTCCGCTACGCAATCCGGTTTCAGAGCTGGTCATGGGTGCAACTCAGCCACGCTCAAGGTCCTAAACGATATCGTAACCGCCATCGATAAGAAACAGTACTGTGCAGCCGTATTCATTGACCTGGCCAAGGCTTTCGACTCTGTCAATCACCACATCCTCATCGGCAGACTCAATAGTCTTGGTTTCTCAAATGATTGCCTCGCCTGGTTCACCAACTACTTCTCTGATAGAGCTCAGTGTGTCAAATCGGAGGGCCTGTTGTCCGGACCTCTGGCAGTCTCTATGGGGGTGCCACAGGGTTCAATTCTTGGGCCGACTCTCTTCTCTGTACAAATCAATGATGTCGCTCTTGCTGCTGGTGAGTCTCTGATCCACCTCTACGCAGACGACACCATTCTGTGTACTTCTGGCCCTTCTTTGGACACTGTGTTAACAACCCTCCAGACGAGCTTCAATGCCATACAACTCTCCTTCCGTGGCCAACAACTGCTCTTAAATAAAAGTAAAACTAAATGCATGCTCTTCAACCGATCGCTGCCTGCACCTGCCCGCCCGTCCTGCATCACTACTCTGGACGGTTCTGACTTGTGGACAAATATGTGGACAACTACAAATACCTAGGTGTTTGGTTAGACTGTAAACTCTCCTTCCAGACTCACATCAAACATCTCCAATCCAAAGTTAAATCTAGAATCGGCTTCCAATTTCGCAACAAAGCATCCTTCACTCATGCTGCCAAACATACCCGCGTAAAACTGACCATCCTTCCGATCCTCAACTTCGGCGATGTCATTTACAAAACAGCCTCCAACACCTTACTCATGGATGCAGTCTATCACAGTGCCATCTGTTTTGTCACCAAAACCCCATATACTACCCACCACTGCGACCTGTACACTCTCGTTGGCTGGCCCTCGCTTCATACTCGTCACCAAACCGACTGGCTCCAGGTCATCTACAAGACCCTGCTAGGTAAAGTCCCACCTTATCTCAGCTCGCTGTTCACCATAGCAGCACCCACCTGTAGCACGTGCTCCAGCAGGTATATCTCACTGGTCACCCCCAAAGCCAATTCTTCCTTCGGCTGTCTCTCCTCCAGTTCTCTGCTGCCAATGACTGCAACGAACTACAAAAATCTCTGAAACTGGAAACACTTATCCCCCTCACTAGCTTTAAGCACCAGCTGTCAGAGCAGCTCACAGATTACTGCACCTGTACGTAGCCCATCTATAATTTAGCCCAAACAACTACCGCTTCCCCTACTGTATTTTTTTATTTATTTATTTATTTGCTCCTTTGCACCCCATTATTTCTATTTCTACTTTGCACTTTCTTCCACTACAAATCTACCATTCCAGTGTTTTACTTGCTATATTGTATGTACTTTGCCACCATGGCCTTTTTTTGCCTTTACCTCCCTTATTTCACCTTATTTGCTCACATTGTATATAGACTTATTTTTCTACAGTATTATTGACTGTATGTTTGTTTTACTCCATGTGTAACTCTGTGTTGTTGTATGTGTCAATCTGCTTTGCTTTATCTTGGCCAGGTCGCAATTGTAAATGAGAACTTGTTCTCAACTTGCCTACCTGGTTAAATAAAGGTGAAATATTATTATTTATTTTTTTAAATATGACTGTACAGACTCCTGTCTCTAATGTTAATACACTATATGACTGTACAGACTCCTGACTCTATGACTGTACAGACTCCTGTCTCTATGACTGTACAGACTCCTGCCTCTAATGGTGAATACACTATATGACTGTACAGACTCCTGTCTCTAATGTTAATACACTATATGACTGTACAGACTCCTGTCTCTATGACTGTACAGACTCCTGTCTCTAATGGTAATATACTATATGACTGTACAGACTCCTGTCTCTAATGGTAGTACACTATATGACTGTACAGACTCCTGTCTCTAGTGGTAATACACCATATCACTGTTCAAATGACAATTTGAATTAGAAAATCATTATTGTTCACCAAATGTGTGCATTTGTCTTTGGCTTCACAATAACATGATTGACATACAAAAAATAAAAACATGTAAAAGATGAATGTTTGTGTTTTTCTCCCAACGTTCCAGAGAGACAACGACAGAGAGCACAAAGTCAGGCTGGCCATTGGTAACGGTGTGAGAGCAGAGATATGGAGGGAATTCCTGAACCGCTTTGGGAACATCTACTTGAGGGAGTTTTATGCTTCAACTGAGGGCAATGTGGGATTGATCAACTACACCGGGAAGATAGGAGCTATCGGACGAGTCAACTACCTACACCGGGTAAGGACTGACTCCTGAACAGCCCTGTGTCCTGGGCCCGGATTCATAATGCCTCTCAGAGTGATGATCCCTGTTCACGAAACCTTATTCATTATGATCTAAAAGGATAAACTGGATCCTAGATCAGCACTCCTACTCTGAGACACTTTATGACTAAGGGGCCTGAAGATCTGACTCCTAAAGAACCAGGGTTGGGGACAATTCCATTTAATTTCAGTTACTGAATTGAAATGGAATTGACTCCAACTCTACTGAGATAGCATGCTTCCCTCTACATTTACATGACATTTGAATCATTTAGAAGACGCTCTTATCCAGACTCACAGTTAGTACATTTATCTTAAGATAGCTAGATACTTTTATTTGTATTAAATTGGTAAAGGTAGTACTTCTTACATTGGACATTTTATCAGGGTTGGGGTCCGAACATCAACTGAAATTCCGTGTCTTTATCACAGTGATGTCATAGAGGTGTCTCTCCTGTCTCTTATAGAAGCTGAACCAATCAGAGACTCTACCGGACTGTGTGTAGAAGCTCCTAAAGGTGAGATGCTGTTTCATAGGTGTGTTAGTGTTGGCCTTTATTTAACCAGGGAGGTTATTGTGGACACATTCTGGTGTACAATAATGACCTGAAAATCACACCTATCTCAATGTACATTATGCTATTCATGTGTGGGGGTTTGACCGTTTCCCTAAGGAAGAGACAGGAATGTTGGTGTGGGTATACATTATGGTGTGTGTGTGTGTGTGTGCGTTTGTCTTCCTGAAGGTGAGACAGGACTGTTGGTGTCCAAGATCACAGACATCGCTCCTTTTGTTGGATACGCTAACAGCCAGCAGACAGAGAAGAAGAGACTGAGAGACGTGATTCAGAAAGGAGATCTGTACTTTAACAGTGGAGACCTGCTGAAGATAGGCCAGGACAACTTTATTTATTTTCAGGATCGAGTCGGAGATACATTCAGGTACATTTCCTGACCTACAGTATGGCATTCCAAATATTTGGAACCATATTATATTATATTTAGTTGAGTTGTATTGACCCATACAGGTAGAAGGTATAGAACATATTATATTATATTTAGTTGAGTTGTATTGACCCCTACAGGTGGAGGGAGAGAACATATTATATTACATTTAGTTGAGCTGTATTGACTCCTACAGGTGGAAGGGAGAGAACATATTATATTACATTTAGTTGAGCTGTATTGACTCCTACAGGTGGAAGGGAGAGAACATATTATTTTATATTTAGTTGAGTTGTATTGACCCCTACAGGTGGAGGGAGAGAACATATTATATTACATTTAGTTGAGCTGTATTGACTCCTACAGGTGGAAGGGAGAGAACATATTATTTTATATTTAGTTGAGTTGTATTGATCCCTACAGGTGGAAGGGAGAGAACATATTATATTTAGCTGAGTTGTATTGACCCCTACAGGTGGAAGGGAGAGAACATATTATATTTAGCTGAGTTGTATTGACCCCTACAGGTGGAAGGGAGAGAACATGTTATATTTAGCTGAGTTGTATTGACCCCTACAGGTGGAAGGGAGAGAACATATTATTTTATATTTAGTTGAGTTGTATTGACCCCGACAGGTGGAAGGGAGAGAACATATTATATTATATTTAGTTGAGATGTATTGACCCCTACAGGTGGAAGGGAGAGAACATATTATATTTAGTTGAGTTGTATTGACCCCTACTACAGGTGGAAGGGAGAGAACATATTATATTTAGTTGAGTTGTATTGACCCCTACAGCTGGAGGGAGAGAACATATTATATTTAGTTGAGTTGTATTGACCCCTACAGGTGGAAGGGAGAGAACATATTATATTTAGTTGAGTTGTTTTGACCCCTACAGGTGGAAGGGAGAGAACATATTATATTTAGTTGAGTTTTATTGACCCCTACAGGTGGAAGGGAGAGAACATTTTATATTTAGTTGAGTTGTATTGACCCCTACAGGCCACAACTGAAGTAGCTGACATCCTCACCCTGATGGACTTTGTCCAAGAGGCAAATGTCTACGGTCTTCAAGTACCAGGTAAATCTAACCCTAACCTTAATCCAAGTTCTAGATAAATCTAACCCTAACCTTAATCCAATTACCAGGTAAATCTAACCCTAACCTTAATCCAAGTACCAGATAAATCTAACCCTAACCTTATTCCAAGTACCAGATAAATCTAACCCTAACCTTAACCTCTTGACGTTCGCCTAGGATAGGGGGCGCCACAGCGCATTTTGAAAAAAATTCGTGCCCATTTTAAACGGCCTACTACTCACTCTCAGAAGCTAGGATATGCATATAATTAATACTTGTGGATAGAAAACACCCTAAAGTTTCTAAAACTGTTTGAATGGTGTCTGTGAGTATAACAGAACTCATATGGCAGTCAAAACCCCGAGACAGATCGAAACAGGAAGTGGAATTTTGAATTGCGAACTCAACTTCATCACGTTGCCTATTAATCACACCGTTAGCTATGGTTCATTGAGCACTTCCTATTGCTTCCACTAGATGTCCCCAGTCTTTACAAAGTGATTTGAGTCTCCTACTGTGAAAACTGACAGAATGACACGCTGTGGAACGTGGTCACACGGAGAGGGCCATCACCATTATGACGCCGGCGCCCCTAGCTACCCTCCCCTTTCGAAACATTTTGAAACACAATGCAATCGTCCCCCTCGAATCTTATTGGAGCTCTGGTTGAAAAAGGCCCTAAAGATTTATGTTATACAACGTTTGACATTTTTGAACGAACCTAAATAAGAAAAAAATTCATTTTGTTGAAAGAGTAGCCCCGCGCACGTCGGAACTTTTGGTGCAGCCTTCAGAATGCGCTAACAACAACAAGCTAATGGAACATAAAGGATGAACTTTTTCGAACGAAAATACATTTGTTGTGGACCTGGGACTCCTGGAAGTGCCTAAGGATGAAAATAATCAAAGGTAAGGGATTATTGACAATAGTATACAAGACTAGATTTGATATGCGATTGTTCCAAGATGGCTAGCCTATTGCTATTGCTAGCCTATTGTTCTGAGTATCGCATCCCCTTTTATCGCAAAGTGTGATTACCCAGTAAAGTTATTTTTAAATCTGGCATTACAGGTGCTTTCAAGAGATATTCATCTATAAATCTTAGAATGACAATATTACATTTTAAAAATGTTTTCGAATAGTAATTTAGTAAATTGTAGCGCTGTTTCATCGGATGCATTTGAGGGAAAATAGTTAGTCAACGTTACGCACCGATGTAAAATGCTGTTTTTATATATAAATATGAACTTTATCGAACAAAAGAATGCATGTATTGTGTAACATGATGTCCTAGGTGTGTCATCTGATGAAGATTGTCAAAGGTCAGTGCTGCATTTAGCTGTTTTTTGGTTATTTGTGATGCATGTGGTTGGTCGGAAAATGGCTATGTGGCTACTTTTACGATATACTCCTCTAACATAATCTAATGTTTTGCTTTTGCTGTAAAGCTTTTTTGAAATCGGACAACGTGGTTCGATTCAGGAGAGGTGTATCTATAAAACGATATAATTTGAAAAAAAAATTGCAAAAAAAAAAAATTATTACATTTTGTTATGGTAATGGCGATAGGATTTTTCGCTGGAGGCCGCACAGGGGTTAATCCAAGTACCAGGTAAACCTAACCCTAACCTTAATCCAAGTACCAAGTAAATGTAACCCTAACCTTAATCCAAGTACCAGGTAAATCTAACCCTAACCTTAATCCAAGTACCAGGTAAATGTTTCCCTAACCTTAATCCAAGTACCAGATAAATCTAACTCTAACCTTAATCCAAGTACCAGATAAATCTAACCCTAACCTTAATCCAAGTACCAGGTAAATCTAACCCTAACCTTAATCCAAGTACCAGGTAAATCTAACCCTAACCTTAATCCAAGTACCAGGTAAATCTAACCTTAATCCAAGTACCAAGTAAATCTAACCCTATCCTTAATCCAAGTACCAGGTAAATCTAACCCTAACCTTAATCCAAGTACCAGGTATATCTAACCCTAACCTTAATCCATGTACCAGGTAAATCTAACCTTAATCCAAGTAGCAGTTAAATCTAACCCTAACCTTAATCCAAGTACCAGCTAAATCTAACCCTAACCTTAATCCAAGTAACAGGTAAATCTAACCCTAGCCTTAATCCAAGTACCAGATAAATCTAACCCTAACCTTAAACCAAGTACCAAGTAAATCTAACCCTAACCTTAATCCAAGTACCAGGTAAATCTAACCTTAATCCAAGTACCAGGTAAATCTAACCTTAATCCAAGTACCAGGTACATCTAACCCTAACTTTACTCCAAGTACCAGGTAAATCTAACCCTAACCTTAATCCAAGTACCAGATAAATCTAACCCTAACCTTAATCCAAGTACCAGGTAAATCTAACCCTAACCTTAATCCAAGTACCAGGTAAATCTAACCCTAACCTTAATCCAAGTTCCAGGTATATCTAACCCTAACCTTAATCCAAGTACCAGATCAATTTAACCCTAACCTTAATCCAAGTAGCAGGTAAATCTAACCCTAACCTTAATCCAAGTAGCAGGGAACCCTAACCTTTACCTTAAAATCAAATTAACATAGTACAAAAATCCCCATAATAATCTGTCAGTTTACACTGGAGATATCTTGCATTGGCGTCTCAATCCACCACATCCGCCGATGTCGCACTTCCGCATCTGCAGTGAAAGGTGACTGAGCTAGAGCGATTTTTGTCAGACCAATAGGACAAGCACTTCAGAACAAACTTGTTAATCAATGTGTTTGTATGGGCTAATAGCAGTAAGGACAAATTCACTTTTATATCAAGTCAGTTTTTTCTATCTTTTTTTTATACTTCAAGGGGTCTTAAAATTCTAAATCAAATATTTAAATTATCTTTGGTATGACCTTCTTAAAACAATTCCATATCGCTTAGTAGAACGCCCCCCCCCCCCCCCCCCCACCCATTAGACAGGGCTTAGACTGCAGAGGGTTTTACAGGGTAAGCAGTCCATTCACTCTGACATAATAAACCAATAGGTCCCAATCATAAGAATACAAAAACACAACCATCACTATAAGCATTTCCCAATTGAAATGTACAACTATTGCTTCCCATTGCAAACATCTTTTTCACATTCAACACACAAAGTAACCAGCGTTGCAAAATACATTTTGAAATCCATGTTATTCAATTATTGCACCCACACCGCTCGCGCACGCCAACGAGCGTCTGCGTTGCCAAGGGCTAAAATAGAAGTCCTTTCTATTTCTGACGCAGATCGCGCTGCAAGTCCTGCCTCTCCCATCTCCTCATTGGTTTATAGAAGCAGGTACCCACATGCCATCTCCTCATTGGTTATACCCACGTGGGTGATTGAAAGACGAACTGATTTGCCGGTTGTCGTGGTAATACTATGAAAGTGTAGATGCCATCACCATTTAATTTCAAAGATGAAAAAGCCTGAAAGGAGGAGAGATGACTAGAAACAATTCAGTTAGCTGTTTCATGTGTGGATTAATTGTCGGAGTAGAGGACCTTGTGCATTTCAGGTAAAATAACAACTCAATGTTTATATCCCAGGACAAATTAGCTAGCAAGTGCAGGCAAACTAGCTAAATTGCCATACGTGTTTAATGTTTTTCGACCTGTCCCCAAATGAATGTTATTGGATCAGAGTTTGTTTTGGTATTTTAACCTGCGTGTCGTGATTGCGTTTGGTGTAGGGGGACAAAATGAATTTATGCAAGATAGCGCACGATGGCGCATGCGCAGCCGGTTTGGGTTCCGTGTCACAGTATGATGCGTTCTGGTTGTTTAGCTGTTGGAATGAGGGATTGTTGTATCCTGTCTCCAAGGCAACGAGGGGAGGATAGGAATGGCTGCCGTCACGGTGAAGGGGGGAGAACAGTTTGATGGCAACAAAACATTCAGCCATGTAGCCAGCTACCTACCGGTGTATGCACGGCCCCGCTTCATACGCATCCAGGTAACTATTCAAAAGTCTTCCTTCCTTATATTACATCATTAATTGTAGACAATTCATATTGTTATTTATTTTAAAGTAGAATCAAAAAATGTTTGCTTTTATTTCAACCTATGGGTTGAAAAACGCTATGTGGGAGTATATCGGAGTGCGTGGACTCTTTTTGTGGTTGTGAGATCAGGGGTTATGTGGATCAAAAATGGACTTAAGTGGTGGACGTGGCAGAGAGCGCGATCAGCCCGTTGGTGTGGCTGCATTTTAGAGGCCCCCATCTTGGTGATGTAGAGAAATATTTGCATTTTGAAGCAAATTTCCTACAATTCTACACGTCTCAATGGAGCTGAAACAAGTTTTAGCTGTTTTAAAGCTAATTTCCTGCAATTCTAGGCATTTAGCCATGTTCAATGCTGTGTTCTTTTGTTCAACCTAAAAAACAAAATCTATACTATCCAGGCTGTATCACATCCGGTCGTGATTGGGAGTCCCATGGGCGACGCACAATTGGCCCAGCGTCGTCCGGGTTTGGCCAGGGTAGGCCCTCATTGTAAAAAATTATTTGTTCTTAACTGACTTGCCTCGTTAAATAAAGCTTAATGTCACGTCCTGACCAGCAGAGGGAGTAGTTGTTTAGTATTTTGGTCAGGACGTGGCAGAGGGATGTTTGTTTTGATGGTGGGGGATTTGTGTGTGTTGTAGAGGGGTGTTTGATTTATGTGTTCCTGGGTTTTGGGTGTATGTTCTAGGTTAGTATGTTCTAGGTTGTATTTCTGCATTCTGTCTAGTTTAGATTTTCTATGTTTAGGTTTGGGTGCTGGACTCAGTTGGAGGCAGGTGTTTCTCGTTGCCTCTGATTGAGAGTCCTATATATGGGTAATTGTTTGGTGTAGTGTTGTGGGAGATTGTTTCTTGTTTTGCGTGTGTGAGCATGACAAGACTTTGGTTGTTCGTTGTTGTTTTGTTATTTTGGTGTTCACTTTATTTTCAAATAAATATCAAGATGAGCATCCACATTCCTGCTGCGTTTTGGTCCTCCATTCCAGACGACAACTGTTACACTTAAATGTAAAAATAGAACAAATCTATAATGCTAGATTCATTGTTTTTGTAATGTTCTATTCTCCCTGACTGATCTCTCCCTGGAGATGAATAGTGAATAGTCCACTGAGCTAAAAGCCTGTGTGTGTTTACATGTCTCTCTGTGCCATTTCTTTCTTTCTTTCTCTCTTTCTTTCTCTCTTTCTTTCTTTCTCTCTCTTTTTCTCTTTCTCTCTTTCTCTCTGTGTCTCTCCACCCCCATCCAGAATGCGGTGGAGGTGACGGGGACCTTCAAGCAGATGAAGGTGAGGTTAGTGGAGGAAGGTTTCGACCCGGCCAGCATCACAGACCCTCTGTACATCCTACAGGAGAGAAAGCAGAGTTACACACCAATGACTGGCCAGATCTACAGCTCCATAGTGGCAGGCATCATCAAGCTGTGAACAGATCTGTGGTGATACTACTCCTGGGTCCTATTCATTAGGGCATGCAATGGAAAACGTTTCAAAAATGTTTTGCAACGGAAAACAAAAATGAGCATTACTTAGTCCCTCCCTGTTTTAGTCCACGCCAGCCCTAATTCTTCACCTGCGGGATCGTCTGAGACCAGCCACCCGGACAGCTAATGAAACTTGGGAGTATTTCTGTCTGTAATAAAGCCCTTTTGTGGGGAAAAACTAATTCTGATTGGCTGGGCCTGGCTCCCGAGTGGGTGGGCCTATGCCCTCCTATGTCCACCCATGGCTGCGCCCCTGCCCAGTCACGTGAAATCCATAGATTAGGGCCTAATGAATTTATTTCAATTGACTGATTTCCTCATAAGAATTGTAACTCAATAAAATCATTGAAATTGTTGCATGTTGTGTTTCTATTTTTGTGTTTATATTAGTGAACCTTTGTGGAAACAGTGCCACTCTTCGTCCCAGCGACTGTAATAGTTTTTGTTTTGTTGTTTAAGCAGAGGAAAGGAGTATCCGTCAGTGTGGTAAAACATTTTCTATAAAAACTCTTCACCAAAAAAACCTATCATAATAATTTCTGAAGCACAGTAACTACTCTCATTACTGCCAGAACACTGCATTTCCTGTCCAGCCTGTTTTAGTCAGTAATAACTGTTAACTCGAAATGACACAATGACAAGGTTCCAGTTTAACAAAGTTTACTATACCGTATGAACACACTACAAGGTAACCATTCCACTCTAGGCTAGGTCCATCAACGACAAGACTCTCTGCGCAGGCGCACTCTTGACTGAGTGATAGCCCCATAATAACAGAAATATAGGGATACTTAAAACATGAACTTAACAATCTCCCCCTTTTCTTTAAAGACAAAACATCAACAACATAATTAAATGTCCAAATATTATTCAAGTTCCCCATTACAAATGGGTTGTGGAACAGTTGTTATTTTTTATTACTCAAGCTGACACTTTCCATTACTGAGAGCCTGTAGGAGCACAAGACCAGATGCTCCTTTTTTAGTCAGACAGTCGCTGGGTCGCTGTTCCTTTGTGGTCGACCTGGTAAACAGCTTTGAGGTTTGGAATCACAGTTGTAGTAAAGGTCTGTGAGCCACCCCAGATAAAGTCATCAACATGACAGGCAAGTACTCCAGTCACATTGCGGTCTTGATCAAGCCAATAGAAGACTGCAGGATCCACTTCTGACATTTTTCCACCTGTATTCAGCAATGTTGCCTTCACTTTGTTGTACCAGCAGTGATGCATCTGCCAGTCCATAAACACACTTTTTTAGTTTCCACAGTGTTCCTTCGCTTTTAGCTTCAGGCGGAGGTCGGATGTGAACGTCCCTTGATATCAATATCCCTTGATATTTAGTTGAGTTGTATTGACCCCTACAGGTAGAAGGGAGAGAACATATTATATTTAGTTGAGTTGTATTGACCCCTACAGGTAGAAGGGAGAGAACATATTATATTTAGTTGAGTTGTATTGACCCCTACAGGTGGAGGGAGAAAACATATTATATTATATTGAGTTGAGTTGTATTGACCCCTACAGGTGGAGGGAGAGAACATATTATATTATATTGAGTTGAGTTGTATTGACCCCTACAGGTGGAGGGAGAGAACATATTATATTATATTTAGTTGAGTTGTATTAACCCCTACAGTTAGAAGGGAGAGAACATATTAGATTATATTATGTTTAGTTGAGTTGTATTGACCCCTACAGGTGGAAGGGAGAGAACATATTATATTATATTTAGTTGAGTTGTATTGACCCCTACAGGTAGAAGGGAGAGAACATATTATATTATATTTAGTTGAGTTGTATTAACCCCTACAGTTAGAAGGGAGATAACATATTATATTATATTATATTGAGTTGAGTTGTATTGACCCCTACAGATGGAAGGGAGAGAACATATTATATTTAGTTGAGTTGTATTGACCCCTACAGTTGGAAGGGAGAGAACATATTATATTTAGTTGAGTTGTATTGACCCCTACAGTTGGAAGGGAGAGAACATATTATATTTAGTTGAGTTGTATTGTATTGACCCCTGCAGGTGGAAGGGAGAGAACATATTATATTTAGTTGAGTTGTATTGTATTGTATTGACCCCTACAGGTGGAGGGGAGAGAACATATTATACACTACTCAAAAAAAATAAAGGGAACACTAAAAGAACACATCCTAGATCTGAATGAATGAAATAATCTTATTAAATACTTTTTTCTTTACATAGTTGAATGTGCTGACAACAAAATCACACAAAAATAATCAATGGAAATCCAATTAATCAACCCATAGAGGTCTGGATTTGGAGTCACACTCCAAATTAAAGTGGAAAACCACACTACAGGCTGTTCCAACTTTGATGTAATGTCCTTAAAACAAGTCAAAATGAGGCTCAGTAGTGTGTGTGGCCTCCACGTGCCTGTATGACCTCCCTACAATGCCTGGGCATGCTCCTGATTTGTGGCGGATGGTCTCCTGAGGGATCTCCTCCCAGACCTGGACTAAAGCATCCGCCAACTCCTGGACAGTCTGTGGTGCAACGTGGCATTGGTGGATGGAGCGAGACATGATGTCCCAGATGTGCTCAATTGGATTCAGGTCTGGGGAACGGGCGGGCCAGTCCATAGCATCAATGCCTTCCTCTTGCAGGAACTGCTGACACACTCCAGCCACATGAGGTCTAGCATTGTCTTGCATTAGGAGGAAAACAGGGTCAACCGCACCAGCATATGGTCTCACAAGGGGTCTGAGGATCTCATCTCGGTACCTAATGGCAGTCAGGCTACCTCTGGCGAGCACATGGAGGGCTGTGCGGCCCCCCAAAGAAATGCCACCCCACACCATGACTGACCCACCGCCAAACCGGTCATGCTGGAGGATGTAGCAGGCAGCAGAACATTCTCCACGGCGTCTCCAGACTCTGTCACGTCTGTCACCCCCACCTGTGGAGTCTGTTTCTGACCATTTGAGCAGACACATGCACATTTGTGGCCTGCTGGAGGTCATTTTGCAGGGCTCTGGCAGTGCTTCTCCTGCTCCTCCTTGCACAAAGGCGGAGGTAGCGGTCCTGCTGCTGGGTTGTTGCCCTCCTACGGCATCCTCCACGTCTCCTGATGTACTGGCCTGTCTCCTGGTAGCGCCTCCATGCTCTGGACACTACGCTGACAGACACAGCAAACCTTCTTGCCACAGCTCGCATTGATGTGCCATCCTGGATGAGCTGCACAAACTGAGCAACTTGTGTGGGTTGTAGACTCCGTCTCATGCTACCACTAGAGTGAAAGCACCGCCAGCATTCAAAAGTGACCAAAACATCAGCCAGGAAGCATAGGAACTGAGAAGTGGTCTGTGGTCCCCACCTGCAGAACTACTCCTTTGTTGGGGGGTGTCTTGCTAATTGCCTATTATTTCCACCTGTTGTCTATTCCATTTGAACAACAGCATGTGAAATGTATTGTCAATCAGTGTTGCATCCTAAGTGGACAGTTTGATTTCACCGAAGTGTGATTGACTTGGAGTTACATTGTGTTGTTTAAGTGTTCCCTTTATTTTTTTGAGCAGTATATTATATTTAGTTGTTGTATTGACCCCTACAGGTGGAAGGGAGAGAACATATTATATTTAGTGGAGTTGTATTGACCCCTACAGGTAGAAGGGAGAGAACATATTATATTTAGTTGAGCTGTATTGATCCCTACAGGATGAGGGAGATAACATATTATATTATATTTAGTTAAATTGTATTGACCCCTACAGGTAGAAGGGAGAGAACATATTATATTATATTTAGTTGAGTTGTATTAACCCCTACAGGTAGAAGGGAGAACATATTATATTGAGTTGAGTTGTATGACCCCTACAGGTGGAAGGGAGAGAACATATTATATTATATTTAGTTGAGTTGTATTGACCCCTACAGGTAGAAGGGAGAGAACATATTGTATTTAGTTGAGTTCTATTGACCCCTACAGGTGGAGGGAGAGAACATATTATATTATATTTAGTTGAGTTGTATTGACCCCTACAGGTAGAAGTGAGAGAACATATTATATTAGATTTAGTTGAGATGTATTGACCCCTACAGGTGGAGGGGAGAGAACATATTATGTTATATTAGTTGAGTTGTATTGACCCCTACAGGTGGAGGGAGAGAACATATTATATTTAGTTGAGTTGTAATGGCCCCTACAGGTAGAGGGAGAGAACACATCATATTATATTAGTTGAGTTGTATAGACCCCTACAGGTGGAGGGAGAGAACATATTATATTATATTAGTTGAGTTGTATTGACCCCTACAGGTAGAAGGGAGAGAACATAGTATATTTAGTTGAGTTGTATTGACCCCTACAGGTGTAGGGAGAGAACATATATAATATTAGTTGAGTTGTATTGACCCCTACAGGTAGAAGGGAGAGAACATATAATAATGTATTTAGTTGAGTTGTATTGACCCCTACAGGTAGAAGGGAGAGAACATATTATAATATTTTTAGTTGAGTTGTATTGACCCCTACAGTTTGAAGGGAGAGAACATAATATATTATATTTAGTTGAGTTGTATTGACCCCTACAGGTGGAAGGGAGAGAACATTTTATATTGTATTTAGTTGAGTTGTCTTGACCCCTACAGGTGGAAGGGAGCGAACATATTATATTGAGTTGAGTTGTATTGACCCCTACAGGTAGAAGGGAGAGAACATATTATATTATTTTTAGTTGAGTTGTATTGACCCCTACAGTTTGAAGGGAGAGAACATAATATATTATATTTAGTTGAGTTGTATTGACCCCTACAGGTGGAAGGGAGAGAACATATTATATTATATTATATTTAGTTGAGTTGTATTGACCCCTACAGCTTGAAGGGAGAGAACATATTATATTATATTTAGTTGAGTTGATTTGACCCCTACAGGATGAAGGGAGAGAACATAATATATTATATTTAGTTGAGTTGTATTGACCCCTACAGGTAGAAGGGAGAGAACATAATATATTATATTTAGTTGAGTTGTATTGACCCCTACAGGTAGAAGGGAGAGAACATATTATATTATATTTAGTTGAGTTGTATTGACCCCTACAGGTAGAAGGGAGAGAACATATTATATTGAGTTGAGTTGTATTGACCCCTACAGGTGGAAGGGAGAGAACATATTATATTATCTTAGTTGAGTTGTATTGACCCCTACAGGTGGAGGGAGAGAACATATAATATTATATTAGTTGAGTTGTATAGACCCCTACAGGTAGAAGGGAGAGAACATATTATATTAGTTGAGTTGTATTGACCCCTACAGGTAGAAGGGAGAGAACATATTATATTAGTTGAGTTGTATTGACCCCTACAGGTAGAAGGGAGAACATATTATATTTAGTTGAGTTGTATTGACCCCTACAGGTAGAAGGGAGAGAACATATTATATTTAGTTGAGTTGTATTGACCACTACAGGTAGAGGGAGAGAACATATCATAGTATATTAGTTGAGTTGTATTGACCCCTACAGGTAGAAGGGAGAGAACATATTACATTATATTAGTTGAGTTGTATTGACCCCTACAGGTGGAGGGAGAGAACATATCATATTATATTAGTTGAGTTGTATTGACCCCTACAGGTAGAAGGGAGAGAACATATTATATTATATTAGTTGAGTTGTATTGACCCCTACAGGTAGAGGGAGAGAACATATTATATTTATTTGAGTTGTAATGGCCCCTACAGGTAGAGGGAGAGAACACATCATATTATATTAGTTGAGTTGTATAGACCCCTACAGGTGGAGGGAGAGAACATATTATATTATATTAGTTGAGTTGTATTGACCCCTACAGGTAGAAGGGAGAGAACATAGTATATTTAGTTGAGTTGTATTGACCCCTACAGGTGTAGGGAGAGAACATATATAATATTAGTTGAGTTGTATTGACCCCTACAGGTAGAAGGGAGAGAACATATAATAATGTATTTAGTTGAGTTGTATTGACCCCTACAGGTAGAAGGGAGAGAACATATTATAATATTTTTAGTTGAGTTGTATTGACCCCTACAGTTTGAAGGGAGAGAACATAATATATTATATTTAGTTGAGTTGTATTGACCCCTACAGGTGGAAGGGAGAGAACATATTATATTGTATTTAGTTGAGTTGTCTTGACCCCTACAGGTGGAAGGGAGCGAACATATTATATTGAGTTGAGTTGTATTGACCCCTACAGGTAGAAGGGAGAGAACATATTATATTATTTTTAGTTGAGTTGTATTGACCCCTACAGTTTGAAGGGAGAGAACATAATATATTATATTTAGTTGAGTTGTATTGACCCCTACAGGTGGAAGGGAGAGAACATATTATATTATATTATATTTAGTTGAGTTGTATTGACCCCTACAGCTTGAAGGGAGAGAACATATTATATTATATTTAGTTGAGGTGATTTGACCCCTACAGGATGAAGGGAGAGAACATAATATATTATATTTAGTTGAGTTGTATTGACCCCTACAGGTAGAAGGGAGAGAACATAATATATTATATTTAGTTGAGTTGTATTGACCCCTACAGGTAGAAGGGAGAGAACATATTATATTATATTTAGTTGAGTTGTATTGACCCCTACAGGTAGAAGGGAGAGAACATATTATATTGAGTTGAGTTGTATTGACCCCTACAGGTGGAAGGGAGAGAACATATTATATTATATTTAGTTGAGTTGTATTGACCCCTACAGGTAGAAGGGAGAGAACATATTATTTGTAGTTTAGTTGTATTGACCCTTACAGATGGAAGGGAGAGAACATATTATATTATCTTAGTTGAGTTGTATTGACCCCTACAGGTGGAGGGAGAGAACATATAATATTATATTAGTTGAGTTGTATAGACCCCTACAGGTAGAAGGGAGAGAACATATTATATTAGTTGAGTTGTATTGACCCCTACAGGTAGAAGGGAGAGAACATATTATATTAGTTGAGTTGTATTGACCCCTACAGGTAGAAGGGAGAACATATTATATTTAGTTGAGTTGTATTGACCCCTACAGGTAGAAGGGAGAGAACATATTATATTTAGTTGAGTTGTATTGACCACTACAGGTAGAGGGAGAGAACATATCATAGTATATTAGTTGAGTTGTATTGACCCCTACAGGTAGAAGGGAGAGAACATATTACATTATATTAGTTGAGTTGTATTGACCCCTACAGGTGGAGGGAGAGAACATATCATATTATATTAGTTGAGTTGTATTGACCCCTACAGGTAGAAGGGAGAGAACATATTATATTATATTAGTTGAGTTGTATTGACCCCTACAGGTAGAGGGAGAGAACATATTATATTTAGTTGAGTTGTATTGACCCCTACAGGTGGAGGGAGAGAACATATATTATATTAGTTGAGTTGTATTGACCCCTACAGGTGGAAGGGAGAGAACATATTATGTTATATTTAGTTTAGTTGTATTGACCCCTACAGGTGGAAGGGAGAGAACATATTATGTTATATTTAGTTGAGTTGATTTGACCCCTACAGGATGAAGGGAGAGAACATAATATATTATATTTAGTTGAGTTGTATTGACCCCTACAGGTGGAAGGGAGAGAAAATATTATATTATATTATATTTAGTTGAGTTGTATTGACCCCTACAGCTTGAAGGGAGAGAACATATTATATTATATTTAGTTGAGTTGATTTGACCCCTACAGCATGAAGGGAGAGAACATAATATATTATATTTAGTTGAGTTGTATTGACCCCTACAGGTAGAAGGGAGAGAACATAATATATTATATTTAGTTGAGTTGTATTGACCCCTACAGGTAGAAGGGAGAGAACATATTATATTAGTTTAGTTGTATTGACCCCTACAGGTAGAAGGGAGAACATATTATATTTAGTTGAGTTGTATTGACCCCTACAGGTAGAAGGGAGAGAACATATTATATTTAGTTGAGTTGTATTGACCACTACAGGTAGAGGGAGAGAACATATCATAGTATATTAGTTGAGTTGTATTGACCCCTACAGGTAGAAGGGAGAGAACATATTACATTATATTAGTTGAGTTGTATTGACCCCTACAGGTGGAGGGAGAGAACATATCATATTATATTAGTTGAGTTGTATTGACCCCTACAGGTAGAAGGGAGAGAACATATTATATTATATTAGTTGAGTTGTATTGACCCCTACAGGTAGAGGGAGAGAACATATTATATTTAGTTGAGTTGTATTGACCCCTACAGGTGGAGGGAGAGAACATATATTATATTAGTTGAGTTGTATTGACCCCTACAGGTGGAAGGAAGAGAACATATTATGTTATATTTAGTTTAGTTGTATTGACCCCTACAGGTGGAAGGGAGAGAACATATTATGTTATATTTAGTTGAGTTGATTTGACCCCTACAGGATGAAGGGAGAGAACATAATATATTATATTTTGTTGAGTTGTATTGACCCCTACAGGTGGAAGGGAGAGAAAATATTATATTATATTATATTTAGTTGAGTTGTATTGACCCCTACAGCTTGAAGGGAGAGAACATATTATATTATATTTAGTTGAGTTGATTTGACCCCTACAGCATGAAGGGAGAGAACATAATATATTTTATTTAGTTGAGTTGTATTGACCCCTACAGGTAGAAGGGAGAGAACATAATATATTATATTTAGTTGAGTTGTATTGACCCCTACAGGTAGAAGGGAGAGAACATATTATATTATATTTAGTTGAGTTGTATTGACCACTACAGGTAGAGGGAGAGAACATATCATAGTATATTAGTTGAGTTGTATTGACCCCTACAGGTAGAAGGGAGAGAACATATTATATTAGTTGAGTTGTATTGACCCCTACAGGTAGAGGGAGAGAACATATTATATTTAGTTGAGTTGTATTGACCCCTACAGGTGGAGGGAGAGAACATATATTATATTAGTTGAGTTGTATTGACCCCTACAGGTGGAAGGAAGAGAACATATTATGTTATATTTAGTTTAGTTGTATTGACCCCTACAGGTGGAAGGGAGAGAACATATTATGTTATATTTAGTTGAGTTGATTTGACCCCTACAGGATGAAGGGAGAGAACATAATATATTATATTTTGTTGAGTTGTATTGACCCCTACAGGTGGAAGGGAGAGAAAATATTATATTATATTATATTTAGTTGAGTTGTATTGACCCCTACAGCTTGAAGGGAGAGAACATATTATATTATATTTAGTTGAGTTGATTTGACCCCTACAGCATGAAGGGAGAGAACATAATATATTATATTTAGTTGAGTTGTATTGACCCCTACAGGTAGAAGGGAGAGAACATAATATATTATATTTAGTTGAGTTGTATTGACCCCTACAGGTAGAAGGGAGAGAACATATTATATTATATTTAGTTGAGTTGTATTGACCACTACAGGTAGAGGGAGAGAACATATCATAGTATATTAGTTGAGTTGTATTGACCCCTACAGGTAGAAGGGAGAGAACATATTATTTGTAGTTTAGTTGTATTGACCCTTACAGATGGAAGGGAGAGAACATATTATATTATCTTAGTTGAGTTGTATTGACCCCTACAGGTGGAGGGAGAGAACATATAATATTATATTAGTTGAGTTGTATAGACCCCTACAGGTAGAAGGGAGAGAACATATTATATTAGTTGAGTTGTATTGACCCCTACAGGTAGAAGGGAGAGAACATATTATATTAGTTGAGTTGTATTGACCCCTACAGGTAGAAGGGAGAACATATTATATTTAGTTGAGTTGTATTGACCCCTACAGGTAGAAGGGAGAGAACATATTATATTTAGTTGAGTTGTATTGACCACTACAGGTAGAGGGAGAGAACATATCATAGTATATTAGTTGAGTTGTATTGACCCCTACAGGTAGAAGGGAGAGAACATATTACATTATATTAGTTGAGTTGTATTGACCCCTACAGGTGGAGGGAGAGAACATATCATATTATATTAGTTGAGTTGTATTGACCCCTACAGGTAGAAGGGAGAGAACATATTATATTATATTAGTTGAGTTGTATTGACCCCTACAGGTAGAGGGAGAGAACATATTATATTTAGTTGAGTTGTATTGACCCCTACAGGTGGAGGGAGAGAACATATATTATATTAGTTGAGTTGTATTGACCCCTACAGGTGGAAGGGAGAGAACATATTATGTTATATTTAGTTTAGTTGTATTGACCCCTACAGGTGGAAGGGAGAGAACATATTATGTTATATTTAGTTGAGTTGATTTGACCCCTACAGGATGAAGGGAGAGAACATAATATATTATATTTAGTTGAGTTGTATTGACCCCTACAGGTGGAAGGGAGAGAAAATATTATATTATATTATATTTAGTTGAGTTGTATTGACCCCTACAGCTTGAAGGGAGAGAACATATTATATTATATTTAGTTGAGTTGATTTGACCCCTACAGCATGAAGGGAGAGAACATAATATATTATATTTAGTTGAGTTGTATTGACCCCTACAGGTAGAAGGGAGAGAACATAATATATTATATTTAGTTGAGTTGTATTGACCCCTACAGGTAGAAGGGAGAGAACATATTATATTAGTTTAGTTGTATTGACCCCTACAGGTAGAAGGGAGAACATATTATATTTAGTTGAGTTGTATTGACCCCTACAGGTAGAAGGGAGAGAACATATTATATTTAGTTGAGTTGTATTGACCACTACAGGTAGAGGGAGAGAACATATCATAGTATATTAGTTGAGTTGTATTGACCCCTACAGGTAGAAGGGAGAGAACATATTACATTATATTAGTTGAGTTGTATTGACCCCTACAGGTGGAGGGAGAGAACATATCATATTATATTAGTTGAGTTGTATTGACCCCTACAGGTAGAAGGGAGAGAACATATTATATTATATTAGTTGAGTTGTATTGACCCCTACAGGTAGAGGGAGAGAACATATTATATTTAGTTGAGTTGTATTGACCCCTACAGGTGGAGGGAGAGAACATATATTATATTAGTTGAGTTGTATTGACCCCTACAGGTGGAAGGAAGAGAACATATTATGTTATATTTAGTTTAGTTGTATTGACCCCTACAGGTGGAAGGGAGAGAACATATTATGTTATATTTAGTTGAGTTGATTTGACCCCTACAGGATGAAGGGAGAGAACATAATATATTATATTTTGTTGAGTTGTATTGACCCCTACAGGTGGAAGGGAGAGAAAATATTATATTATATTATATTTAGTTGAGTTGTATTGACCCCTACAGCTTGAAGGGAGAGAACATATTATATTATATTTAGTTGAGTTGATTTGACCCCTACAGCATGAAGGGAGAGAACATAATATATTATATTTAGTTGAGTTGTATTGACCCCTACAGGTAGAAGGGAGAGAACATAATATATTATATTTAGTTGAGTTGTATTGACCCCTACAGGTAGAAGGGAGAGAACATATTATATTATATTTAGTTGAGTTGTATTGACCACTACAGGTAGAGGGAGAGAACATATCATAGTATATTAGTTGAGTTGTATTGACCCCTACAGGTAGAAGGGAGAGAACATATTATATTAGTTGAGTTGTATTGACCCCTACAGGTAGAGGGAGAGAACATATTATATTTAGTTGAGTTGTATTGACCCCTACAGGTGGAGGGAGAGAACATATATTATATTAGTTGAGTTGTATTGACCCCTACAGGTGGAAGGAAGAGAACATATTATGTTATATTTAGTTTAGTTGTATTGACCCCTACAGGTGGAAGGGAGAGAACATATTATGTTATATTTAGTTGAGTTGATTTGACCCCTACAGGATGAAGGGAGAGAACATAATATATTATATTTTGTTGAGTTGTATTGACCCCTACAGGTGGAAGGGAGAGAAAATATTATATTATATTATATTTAGTTGAGTTGTATTGACCCCTACAGCTTGAAGGGAGAGAACATATTATATTATATTTAGTTGAGTTGATTTGACCCCTACAGCATGAAGGGAGAGAACATAATATATTATATTTAGTTGAGTTGTATTGACCCCTACAGGTAGAAGGGAGAGAACATAATATATTATATTTAGTTGAGTTGTATTGACCCCTACAGGTAGAAGGGAGAGAACATATTATATTATATTTAGTTGAGTTGTATTGACCACTACAGGTAGAGGGAGAGAACATATCATAGTATATTAGTTGAGTTGTATTGACCCCTACAGGTAGAAGGGAGAGAACATATTATATTAGTTGAGTTGTATTGACCCCTACAGGTAGAAGGGAGAGAACATATTATATTAGTTGAGTTGTATTGACCCCTACAGGTAGAAGGGAGAGAACATATTATATTAGTTGAGTTGTATTGACCCCTACAGGTAGAAGGGAGAACATATTATATTTAGTTGAGTTGTATTGACCCCTACAGGTAGAAGGGAGAGAACATATTATATTTAGTTGAGTTCTATTGACCACTACAGGTAGAGGGAGAGAACATATCATAGTATATTAGTTGAGTTGTATTGACCCCTACAGGTAGAAGGGAGAGAACATATTACATTATATTAGTTGAGTTGTATTGACCCCTACAGGTGGAGGGAGAGAACATATCATATTATATTAGTTGAGTTGTATTGACCCCTACAGGTAGAAGGGAGAGAACATATTATATTAGTTGAGTTGTATTGACCCCTACAGGTAGAGGGAGAGAACATATATTATATTAGTTGAGTTGTATTGACCCCTACAGGTGGAAGGGAGAGAACATATTATGTTATATTTAGTTTAGTTGTATTGACCCCTACAGGTGGAAGGGAGAGAACATATTATGTTATATTTAGTTGAGTTGATTTGACCCCTACAGGATGAAGGGAGAGAACATAATATATTATATTTAGTTGAGTTGTATTGACCCCTACAGGTAGAAGGGAGAGAACATAATATATTATATTTAGTTGAGTTGTATTGACCCCTACAGGTAGAAGGGAGAGAACATATTATATTGAGTTGAGTTGTATTGACCCCTACAGGTGGAAGGGAGAGAACATATTATATTATATTTAGTTGAGTTGTATTGACCCCTACAGACGGAAGGGAGAGAACATATTATATTATCTTAGTTGAGTTGTATTGACCCCTACAGGTGGAGGGAGAGAACATATATTATTATATTAGTTGAGTTGTATTGACCCCTAAAGGTGGAGGGAGAGAACATATCATATTATATTAGTTGAGTTGTATAGACCCCTACAGGTAGAAGGGAGAGAACATATTATATTAGTTGAGTTGTATTGACCCCTACAGGTAGAAGGGAGAGAACATATTATATTAGTTGAGTTGTATTGACCCCTACAGGTAGAAGGGAGAACATATTATATTTAGTTGAGTTGTATTGACCCCTACAGTTAGAAGGGAGAGAACATATTATATTTAGTTGAGTTGTATTGACCACTACAGGTAGAGGGAGAGAACATATCATATTATATTAGTTGAGTTGTATTGACCCTTACAGGTAGAAGGGAGAGAACATATTACATTATATTAGTTGAGTTGTATTGACCCCTACAGTTTGAAGGGAGAGAACATAATATATTATATTTAGTTGAGTTGTATTGACCCCTACAGGTGGAAGGGAGAGAACATATTATATTGTATTTAGTTGAGTTGTCTTGACCCCTACAGGTGGAAGGGAGCGAACATATTATATTGAGTTGAGTTGTATTGAGAGAACATAATATATTATATTTAGTTGAGTTGTATTATATTATATTATTTTTAGTTGAGTTGTATTGACCCCTACAGTTTGAAGGGAGAGAACATAATATATTATATTTAGTTGAGTTGTATTGACCCCTACAGGTGGAAGGGAGAGAACATATTATATTATATTATATTTAGTTGAGTTGTATTGACCCCTACAGCTTGAAGGGAGAGAACATATTATATTATATTTAGTTGAGTTGATTTGACCCCTACAGGATGAAGGGAGAGAACATAATATATTATATTTAGTTGAGTTGTATTGACCCCTACAGGTAGAAGGGAGAGAACATAATATATTATATTTAGTTGAGTTGTATTGACCCCTACAGGTAGAAGGGAGAGAACATATTATATTATATTTAGTTGAGTTGTATTGACCCCTACAGGTAGAAGGGAGAGAACATATTATATTGAGTTGAGTTGTATTGACCCCTACAGGTGGAAGGGAGAGAACATATTATATTATATTTAGTTGAGTTGTATTGACCCCTACAGGTAGAAGGGAGAGAACATATTATTTGTAGTTTAGTTGTATTGACCCTTACAGATGGAAGGGAGAGAACATATTATATTATCTTAGTTGAGTTGTATTGACCCCTACAGGTGGAGCGAGAGAACATATAATATTATATTAGTTGAGTTGTATAGACCCCTAAAGGTAGAAGGGAGAGAACATATTATATTAGTTGAGTTGTATTGACCCCTACAGGTAGAAGGGAGAGAACATATTATATTAGTTGAGTTGTATTGACCCCTACAGGTAGAAGGGAGAACATATTATATTTAGTTGAGTTGTATTGACCCCTACAGGTAGAAGGGAGAGAACATATTATATTTAGTTGAGTTGTATTGACCACTACAGGTAGAGGGAGAGAACATATCATATTATATTACTTGAGTTGTATTGACCCCTACAGGTAGAAGGGAGAGAACATATTACATTATATTAGTTGAGTTGTATTGACCCCTACAGGTGGAGGGAGAGAACATATCATATTATATTAGTTGAGTTGTATTGACCCCTACAGGTAGAGGGAGAGAACATATTATATTTAGTTGAGTTGTATTGACCCCTACAGGTGGAGGGAGAGAACATATATTATATTAGTTGAGTTGTATTGACCCCTACAGGTGGAAGGGAGAGAACATATTATGTTATATTTAGTTTAGTTGTATTGACCCCTACAGGTGGAAGGGAGAGAACATATTATGTTATATTTAGTTGAGTTGATTTGACCCCTACAGGATGAAGGGAGAGAACATAATATATTATATTTAGTTGAGTTGTATTGACCCCTACAGGTAGAAGGGAGAGAACATAATATATTATATTTAGTTGAGTTGTATTGACCCCTACAGGTAGAAGGGAGAGAACATATTATATTGAGTTGAGTTGTATTGACCCCTACAGGTGGAAGGGAGAGAACATATTATATTATATTTAGTTGAGTTGTATTGACCCCTACAGGTAGAAGGGAGAGAACATATTATTTGTAGTTTAGTTGTTTTGACCCTTACAGACGGAAGGGAGAGAACATATTATATTATCTTAGTTGAGTTGTATTGACCCCTACAGGTGGAGGGAGAGAACATATATTATTATATTAGTTGAG
Organism: Salmo salar; assembly: GCF_965601325.2. Classification (NCBI taxonomy): domain Eukaryota; kingdom Metazoa; phylum Chordata; class Actinopteri; order Salmoniformes; family Salmonidae; genus Salmo; species Salmo salar. The sequence goes on along the minus strand of NC_138316.1, from coordinate 46,807,431 downwards.
TTGTATTGACCCCTAAAGGTGGAGGGAGAGAACATATCATATTATATTAGTTGAGTTGTATAGACCCAAACAGGTAGAAGGGAGAGAACATATTATATTAGTTGAGTTGTATTGACCCCTACAGGTAGAAGGGAGAGAACATATTATATTAGTTGAGTTGTATTGACCCCTACAGGTAGAAGGGAGAACATATTATATTTAGTTGAGTTGTATTGACCCCTACAGTTAGAAGGGAGAGAACATATTATATTTAGTTGAGTTGTATTGACCACTACAGGTAGAGGGAGAGAACATATCATATTATATTAGTTGACTTGTATTGACCCCTACAGGTAGAAGGGAGAGAACATATTACATTATATTAGTTGAGTTGTATTGACCCCTACAGTTTGAAGGGAGAGAACATAATATATTATATTTAGTTGAGTTGTATTGACCCCTACAGGTAGAAGGGAGAGAACATATTATATTGAGTTGAGTTGTATTGACCCCTACAGGTGGAAGGGAGAGAACATATTATATTATATTTAGTTGAGTTGTATTGACCCCTACAGGTAGAAGGGAGAGAACATATTATATTGAGTTGAGTTGTATTGACCCCTACAGGTGGAAGGGAGAGAACATATTATATTATATTTAGTTGAGTTGTATTGACCCCTACAGGTAGAAGGGAGAGAACATATTATTTGTAGTTTAGTTGTATTGACCCTTACAGATGGAAGGGAGAGAACATATTATATTATCTTAGTTGAGTTGTATTGACCCCTACAGGTGGAGCGAGAGAACATATAATATTATATTAGTTGAGTTGTATAGACCCCTAAAGGTAGAAGGGAGAGAACATATTATATTAGTTGAGTTGTATTGACCCCTACAGGTAGAAGGGAGAGAACATATTATATTAGTTGAGTTGTATTGACCCCTACAGGTAGAAGGGAGAACATATTATATTTAGTTGAGTTGTATTGACCCCTACAGGTGGAAGGGAGCGAACATATTATATTGAGTTGAGTTGTATTGACCCCTACAGGTAGAAGGGAGAGAACATATTATATTATTTTTAGTTGAGTTGTATTGACCCCTACAGTTTGAAGGGAGAGAACATAATATATTATATTTAGTTGAGTTGTATTGACCCCTACAGGTGGAAGGGAGAGAACATATTATATTATATTATATTTAGTTGAGTTGTATTGACCCCTACAGCTTGAAGGGAGAGAACATATTATATTATATTTAGTTGAGTTGATTTGACCCATACAGGATGAAGGGAGAGAACATAATATATTATATTTAGTTGAGTTGTATTGACCCCTACAGGTAGAAGGGAGAGAACATAATATATTATATTTAGTTGAGTTGTATTGACCCCTACAGGTAGAAGGGAGAGAACATATTATATTATATTTAGTTGAGTTGTATTGACCCCTACAGGTAGAAGGGAGAGAACATATTATTTGTAGTTTAGTTGTATTGACCCTTACAGATGGAAGGGAGAGAACATATTATATTATCTTAGTTGAGTTGTATTGACCCCTACAGGTGGAGCGAGAGAACATATAATATTATATTAGTTGAGTTGTATAGACCCCTAAAGGTAGAAGGGAGAGAACATATTATATTAGTTGAGTTGTATTGACCCCTACAGGTAGAAGGGAGAGAACATATTATATTAGTTGAGTTGTATTGACCCCTACAGGTAGAAGGGAGAACATATTATATTTAGTTGAGTTGTATTGACCCCTACAGGTGGAAGGGAGCGAACATATTATATTGAGTTGAGTTGTATTGACCCCTACAGGTAGAAGGGAGAGAACATATTATATTATTTTTAGTTGAGTTGTATTGACCCCTACAGTTTGAAGGGAGAGAACATAATATATTATATTTAGTTGAGTTGTATTGACCCCTACAGGTGGAAGGGAGAGAACATATTATATTATATTATATTTAGTTGAGTTGTATTGACCCCTACAGCTTGAAGGGAGAGAACATATTATATTATATTTAGTTGAGTTGATTTGACCCCTACAGGATGAAGGGAGAGAACATAATATATTATATTTAGTTGAGTTGTATTGACCCCTACAGGTAGAAGGGAGAGAACATAATATATTATATTTAGTTGAGTTGTATTGACCCCTACAGGTAGAAGGGAGAGAACATATTATATTATATTTAGTTGAGTTGTATTGACCCCTACAGGTAGAAGGGAGAGAACATATTATATTGAGTTGAGTTGTATTGACCCCTACAGGTGGAAGGGAGAGAACATATTATATTATATTTAGTTGAGTTGTATTGACCCCTACAGGTAGAAGGGAGAGAACATATTATTTGTAGTTTAGTTGTATTGACCCTTACAGATGGAAGGGAGAGAACATATTATATTATCTTAGTTGAGTTGTATTGACCCCTACAGGTGGAGCGAGAGAACATATAATATTATATTAGTTGAGTTGTATAGACCCCTAAAGGTAGAAGGGAGAGAACATATTATATTAGTTGAGTTGTATTGACCCCTACAGGTAGAAGGGAGAGAACATATTATATTAGTTGAGTTGTATTGACCCCTACAGGTAGAAGGGAGAACATATTATATTTAGTTGAGTTGTATTGACCCCTACAGGTAGAAGGGAGAGAACATATTATATTTAGTTGAGTTGTATTGACCACTACAGGTAGAGGGAGAGAACATATCATATTATATTACTTGAGTTGTATTGACCCCTACAGGTAGAAGGGAGAGAACATATTACATTATATTAGTTGAGTTGTATTGACCCCTACAGGTGGAGGGAGAGAACATATCATATTATATTAGTTGAGTTGTATTGACCCCTACAGGTAGAAGGGAGAGAACATATTATATTATATTAGTTGAGTTGTATTGACCCCTACAGGTAGAGGGAGAGAACATATTATATTTAGTTGAGTTGTATTGACCCCTACAGGTGGAGGGAGAGAACATATATTATATTAGTTGAGTTGTATTGACCCCTACAGGTGGAAGGGAGAGAACATATTATGTTATATTTAGTTTAGTTGTATTGACCCCTACAGGTGGAAGGGAGAGAACATATTATGTTATATTTAGTTGAGTTGTATTGACCCCTACAGTTTGAAGGGAGAGAACATAATATATTATATTCAGTTGAGTTGTATTGACCCCTACAGGTGGAAGGGAGAGAACATATTATATTATATTATATTTAGTTGAGTTGTATTGACCCCTACAGCTTGAAGGGAGAGAACATATTATATTATATTTAGTTGAGTTGATTTGACCCATACAGGATGAAGGGAGAGAACATAATATATTATATTTAGTTGAGTTGTATTGACCCCTACAGGTAGAAGGGAGAGAACATATTATATTGAGTTGAGTTGTATTGACCCCTACAGGTGGAAGGGAGAGAACATATTATATTATATTTAGTTGAGTTGTATTGACCCCTACAGGTAGAAGGGAGAGAACATATTATTTGTAGTTTAGTTGTATTGACCCTTACAGATGGAAGGGAGAGAACATATTATATTATCTTAGTTGAGTTGTATTGACCCCTACAGGTGGAGCGAGAGAACATATAATATTATATTAGTTGAGTTGTATAGACCCTTACAGGTAGAAGGGAGAGAACATATTACATTAGTTGAGTTGTATTGACCCCTACAGGTAGAAGGGAGAGAACATATTATATTAGTTGAGTTGTATTGACCCCTACAGGTAGAAGGGAGAACATATTATATTTAGTTGAGTTGTATTGACCCCTACAGGTAGAAGGGAGAGAACATATTATATATAGTTGAGTTGTATTGACCACTACAGGTAGAGGGAGAGAACATATCATATTATATTAGTTGAGTTGTATTGACCCCTACAGGTAGAAGGGAGAGAACATATTACATTATATTAGTTGAGGTAGAACTAATAGGTAGAAGGGAGAGAACATAACATATTATATTTAGTTGAGTTGTATTGACCCCTACAGGTGGAAGGGAGAGAACATATTATGTTATATTTAGTTTAGTTGTATTGACCCCTACAGGTAGAAGGGAGAGAACATATTATTTGTAGTTTAGTTGTATTGACCCTTACAGACGGAAGGGAGAGAACATATTATATTATCTTAGTTGAGTTGTATTGACCCCTACAGGTGGAGGGAGAGAACATATATTATTATATTAGTTGAGTTGTATTGACCCCTAAAGGTGGAGGGAGAGAACATATCATATTATATTAGTTGAGTTGTATAGACCCCTACAGGTAGAAGGGAGAGAACATATTATATTAGTTGAGTTGTATTGACCCCTACAGGTAGAAGGGAGAGAACATATTATATTAGTTGAGTTGTATTGACCCCTACAGGTAGAAGGGAGAACATATTATATTTAGTTGAGTTGTATTGACCCCTACAGTTAGAAGGGAGAGAACATATTATATTTAGTTGAGTTGTATTGACTACTACAGGTAGAGGGAGAGAACATATCATATTATATTAGTTGAGTTGTATTGACCCCTACAGGTAGAAGGGAGAGAACATATTACATTATATTAGTTGAGTTGTATTGACCCCTACAGTTTGAAGGGAGAGAACATAATATATTATATTTAGTTGAGTTGTATTGACCCCTACAGGTGGAAGGGAGAGAACATATTATATTGTATTTAGTTGAGTTGTCTTGACCCCTACAGGTGGAAGGGAGCGAACATATTATATTGAGTTGAGTTGTATTGACCCCTACAGGTAGAAGGGAGAGAACATATTATATTATTTTTAGTTGAGTTGTATTGACCCCTACAGTTTGAAGGGAGAGAACATAATATATTATATTCAGTTGAGTTGTATTGACCCCTACAGGTGGAAGGGAGAGAACATATTATATTATATTATATTTAGTTGAGTTGTATTGACCCCTACAGCTTGAAGGGAGAGAACATATTATATTATATTTAGTTGAGTTGATTTGACCCATACAGGATGAAGGGAGAGAACATAATATATTATATTTAGTTGAGTTGTATTGACCCCTACAGGTAGAAGGGAGAGAACATAATATATTATATTTAGTTGAGATGTATTGACCCCTACAGGTAGAAGGGAGAGAACATATTATATTATATTTAGTTGAGTTGTATTGACCCCTACAGGTAGAAGGGAGAGAACATATTATTTGTAGTTTAGTTGTATTGACCCTTACAGATGGAAGGGAGAGAACATATTATATTATCTTAGTTGAGTTGTATTGACCCCTACAGGTGGAGCGAGAGAACATATAATATTATATTAGTTGAGTTGTATAGACCCCTAAAGGTAGAAGGGAGAGAACATATTATATTAGTTGAGTTGTATTGACCCCTACAGGTAGAAGGGAGAGAACATATTATATTAGTTGAGTTGTATTGACCCCTACAGGTAGAAGGGAGAACATATTATATTTAGTTGAGTTGTATTGACCCCTACAGGTGGAAGGGAGCGAACATATTATATTGAGTTGAGTTGTATTGACCCCTACAGGTAGAAGGGAGAGAACATATTATATTATTTTTAGTTGAGTTGTATTGACCCCTACAGTTTGAAGGGAGAGAACATAATATATTATATTTAGTTGAGTTGTATTGACCCCTACAGGTGGAAGGGAGAGAACATATTATATTATATTATATTTAGTTGAGTTGTATTGACCCCTACAGCTTGAAGGGAGAGAACATATTATATTATATTTAGTTGAGTTGATTTGACCCCTACAGGATGAAGGGAGAGAACATAATATATTATATTTAGTTGAGTTGTATTGACCCCTACAGCTTGAAGGGAGAGAACATATTATATTATATTTAGTTGAGTTGATTTGACCCATACAGGATGAAGGGAGAGAACATAATATATTATATTTAGTTGAGTTGTATTGACCCCTACAGGTAGAAGGGAGAGAACATAATATATTATATTTAGTTGAGATGTATTGACCCCTACAGGTAGAAGGGAGAGAACATATTATATTATATTTAGTTGAGTTGTATTGACCCCTACAGGTAGAAGGGAGAGAACATATTATTTGTAGTTTAGTTGTATTGACCCTTACAGATGGAAGGGAGAGAACATATTATATTATCTTAGTTGAGTTGTATTGACCCCTACAGGTGGAGCGAGAGAACATATAATATTATATTAGTTGAGTTGTATAGACCCCTAAAGGTAGAAGGGAGAGAACATATTATATTAGTTGAGTTGTATTGACCCCTACAGGTAGAAGGGAGAGAACATATTATATTAGTTGAGTTGTATTGACCCCTACAGGTAGAAGGGAGAACATATTATATTTAGTTGAGTTGTATTGACCCCTACAGGTGGAAGGGAGCGAACATATTATATTGAGTTGAGTTGTATTGACCCCTACAGGTAGAAGGGATAGAACATATTATATTATTTTTAGTTGAGTTGTATTGACCCCTACAGTTTGAAGGGAGAGAACATAATATATTATATTTAGTTGAGTTGTATTGACCCCTACAGGTGGAAGGGAGAGAACATATTATATTATATTATATTTAGTTGAGTTGTATTGACCCCTACAGCTTGAAGGGAGAGAACATATTATATTATATTTAGTTGAGTTGATTTGACCCCTACAGGATGAAGGGAGAGAACATAATATATTATATTTAGTTGAGTTGTATTGACCCCTACAGGTAGAAGGGAGAGAACATAATATATTATATTTAGTTGAGTTGTATTGACCCCTACAGGTAGAAGGGAGAGAACATATTATATTATATTTAGTTGAGTTGTATTGACCCCTACAGGTAGAAGGGAGAGAACATATTATATTGAGTTGAGTTGTATTGACCCCTACAGGTGGAAGGGAGAGAACATATTATGTTATATTTAGTTGAGTTGTATTGACCCCTACAGGTAGAAGGGAGAGAACATATTATTTGTAGTTTAGTTGTATTGACCCTTACAGATGGAAGGGAGAGAACATATTATATTATCTTAGTTGAGTTGTATTGACCCCTACAGGTGGAGCGAGAGAACATATAATATTATATTAGTTGAGTTGTATAGACCCCTAAAGGTAGAAGGGAGAGAACATATTATATTAGTTGAGTTGTATTGACCCCTACAGGTAGAAGGGAGAGAACATATTATATTAGTTGAGTTGTATTGACCCCTACAGGTAGAAGGGAGAACATATTATATTTAGTTGAGTTGTATTGACCCCTACAGGTAGAAGGGAGAGAACATATTATATTTAGTTGAGTTGTATTGACCCCTACAGCTTGAAGGGAGAGAACATATTATATTATATTTAGTTGAGTTGATTTGACCCCTACAGGATGAAGGGAGAGAACATAATATATTATACTTAGTTGAGTTGTATTGACCCCTACAGGTAGAAGGGAGAGAACATAATATATTATCTTAGTTGAGTTGTATTGACCCCTACAGGTGGAGGGAGAGAACATATATTATTATATTAGTTGAGTTGTATTGACCCCTAAAGGTGGAGGGAGAGAACATATCATATTATATTAGTTGAGTTGTATAGACCCCTACAGGTAGAAGGGAGAGAACATATTATATTAGTTGAGTTGTATTGACCCCTACAGGTAGAAGGGAGAGAACATATTATATTAGTTGAGTTGTATTGACCCCTACAGGTAGAAGGGAGAACATATTATATTTAGTTGAGTTGTATTGACCCCTACAGTTAGAAGGGAGAGAACATATTATATTTAGTTGAGTTGTATTGACTACTACAGGTAGAGGGAGAGAACATATCATATTATATTAGTTGAGTTGTATTGACCCCTACAGGTAGAAGGGAGAGAACATATTACATTATATTAGTTGAGTTGTATTGACCCCTACAGTTTGAAGGGAGAGAACATAATATATTATATTTAGTTGAGTTGTATTGACCCCTACAGGTGGAAGGGAGAGAACATATTATATTGTATTTAGTTGAGTTGTCTTGACCCCTACAGGTGGAAGGGAGCGAACATATTATATTGAGTTGAGTTGTATTGACCCCTACAGGTAGAAGGGAGAGAACATATTATATTATTTTTAGTTGAGTTGTATTGACCCCTACAGTTTGAAGGGAGAGAACATAATATATTATATTCAGTTGAGTTGTATTGACCCCTACAGGTGGAAGGGAGAGAACATATTATATTATATTATATTTAGTTGAGTTGTATTGACCCCTACAGCTTGAAGGGAGAGAACATATTATATTATATTTAGTTGAGTTGATTTGACCCATACAGGATGAAGGGAGAGAACATAATATATTATATTTAGTTGAGTTGTATTGACCCCTACAGGTAGAAGGGAGAGAACATAATATATTATATTTAGTTGAGATGTATTGACCCCTACAGGTAGAAGGGAGAGAACATATTATATTATATTTAGTTGAGTTGTATTGACCCCTACAGGTAGAAGGGAGAGAACATATTATTTGTAGTTTAGTTGTATTGACCCTTACAGATGGAAGGGAGAGAACATATTATATTATCTTAGTTGAGTTGTATTGACCCCTACAGGTGGAGCGAGAGAACATATAATATTATATTAGTTGAGTTGTATAGACCCCTAAAGGTAGAAGGGAGAGAACATATTATATTAGTTGAGTTGTATTGACCCCTACAGGTAGAAGGGAGAGAACATATTATATTAGTTGAGTTGTATTGACCCCTACAGGTAGAAGGGAGAACATATTATATTTAGTTGAGTTGTATTGACCCCTACAGGTGGAAGGGAGCGAACATATTATATTGAGTTGAGTTGTATTGACCCCTACAGGTAGAAGGGAGAGAACATATTATATTATTTTTAGTTGAGTTGTATTGACCCCTACAGTTTGAAGGGAGAGAACATAATATATTATATTTAGTTGAGTTGTATTGACCCCTACAGGTGGAAGGGAGAGAACATATTATATTATATTATATTTAGTTGAGTTGTATTGACCCCTACAGCTTGAAGGGAGAGAACATATTATATTATATTTAGTTGAGTTGATTTGACCCCTACAGGATGAAGGGAGAGAACATAATATATTATATTTAGTTGAGTTGTATTGACCCCTACAGCTTGAAGGGAGAGAACATATTATATTATATTTAGTTGAGTTGATTTGACCCATACAGGATGAAGGGAGAGAACATAATATATTATATTTAGTTGAGTTGTATTGACCCCTACAGGTAGAAGGGAGAGAACATAATATATTATATTTAGTTGAGATGTATTGACCCCTACAGGTAGAAGGGAGAGAACATATTATATTATATTTAGTTGAGTTGTATTGACCCCTACAGGTAGAAGGGAGAGAACATATTATTTGTAGTTTAGTTGTATTGACCCTTACAGATGGAAGGGAGAGAACATATTATATTATCTTAGTTGAGTTGTATTGACCCCTACAGGTGGAGCGAGAGAACATATAATATGATATTAGTTGAGTTGTATAGACCCCTAAAGGTAGAAGGGAGAGAACATATTATATTAGTTGAGTTGTATTGACCCCTACAGGTAGAAGGGAGAGAACATATTATATTAGTTGAGTTGTATTGACCCCTACAGGTAGAAGGGAGAACATATTATATTTAGTTGAGTTGTATTGACCCCTACAGGTGGAAGGGAGCGAACATATTATATTGAGTTGAGTTGTATTGACCCCTACAGGTAGAAGGGATAGAACATATTATATTATTTTTAGTTGAGTTGTATTGACCCCTACAGTTTGAAGGGAGAGAACATAATATATTATATTTAGTTGAGTTGTATTGACCCCTACAGGTGGAAGGGAGAGAACATATTATATTATATTATATTTAGTTGAGTTGTATTGACCCCTACAGCTTGAAGGGAGAGAACATATTATATTATATTTAGTTGAGTTGATTTGACCCCTACAGGATGAAGGGAGAGAACATAATATATTATATTTAGTTGAGTTGTATTGACCCCTACAGGTAGAAGGGAGAGAACATAATATATTATATTTAGTTGAGTTGTATTGACCCCTACAGGTAGAAGGGAGAGAACATATTATATTATATTTAGTTGAGTTGTATTGACCCCTACAGGTAGAAGGGAGAGAACATATTATATTGAGTTGAGTTGTATTGACCCCTACAGGTGGAAGGGAGAGAACATATTATGTTATATTTAGTTGAGTTGTATTGACCCCTACAGGTAGAAGGGAGAGAACATATTATTTGTAGTTTAGTTGTATTGACCCTTACAGATGGAAGGGAGAGAACATATTATATTATCTTAGTTGAGTTGTATTGACCCCTACAGGTGGAGCGAGAGAACATATAATATTATATTAGTTGAGTTGTATAGACCCCTAAAGGTAGAAGGGAGAGAACATATTATATTAGTTGAGTTGTATTGACCCCTACAGGTAGAAGGGAGAGAACATATTATATTAGTTGAGTTGTATTGACCCCTACAGGTAGAAGGGAGAACATATTATATTTAGTTGAGTTGTATTGACCCCTACAGGTAGAAGGGAGAGAACATATTATATTTAGTTGAGTTGTATTGACCCCTACAGCTTGAAGGGAGAGAACATATTATATTATATTTAGTTGAGTTGATTTGACCCCTACAGGATGAAGGGAGAGAACATAATATATTATACTTAGTTGAGTTGTATTGACCCCTACAGGTAGAAGGGAGAGAACATAATATATTATATTTAGTTGAGTTGTATTGACCCCTACAGGTAGAAGGGAGAGAACATATTATATTATATTTAGTTGAGTTGTATTGACCCCTACAGGTAGAAGGGAGAGAACATATTATATTGAGTTGAGTTGTATTGACCCCTACAGGTGGAAGGGAGAGAACATATTATATTATATTTAGTTGAGTTGTATTGACCCCTACAGGTAGAAGGGAGAGAACATATTATTTGTAGTTTAGTTGTATTGACCCTTACAGATGGAAGGGAGAGAACATATTATATTATCTTAGTTGAGTTGTATTGACCCCTACAGGTGGAGCGAGAGAACATATAATATTATATTAGTTGAGTTGTATAGACCCCTAAAGGTAGAAGGGAGAGAACATATTATATTAGTTGAGTTGTATTGACCCCTACAGGTAGAAGGGAGAGAACATATTATATTAGTTGAGTTGTATTGACCCCTACAGGTAGAAGGGAGAACATATTATATTTAGTTGAGTTGTATTGACCCCTACAGGTAGAAGGGAGAGAACATATTATATTTAGTTGAGTTGTATTGACCACTACAGGTAGAGGGAGAGAACATATCATATTATATTACTTGAGTTGTATTGACCCCTACAGGTAGAAGGGAGAGAACATATTACATTATATTAGTTGAGTTGTATTGACCCCTACAGGTGGAGGGAGAGAACATATCATATTATATTAGTTGAGTTGTATTGACCCCTACAGTTAGAAGGGAGAGAACATATTATATTATATTAGTTGAGTTGTATTGACCCCTACAGGTAGAGGGAGAGAACATATTATATTTAGTTGAGTTGTATTGACCCCTACAGGTGGAGGGAGAGAACATATATTATATTAGTTGAGTTGTATTGACCCCTACAGGTGGAAGGGAGAGAACATATTATGTTATATTTAGTTTAGTTGTATTGACCCCTACAGGTGGAAGGGAGAGAACATATTATGTTATATTTAGTTGAGTTGATTTGACCCCTACAGGATGAAGGGAGAGAACATAATATATTATATTTAGTTGAGTTGTATTGACCCCTACAGGTAGAAGGGAGAGAACATAATATATTATATTTAGTTGAGTTGTATTGACCCCTACAGGTAGAAGGGAGAGAACATATTATATTATCTTTAGTTGAGTTGTATTGACCCCTACAGGTAGAAGGGAGAGAACATATTATATTGAGTTGAGTTGTATTGACCCCTACAGGTGGAAGGGAGAGAACATATTATATTATATTTAGTTGAGTTGTATTGACCCCTACAGGTAGAAGGGAGAGAACATATTATTTGTAGTTTAGTTGTTTTGACCCTTACAGACGGAAGGGAGAGAACATATTATATTATCTTAGTTGAGTTGTATTGACCCCTACAGGTGGAGGGAGAGAACATATATTATTATATTAGTTGAGTTGTATTGACCCCTAAAGGTGGAGGGAGAGAACATATCATATTATATTAGTTGAGTTGTATAGACCCAAACAGGTAGAAGGGAGAGAACATATTATATTAGTTGAGTTGTATTGACCCCTACAGGTAGAAGGGAGAGAACATATTATATTAGTTGAGTTGTATTGACCCCTACAGGTAGAAGGGAGAACATATTATATTTAGTTGAGTTGTATTGACCCCTACAGTTAGAAGGGAGAGAACATATTATATTTAGTTGAGTTGTATTGACCACTACAGGTAGAGGGAGAGAACATATCATATTATATTAGTTGAGTTGTATTGACCCCTACAGGTAGAAGGGAGAGAACATATTACATTATATTAGTTGAGTTGTATTGACCCCTACAGTTTGAAGGGAGAGAACATAATATATTATATTTAGTTGAGTTGTATTGACCCCTACAGGTGGAAGGGAGAGAACATATTATATTGTATTTAGTTGAGTTGTCTTGACCCCTACAGGTGGAAGGGAGCGAACATATTATATTGAGTTGAGTTGTATTGACCCCTACAGGTAGAAGGGAGAGAACATATTATATTATTTTTAGTTGAGTTGTATTGACCCCTACAGTTTGAAGGGAGAGAACATAATATATTATATTCAGTTGAGTTGTATTGACCCCTACAGGTGGAAGGGAGAGAACATATTATATTATATTATATTTAGTTGAGTTGTATTGACCCCTACAGCTTGAAGGGAGAGAACATAATATATTATATTTAGTTGAGTTGTATTGACCCCTACAGGTAGAAGGGAGAGAACATATTATATTGAGTTGAGTTGTATTGACCCCTACAGGTGGAAGGGAGAGAACATATTATATTATATTTAGTTGAGTTGTATTGACCCCTACAGGTAGAAGGGAGAGAACATATTATTTGTAGTTTAGTTGTATTGACCCTTACAGATGGAAGGGAGAGAACATATTATATTATCTTAGTTGAGTTGTATTGACCCCTACAGGTGGAGCGAGAGAACATATAATATTATATTAGTTGAGTTGTATAGACCCTTACAGGTAGAAGGGAGAGAACATATTACATTAGTTGAGTTGTATTGACCCCTACAGGTAGAAGGGAGAGAACATATTATATTAGTTGAGTTGTATTGACCCCTACAGGTAGAAGGGAGAACATATTATATTTAGTTGAGTTGTATTGACCCCTACAGGTAGAAGGGAGAGAACATATTATATATAGTTGAGTTGTATTGACCACTACAGGTAGAGGGAGAGAACATATCATATTATATTAGTTGAGTTGTATTGACCCCTACAGGTAGAAGGGAGAGAACATATTACATTATATTAGTTGAGGTAGAACTAATAGGTAGAAGGGAGAGAACATAACATATTATATTTAGTTGAGTTGTATTGACCCCTACAGGTGGAAGGGAGAGAACATATTATGTTATATTTAGTTTAGTTGTATTGACCCCTACAGGTAGAAGGGAGAGAACATATTATTTGTAGTTTAGTTGTATTGACCCTTACAGACGGAAGGGAGAGAACATATTATATTATCTTAGTTGAGTTGTATTGACCCCTACAGGTGGAGGGAGAGAACATATATTATTATATTAGTTGAGTTGTATTGACCCCTAAAGGTGGAGGGAGAGAACATATCATATTATATTAGTTGAGTTGTATAGACCCCTACAGGTAGAAGGGAGAGAACATATTATATTAGTTGAGTTGTATTGACCCCTACAGGTAGAAGGGAGAGAACATATTATATTAGTTGAGTTGTATTGACCCCTACAGGTAGAAGGGAGAACATATTATATTTAGTTGAGTTGTATTGACCCCTACAGTTAGAAGGGAGAGAACATATTATATTTAGTTGAGTTGTATTGACTACTACAGGTAGAGGGAGAGAACATATCATATTATATTAGTTGAGTTGTATTGACCCCTACAGGTAGAAGGGAGAGAACATATTACATTATATTAGTTGAGTTGTATTGACCCCTACAGTTTGAAGGGAGAGAACATAATATATTATATTTAGTTGAGTTGTATTGACCCCTACAGGTGGAAGGGAGAGAACATATTATATTGTATTTAGTTGAGTTGTCTTGACCCCTACAGGTGGAAGGGAGCGAACATATTATATTGAGTTGAGTTGTATTGACCCCTACAGGTAGAAGGGAGAGAACATATTATATTATTTTTAGTTGAGTTGTATTGACCCCTACAGTTTGAAGGGAGAGAACATAATATATTATATTCAGTTGAGTTGTATTGACCCCTACAGGTGGAAGGGAGAGAACATATTATATTATATTATATTTAGTTGAGTTGTATTGACCCCTACAGCTTGAAGGGAGAGAACATATTATATTATATTTAGTTGAGTTGATTTGACCCATACAGGATGAAGGGAGAGAACATAATATATTATATTTAGTTGAGTTGTATTGACCCCTACAGGTAGAAGGGAGAGAACATAATATATTATATTTAGTTGAGATGTATTGACCCCTACAGGTAGAAGGGAGAGAACATATTATATTATATTTAGTTGAGTTGTATTGACCCCTACAGGTAGAAGGGAGAGAACATATTATTTGTAGTTTAGTTGTATTGACCCTTACAGATGGAAGGGAGAGAACATATTATATTATCTTAGTTGAGTTGTATTGACCCCTACAGGTGGAGCGAGAGAACATATAATATTATATTAGTTGAGTTGTATAGACCCCTACAGGTAGAAGGGAGAGAACATATTATATTAGTTGAGTTGTATTGACCCCTACAGGTAGAAGGGAGAGAACATATTATATTAGTTGAGTTGTATTGACCCCTACAGGTAGAAGGGAGAACATATTATATTTAGTTGAGTTGTATTGACCCCTACAGGTAGAAGGGAGAGAACATATTATATTATATTAGTTGAGTTCTATTGACCCCTACAGGTAGAGGGAGAGAACATATTATATTTAGTTGAGTTGTATTGACCCCTACAGGTGGAGGGAGAGAACATATATTATATTAGTTGAGTTGTATTGACCCCTACAGGTGGAGGGAGAGAACATATCATATTATATTAGTTGAGTTGTATTGACCCCTACAGGTAGAAGGGAGAGAACATATTATATTATATTAGTTGAGTTCTATTGACCCCTACAGGTAGAGGGAGAGAACATATTATATTTAGTTGAGTTGTATTGACCCCTACAGGTGGAGGGAGAGAACATATATTATATTAGTTGAGTTGTATTGACCCCTACAGGTGGAAGGGAGAGAACATAATATATTATATTTAGTTGAGTTGTATTGACCCCTACAGGTAGAAGGGAGAGAACATAATATATTATATTTAGTTGAGATGTATTGACCCCTACAGGTAGAAGGGAGAGAACATATTATATTATATTTAGTTGAGTTGTATTGACCCCTACACGTAGAAGGGAGAGAACATATTATTTGTAGTTTAGTTGTATTGACCCTTACAGATGGAAGGGAGAGAACATATTATATTATCTTAGTTGAGTTGTATTGACCCCTACAGGTGGAGCGAGAGAACATATAATATTATATTAGTTGAGTTGTATAGACCCCTACAGGTAGAAGGGAGAGAACATATTATATTAGTTGAGTTGTATTGACCCCTACAGGTAGAAGGGAGAGAACATATTATATTAGTTGAGTTGTATTGACCCCTACAGGTAGAAGGGAGAACATATTATATTTAGTTGAGTTGTATTGACCCCTACAGGTAGAAGGGAGAGAACATATTATATATAGTTGAGTTGTATTGACCACTACAGGTAGAGGGAGAGAACATATCATATTATATTATTTGAGTTGTATTGACCCCTACAGGTAGAAGGGAGAGAACATATTACATTATATTAGTTGAGTTGTATTGACCCCTACAGGTGGAGGGAGAGAACATATCATATTATATTAGTTGAGTTGTATTGACCCCTACAGGTAGAAGGGAGAGAACATATTATATTATATTAGTTGAGTTGTATTGACCCCTACAGGTAGAGGGAGAGAACATATTATATTTAGTTGAGTTGTATTGACCCCTACAGGTGGAGGGAGAGAACATATATTATATTAGTTGAGTTGTATTGACCACTACAGGTGGAAGGGAGAGAACATATTATGTTATATTTAGTTTAGTTGTATTGACCCCTACAGGTGGAAGGGAGAGAACATATTATGTTATATTTAGTTGAGTTGATTTGACCCCTACAGGATGAAGGGAGAGAACATAATATATTATATTTAGTTGAGTTGTATTGACCCCTACAGGTAGAAGGGAGAGAACATAATATATTATATTTAGTTGAGTTGTATTGACCCCTACAGGTAGAAGGGAGAGAACATATTATATTATATTTAGTTGAGTTGTATTGACCCCTACAGGTAGAAGGGAGAGAACATATTATATTGAGTAGAGTTGTATTGACCCCTACAGGTGGAAGGGAGAGAACATATTATATTATATTTAGTTGAGTTGTATTGACCCCTACAGGTAGAAGGGAGAGAACATATTATTTGTAGTTTAGTTGTATTGACCCTTACAGACGGAAGGGAGAGAACATATTATATTATCTTAGTTGAGTTGTATTGACCCCTACAGGTGGAGAGAGAGAACATATATTATTATATTAGTTGAGTTGTATTGACCCCTAAAGGTGGAGGGAGAGAACATATCATATTATATTAGTTGAGTTGTATAGACGCCTACAGGTAGAAGGGAGAGAACATATTATATTAGTTGAGTTGTATTGACCCCTACAGGTAGAAGGGAGAGAACATATTATATTAGTTGAGTTGTATTGACCCCTACAGGTAGAAGGGAGAACATATTATATTTAGTTGAGTTGTATTGACCACTACAGGTAGAGGGAGAGAACATATCATATTATATTAGTTGAGTTGTATTGACCCCTACAGGTAGAAGGGAGAGAACATATTACATTATATTAGTTGAGTTGTATTGACCCCTACAGTTTGAAGGGAGAGAACATAATATATTATATTTAGTTGAGTTGTATTGACCCCTACAGGTGGAAGGGAGAGAACATATTATATTGTATTTAGTTGAGTTGTCTTGACCCCTACAGGTGGAAGGGAGCGAACATATTATATTGAGTTGAGTTGTATTGACCCCTACAGGTAGAAGGGAGAGAACATATTATATTATTTTTAGTTGAGTTGTATTGACCCCTACAGTTTGAAGGGAGAGAACATAATATATTATATTTAGTTGAGTTGTATTGACCCCTACAGGTAGAAGGGAGAGAACATAATATATTATATTTAGTTGAGTTGTATTGACCCCTACAGGTAGAAGGGAGAGAACATATTATATTATATTTAGTTGAGTTGTATTGACCCCTACAGGTAGAAGGGAGAGAACATATTATATTGAGTTGAGTTGTATTGACCCCTACAGGTGGAAGGGAGAGAACATATTATATTATATTTAGTTGAGTTGTATTGACCCCTACAGGTAGAAGGGAGAGAACATATTATTTGTAGTTTAGTTGTATTGACCCTTACAGATGGAAGGGAGAGAACATATTATATTATCTTAGTTGAGTTGTATTGACCCCTACAGGTGGAGGGAGAGAACATATAATATTATATTAGTTGAGTTGTATAGACCCCTACAGGTAGAAGGGAGAGAACATATTATATTAGTTGAGTTGTATTGACCCCTACAGGTAGAAGGGAGAACATATTATATTTAGTTGAGTTGTATTGACCCCTACAGGTAGAAGGGAGAGAACATATTATATTTAGTTGAGTTGTATTGACCACTACAGGTAGAGGGAGAGAACATATCATATTATATTAGTTGAGTTGTATTGACCCCTACAGGTAGAAGGGAGAGAACATATTACATTATATTAGTTGAGTTGTATTGACCCCTACAGGTGGAGGGAGAGAACATATCATATTATATTAGTTGAGTTGTATTGACCCCTACAGGTAGAAGGGAGAGAACATATTATATTATATTAGTTGAGTTGTATTGACCCCTACAGGTAGAGGGAGAGAACATATTATATTTAGTTGAGTTGTATTGACCCCTACAGGTGGAGGGAGAGAACATATATTATATTAGTTGAGTTGTATTGACCCCTACAGGTGGAAGGGAGAGAACATATTATGTTATATTTAGTTTAGTTGTATTGACCCCTACAGGTGGAAGGGAGAGAACATATTATGTTATATTTAGTTGAGTTGATTTGACCCCTACAGGATGAAGGGAGAGAACATAATATATTATATTTAGTTGAGTTGTATTGACCCCTACAGTTAGAAGGGAGAGAACATAATATATTATATTTAGTTGAGTTGTATTGACCCCTACAGGTAGAAGGGAGAGAACATATTATATTATATTTAGTTGAGTTGTATTGACCCCTACAGGTAGAAGGGAGAGAACATATTATATTGAGTTGAGTTGTATTGACCCCTACAGGTGGAAGGGAGAGAACATATTATATTATATTTAGTTGAGTTGTATTGACCCCTACAGGTAGAAGGGAGAGAACATATTATTTGTAGTTTAGTTGTATTGACCCTTACAGACGGAAGGGAGAGAACATATTATATTATCTTATTTGAGTTGTATTGACCCCTACAGGTGGAGGGAGAGAACATATATTATTATATTAGTTGAGTTGTATTGACCCCTAAAGGTGGAGGGAGAGAACATATCATATTATATTAGTTGAGTTGTATAGACCCCTACAGGTAGAAGGGAGAGAACATATTATATTAGTTGAGTTGTATTGACCCCTACAGGTAGAAGGGAGAACATATTATATTTAGTTGAGTTGTATTGACCCCTACAATTAGAAGGGAGAGAACATATTATATTTAGTTGAGTTGTATTGACCACTACAGGTAGAGGGAGAGAACATATCATATTATATTAGTTGAGTTGTATTGACCCCTACAGGTAGAAGGGAGAGAACATATTACATTATATTAGTTGAGTTGTATTGACCCCTACAGGTGGAGGGAGAGAACATATCATATTATATTAGTTGAGTTGTATTGACCCCTACAGGTAGAAGGGAGAGAACATATTATATTATATTAGTTGAGTTGTATTGACCCCTACAGGTAGAAGGGAGAGAACATATTATATTTAGTTGAGTTGTATTGACCCCTACAGGTGGAGGGAGAGAACATATATTATATTAGTTGAGTTGTATTGACCCCTACAGGTGGAAGGGAGAGAACATATTATGTTATATTTAGTTGAGTTGTATTGACCCCTACAGGTGGAAGGGAGAGAACATATTATGTTATATATAGTTGAGTTGTATTGACCCCTACAGGTGGAAGGGAGGGAACATATTATGTTATATTTAGTTGAGTTGTATTGACCCCTACAGGTGGAAGGGAGAGAACATATTAAATTGTATTTAGTTGAGTTGTCTTGACCCCTACAGGTGGAAGGGAGCGAACATATTATATTGAGTTGAGTTGTATTGACCCCTACAGGTAAAGGGAGAGAACATATTATATTATATTTAGTTGAGTTGTATTGACCCCTACAGGTGGAAGGGAGAGAAAATATTATATTATATTTAGTTGAGTTGTATTGACCCCTACAGGTGGAAGGGAGAGAAAATATTATATTGTATTTAGTTGAGTTGTCTTGACCCCTACAGGTAGAGGGAGAGAACATATTATATTATATTTAGTTGAGTTGTATTGACCCCTACAGGTGGAGGAAGAGAACATATTATATTATATTTAGTTGAGATGTATAGACCCCTACAGGTGGAAGGGATCGAACATATTATATTGAGTTGAGTTGTATTGACCCCTACAGGTAGAAGGGAGAGAACATATTATATTATTTTTAGTTGAGTTGTATTGACCCCTACAGTTTGAAGGGAGAAAACATAATATATTATATTTAGTTGAGTTGTATTGACCCCTACAGGTGGAAGGTGAGAACATATTATATTATATTATATTTAGTTGAGTTGTATTGACCCCTACAGGTTGAAGGGAGAGAACATATTATATTATATTTAGTTGAGTTGTATTGACCCCTACAGGATGAAGGGAGAGAACATAATATATTATATTTAGTTGAGATGTAATGACCCCTACAGGTGGAAGGGAGAGGAAATATAATATTATATTTAGTTGAGTTGTATGACCCCTACAGATTGAAGGGAGAGAACATTTTATATTATATTAGTTGAGAAGTATTGACCCCTACAGGTGGAGGGAGAGAACATATCATATTATATTAGTTGAGTTATATTGACCCCTAGAGGTAGACGGGAGAGAACATATTATATTAGTTGAGTTGTATTGACCCCTACAGGTGGAAGGGAGAGAACATATTATATTATATTATATTATATTATATTATATTTAGTGAAGTTGTATTGACCATACAGGTAGAAGGGAGAGAACATATTATTTGTAGTTGAGTTGTATTGACCCTTACAGATGGAAGGGAGAAAACATATTATATTATCTTTAGTGAAGTTGTATTGACCCCTACAGGTGGAAGGGAGAGAACATGTTATATTTAGTTGAGTTGTATTGACCCCTACAGGTAAAAGGGAGAGAACATATTATGTTATATTTAGTAGAGTTGTTTTGACCCCTACAGGTGTAAGGGAGAGAACATATCATATTATATTGGTTGAGATGTATTGACCCCTACAGGTGGAGGGAGAGAACAGATCATATTATATTAGTTGAGTTGTATTGACCCCTACAGGTGGAGGGAGAGAACATATATTATATTAGTTGAGTTGTATTGACCACTACAGGTAGAAGGGAGAGAACATATTATATCATATTTAGTTGAGTTGTATTGACCCCTACAGGTAGAAGGGAGAAAACATAATATATTATATTTAGTTGAGTTGTATTGACCCCTACAGGTGGAAGCGGAGAACATATTATATTATATTATATTATATTTAGTTGAGTTGTATTGACCCCTACAGGTTGAAGGGAGAGAACATATTATATTATATTTAGTTGAGTTGTATTGACCCCTACAGGATGAAGGGAGAGAACATAATATATTATATTTAGTTGAGATGTAATGACCCCTACAGGTGGAAGGGAGAGGAAATATAATATTATATTTAGTTGAGTTGTATGACCCCTACAGATTGAAGGGAGAGAACATTTTATATTATATTTAGTTGAGTTGTATTGACCCATACAGGTGGAAGGGAGAGAACATATCATATTATATTAGTTGAGTTGAATTGACCCCTACAGGTGGAGGGAGAGAACATATCATTTTATATTAGTTGAGTTGTATTGACCCCTACAGGTGGAGGGAGAGAACATATCATATTATATTAGTTGAGTTGTATTGACCCCTAGAGGTAGAAGGGAGAGAACATATTATATTAGTTGAGTTGTATTGACCCCTACAGGTAGAAGGGAGAGAACATATCATATTAGTTGAGTTGTATTGACCCCTACAGGTAGAAGGGAGAGAACATATTATATTAGTTGAGTTGTATTGACCCCTACAGGTGGAGGGAGAGAACATATCATATTATATTAGTTGAGTTGTATTGACCCCTACAGGTGGAGGGAGAGAACATATCATATTATATTTAGTTGAGTTGTATTCACCCCTACAGGTGGAGGGAGAAAACATATCATATTATATTAGTTGAGTTGTATTGACCCCTACAGGTGGAGGGAGAGAACATATAGTATATTAGTTGAGTTGTATTGACCCCTACAGGTAGAAGGGAGAGAACATATTATATTATATTTAGTTGAGTTGTATTGACCCCTACAGGTAGAAAGGAGAGAACATATTATATTATTTTTAGTTGAGTTGAGTCGTATTGACCCCTACAGTTTGAAGGGAGAAAACATAATATATTATATGTAGTTGAGTTGTATTGACCCCTACAGGTGGAAGGGGAGAACATATTATATTATATTATATTATATTTAGTTGAGTTGTATTGACCCCTACAGGTTGAAGGGAGAGAACATATTATATTATATTTAGTTGAGTTGTATTGAACCCTACAGGATGAAGGGAGAGAACATAATATATTATATTTAGTTGAGATGTAATGACCCCTACAGGTGGAAGGGAGAGAACATATTATATTATATTTAGTTGAGTTGTATTGACTCCTACAGGTGGAAGGGAGAGAACATATTATATTATATTTAGTTGAGTTGTATTGACTCCTACAGGTGGAAGGGAGAGAACATATTATATTATATTTAGTTGTATTGACCCCTACAGTTGGAAGGGAGAGAACATATTATGTTATATTTAGTTGAGTTGTATTGACCCCTACAGGTGGAAGGGAGAGAACATATTATATTGTATTTAGTTGAGTTGTATTGACCCCTACAGGTGGAAGGGAGCGAACATATTATATTGAGTTGAGTTGTTTTGACCCCTACAGGTAGAGGGAGAGAACATATTATATTATATTTAGTTGAGTTGTATTGACCCCTAGAGGTGGAAGGGAGAGAAAATATTATATTATATTTAGTTGATTTATATGACCCCTACAGGTAGAAGGGAGAGAAAATATTATATTATATTTAGTTGAGTTGTATGACCTCTACAGGTAGAAGGGAGAGAAAATATTATATTATATTTAGTTGAGTTGTATTACCCCTACAGATTGAAGGGAGAGAACATATTATATTATATTTAGTTGAGTTGTATTGACCACTACATGTAGAAGGGAGAGAACATATTATAATTAGTTGAGTTGTATTGACCACTACAGGTAGAAGGGAGAGAACATATAATATTTAGTTGAGTTGTATTGACCCCTACAGGTGGAGGGAGAGAACATATCATATTATATTAGTTGAGTTGTATTGACCCCTACAGGTGGAGGGAGAGAACATATATTATATTAGTTGAGTTGTATTGACCCCTACAGGTAAAAGGGAGAGAACATATTATGTTATATTTAGTTGAGTTGTTTTGACACCTACAGGTGGAAGGGAGAGAACATATCGTATTATATTTAGTTGAGTTGTATTGACTCCTACAGGTGGAAGGGAGAGAACATATTATATTATATTTAGTTGTATTGACCCCTACAGTTGGAAGGGAGAGAACATATTATGTTATATTTAGTTGAGTTGTATTGACCCCTACAGGTGGAAGGGAGAGAACATATTATATTGTATTTAGTTGAGTTTTATTGACCCCTACAGGTGGAAGGGAGCGAACATATTATATTGAGTTGAGTTGTTTTGACCCCTACAGGTAGAGGGAGAGAACATATTATATTATATTTAGTTGAGTTGTATTGACCCCTAGAGGTGGAAGGGAGAGAAAATATTATATTATATTTAGTTGATTTATATGACCCCTACAGGTAGAAGGGAGAGAAAATATTATATTATATTTAGTTGAGTTGTATGACCTCTACAGGTAGAGGGAGAGAACATATTATATTATATTTAGTTGAGTTGTATTGACCCCTACAGGTGGAGGGAGAGAACATATCATATTATATTAGTTGAGTTGTATTGACCCCTACAGGTGGAGGGAGAGAACATATATTATATTAGTTGAGTTGTATTGACCCCTACAGGTAAAAGGGAGAGAACATATTATGTTATATTTAGTTGAGTTGTTTTGACACCTACAGGTGGAAGGGAGAGAACATATCGTATTATATTGGTTGAGTTGTATTGACCCATACAGGTGGAGGGAGAGAACATATCATTTTATATTAGTTGAGTTGTATTGACCCCTACAGGTGGAGGGAGAGAACATATCATATTATATTAGTTGAGTTGTATTGACCCCTACAGGTGGAGGGAGAGAACATATATTATATTAGTTTAGTTGTATTGACCCCTACAGGTAGAAGGGAGAGAACATATTATATTATATTTAGTTGAGTTATATTGACTCCTACAGGTGGAAGGGAGAGAACATATTATATTATATTTAGTAGAGTTGTATTGACCCCTACAGGTGGAAGGAGAGAACATATTATATTATATTATATTGAGTTGAGTTGTATTGACCTCTACAGGTGGAAGGGACAGAACATGTTATATTTAGTTGAGTTGTATTGACCCCTACAGGTAGAAGGGAGAGAACATATAATATTTAGTTGAGTTGTATTGACCCCTACAGGTGGAGGGAGAGAACATATCATATTATATTAGTTGAGTTGTATTGACCCCTACAGGTGGAGGGAGAGAACATATATTATATTAGTTGAGTTGTATTGACCCCTACAGGTAAAAGGGAGAGAACATATTATGTTATATTTAGTTGAGTTGTTTTGACACCTACAGGTGGAAGGGAGAGAACATATCGTACTATATTGGTTGAGTTGTATTGACCCCTACAGGTGGAGGGAGAGAACATATCATTTTATATTAGTTGAGTTGTATTGACCCCTACAGGTGGAGGGAGAGAACATATCATATTATATTAGTTGAGTTTTATTGACCCCTACAGGTAGAAGGGAGAGAACATATTATATTAGTTGAGTTGTATTGACCCCTACAGGAAGAAGGGAGAGGACATATTATATTTAGTTGAGTTCTATTGACCCCTACAGGTGGAGGGGAGAGAACAAATCATATTATATTAGTTGAGTTGTATTGACCCCTACAGGTGGAGGGAGAGAACATATCATATTATATTAGTTGAGTTGTATTGACCCCTACAGGTGGAGGGAGAGAACATATATTTTATTAGTTTAGTTGTATTGACCCCTACAGGTAGAAGGGAGAGAACATATTATATTATATTTAGTTGAGTTATATTGACTCCTACAGGTGGAAGGGAGAGAACATATTATATTATATTTAGTAGAGTTGTATTGACCCCTACAGGTGGAAGGAGAGAACATATTATGTTAAATTTAGTTGAGTTGTATTGACCCCTACAGGTGGAAGGGAGCGAACATATTATATTGAGTTGAGTTGTATTGACCCCTACAGGTGGAAGGGAGAGAACATATTATATTATATTTAGTTGAGTTGTATTGACCCCTACAGGTAGAAGGGAGAGAACATAATATATTATATTTAGTTGAGTTGTATTGACCCCTACAGGTGGAAGGGAGAGAACATATCATATTATATTGGTTGAGTTGTATTGACCCCTACAGGTCGAGGGAGAGAACATATCATTTTATATTAGTTGAGTTGTATTGACCCCTACAGGTATATTATATTATAGTAGTTGAGTTGTATTGACCCCTACAGGTGGAAGGGAGAGAACATATTATATTATATTATATTATATTATATTTAGTGAAGTTGTATTGACCATACAGGTAGAAGGGAGAGAACATATTATTTGTAGTTGAGTTGTATTGACCCTTACAGATGGAAGGGAGAAAACATATTATATTATCTTTAGTGAAGTTGTATTGACCCCTACAGGTGGAAGGGAGAGAACATGTTATATTTAGTTGAGTTGTATTGACCCCTACAGGTAAAAGGGAGAGAACATATTATGTTATATTTAGTTCAGTTGTTTTGACCCCTACAGGTGTAAGGGAGAGAACATATCATATTATATTGGTTGAGTTGTATTGACCCCTACAGGTAGAAGGGAGAGAACATATTATATTTAGTTGAGTTGTATTGACCCCTACAGGTGGAGGGAGAAAACATATTATATTATATTATATTGAGTTGAGTTGTATTGACCTCTACAGGTGGAAGGGAGAGAACATGTTATATTTAGTTGAGTTGTATTGACCCCTACATGTTGAAGGGAGAGAACATATTATGTTATATTTAGTTGAGTTGTATTGACCCCTACAGGTGGAAGGGAGAGAAGATATTATATTAGTTGAGTTGTATTGACCCCTACAGGTAGAAGGGAGAGAACATATTATATTTAGTTGAGTTCTATTGACCCCTACAGGTGGAGGGAGAAAACACATTATATTATATTATATTATATTATATTATATTGAGTTGAGTTGTATTGACCTCTACATGTTGAAGGGAGAGAACATATTATGTTATATTTAGTTGAGTTGTATTGGTGGAAGGGAGGTGGAAGGGAGAGAACATATTATATTGCATTTAGTTGAGTTGTCTTGACCCCTACAGGTGGAAGGGAATCGAAAATATTATATTGAGTTGAGTTGTATTGACCCCTACAGGTAGAGGGAGAGAACATATTATATTATATTTAGTTGAGTTGTATTGACCCCTACAGGTGGAAGGGAGAGAAAATATTATATTATATTTAGTTGATTTGTATGACCCCTACAGGTAGAAGGGAGAGAAAATATTATATTATATTTAGTTGAGTTGTATTGACCCCTACAGGTAGAAGGGGAGAGAAAATATTATAATATATTTAGTTGAGTTGTTTTGACCCCTACAGGTGGAAGGGAGAGAATATATCATATTATATTGGTTGAGTTGTATTGACCCCTACAGGTGGAGGGAGAGAACATATCATTTTATATTAGTTGAGTTGTATTGACCCCTACAGGTGGAGGGAGAGAACATATCATATTATATTAGTTGAGTTTTATTGACCCCTACAGGTAGAAGGGAGAGAATATATTATATTAGTTGAGTTGTATTGACTCCTACAGGTAGAAGGGAGAGAACATATTATATTTAGTTGAGTTGTATAGACCCCTACAGGTGGAGGGAGAGAACATATCATATTATTATAGTATGTGAGTTGTATTGACCCCTACAGGTGGAGGGAGAGAACATATTATATTATATTTAGTTGAGTTGTATTGACCCCTACAGGTAGAAGGGAGAGAACATAATATATTATATTTAGTTGAGTTGTATTGACCCCTACAGGTAGAAGGGAGAGAACATAATATATTATATTTTGTTGAGTTGTATTGACCCCTACAGGTAGAAGGGAGAGAACATAATATATTATATTTAGTTGATTTGTATTGACCCCTACAGGTGGAAGGGAGAGAACATATTATTTGTAGTTTAGTTGTATTGACCCTTACAGATGGAAGGGAGAGAACATATTATATTAACTTTAGTGAAGTTGTATTGATCCCTACAGGTGGAAGGGAGAGAACATATCATATTATATTAGTTGAGTTGTATTGACCCCTACAGGTGGAGGGAGAGAACATATCATATTATATTAGTTGAGTTGTATTGACCCCGACAGGTGGAGGGAGAGAACATATCATATTATATTAGTTGAGTTGTATTGACCCCTACAGGTGGAGGGAGAGAACATATCATATTATATTAGTTGAGTTGTATTGACCCCTACAGGTAGTATGGAGAGAAAATATTATATTTAGTTGAGTTGTATTGACCCCTACAGGTGGAAGGGAGAGAACATATTATATTGAGTTGAGTTGTATTGACCCCTTGAGGTAGAAGGGAAAGAACATATTATATTATTTTTAGTTGAGTTGTATTGACCCCTACAGTTTGAAGGGAGAGAACATAATATATTATATTTAGTTGAGTTGTATTGACCCCTACAGGTGGAAGGGAGAGAACATATTATATTATATTATATTATATTTAGTTGAGCTGTATTGACCCCTACATGTTGAAGGGAGAGAACATAATATATTATATTTAGTTGACTTGTATTGACCCCTACAGGTGGAAAGGAGATAACATGTTTTATTTAGTTGAGTTGTATTGACCCCTACAGGTGGAAGGGAGAGAACATATTATATTGAGTTGAGTTGTATTGACCCCTACAGGTGGAAGGGAGAGAACATATTATATTATATTTAGTTGAGTTGTATTGACCCCTACAGGTAGAAGGGAGAGAACATAATATATTATATTTAGTTGAGTTGTATTGACCCCTAAGGTTTGAAGGGAGAGAACATAATATATTATATTTAGTTGATTTGTATTGACCCCTACAGGTGGAAGGGAGAGAACATATTATTTGTAGTTTAGTTGTATTGACCCTTACAGATGGAAGGGAGAGAACATATCATATTATATTAGTTGAGTTGTATTGACCCCTACAGGTGGAGGGAGAGAACATATCATATTATATTAGTTGAGTTGTATTGACCCCTACAGCTGGAGGGAGAGAACATATCATATTATATTAGTTGAGTTGTATTGACCCCTACAGGTGGAGGGAGAGAACATATCATATTATATTAGTTGAGTTGTATTGACCCCTACAGGTAGTATGGAGAGAAAATATTATATTAGTTGAGTTGTATTGACCCCTACAGGTAGAAGGGAGAGAACATATTATATTTAGTTGAGTTGTATTGACCCCTACAGGTGGAGGGAGAAAACATGTCATATTATATTAGTTGAGTTGTATAGACCCCTACAGGTGGAGGGAGAGAACATATCATATTATAGTAGTTGAGTTGTTTTAACCCCTACAGGTGGAGGGAGAGAACATATATTATATTAGTTGAGTTGTATTAACCCCTACAGGTGGAGGGAGAGAACATATTATATTATATTTAGTTGAGTTGTATTGACCCCTACAGGTGGAAGGGAGAGAAAATATTATATTATATTTAGTTGATTTGTATGACCCCTACAGGTAGAAGGGAGAGAAAATATTATATTATATTTAGTTGAGTTGTATTGACCCCTACAGGTAGAAGGGGAGAGAAAATATTATAATATATTTAGTTGAGTTGTTTTGACCCCTACAGGTGGAAGGGAGAGAATATATCATATTATATTGGTTGAGTTGTATTGACCCCTACAGGTGGAGGGAGAGAACATATCATTTTATATTAGTTGAGTTGTATTGACCCCTACAGGTGGAGGGAGAGAACATATCATATTATATTAGTTGAGTTTTATTGACCCCTACAGGTAGAAGGGAGAGAATATATTATATTAGTTGAGTTGTATTGACTCCTACAGGTAGAAGGGAGAGAACATATTATATTTAGTTGAGTTGTATTGACCCCTACAGGTGGAAGGGAGAGAACATATCATATTATTATAGTATGTGAGTTGTATTGACCCCTACAGGTGGAGGGAGAGAACATATTATATTATATTTAGTTGAGTTGTATTGACCCCTACAGGTAGAAGGGAGAGAACATAATATATTATATTTAGTTGAGTTGTATTGACCCCTACAGGTAGAAGGGAGAGAACATAATATATTATATTTAGTTGAGTTGTATTGACCCCTACAGGTAGAAGGGAGAGAACATAATATATTATATTTAGTTGATTTGTATTGACCCCTACAGGTGGAAGGGAGAGAACATATTATTTGTAGTTTAGTTGTATTGACCCTTACAGATGGAAGGGAGAGAACATATTATATTAACTTTAGTGAAGTTGTATTGATCCCTACAGGTGGAAGGGAGAGAACATATCATATTATATTAGTTGAGTTGTATTGACCCCTACAGGTGGAGGGAGAGAACATATCATATTATATTAGTTGAGTTGTATTGAGAGAACATATCATATTATATTAGTTGAGTTGTATTGACCCCTACAGGTAGTATGGAGAGAAAATATTATATTTAGTTGAGTTGTATTGACCCCTACAGGTGGAAGGGAGAGAACATATTATATTGAGTTGAGTTGTATTGACCCCTACAGGTAGAAGGGAAAGAACATATTATATTATTTTTAGTTGAGTTGTATTGACCCCTACAGTTTGAAGGGAGAGAACATAATATATTATATTTAGTTGAGTTGTATTGACCCCTACAGGTGGAAGGGAGAGAACATATTATATTATATTATATTATATTTAGTTGAGCTGTATTGACCCCTACATGTTGAAGGGAGAGAACATAATATATTATATTTAGTTGACTTGTATTGACCCCTACAGGTGGAAAGGAGATAACATGTTTTATTTAGTTGAGTTGTATTGACCCCTACAGGTGGAAGGGAGAGAACATATTATATTGAGTTGAGTTGTATTGACCCCTACAGGTGGAAGGGAGAGAACATATTATATTATATTTAGTTGAGTTGTATTGACCCCTACAGGTAGAAGGGAGAGAACATAATATATTATATTTAGTTGAGTTGTATTGACCCCTAAGGTTTGAAGGGAGAGAACATAATATATTATATTTAGTTGATTTGTATTGACCCCTACAGGTGGAAGGGAGAGAACATATTATTTGTAGTTTAGTTGTATTGACCCTTACAGATGGAAGGGAGAGAACATATCATATTATATTAGTTGAGTTGTATTGACCCCTACAGGTGGAGGGAGAGAACATATCATATTATATTAGTTGAGTTGTATTGACCCCTACAGCTGGAGGGAGAGAACATATCATATTATATTAGTTGAGTTGTATTGACCCCTACAGGTGGAGGGAGAGAACATATCATATTATATTAGTTGAGTTGTATTGACCCCTACAGGTAGTATGGAGAGAAAATATTATATTAGTTGAGTTGTATTGACCCCTACAGGTAGAAGGGAGAGAACATATTATATTTAGTTGAGTTGTATTGACCCCTACAGGTGGAGGGAGAAAACATGTCATATTATATTAGTTGAGTTGTATAGACCCCTACAGGTGGAGGGAGAGAACATATCATAATATAGTAGTTGAGTTGTTTTAACCCCTACAGTTGGAGGGAGAGAACATATATTATATTAGTTGAGTTGTATTAACCCCTACAGGTGGAGGGAGAGAACATATATTATATTAGTTGAGTTGTATTGACCCCTACAGGGAGAAGGGAGAGAACATATTATATTATATTTAGTTGAGTTGTATTGACCCCTACAGGGAGAAGGGAGAGAACATATTATATTATATTTAGTTGAGTTGTATAGACCCCTACAGGTGGAGGGAGAGAACATATATTATATTAGTTGAGTTGTATTGACCCCTACAGGTAGAAGGGAGAGAACATATTATATTATATTTAGTTGAGTTGTATTGACCCCTACAGGTGGAGGGAGAGAACATATATTATATTAGTTGAGTTGTATTGACCCCTACAGGGAGAAGGGAGAGAACATATTATATTATATTAGGTTGAGTTGTATTGACCCCTACAGGTGGAGGGAGAGAACATATATTATATTAGTTGAGTTGTATTGACCCCTACAGGTAGAAGGGAGAGAACATATTATATTAAATTTAGTTGAGTTGTATTGACTCCTACAGGTGGAAGGGAGAGAACATATTATATTATATTATACACTGCTCAAAAAAAGAAAGGGAACACTTAAACAACACAATGTAACTCCAAGTCAATCACACTTCTGTGAAATCAAACTGTCCACTTAGGAAGCAACACTGATTGACAATAAATGTCACATGCTGTTGTGCAAATGGAATAGACAACAGGTGGAAATAATAGGCAATTAGCAAGACACCCCCCAACAAAGGAGTAGTTCTGCAGGTGGGGACCACAGACCACTTCTCACTTCCTATGCTTCCTGGCTGATGTTTTGGTCACTTTTGAATGCTGGCGGTGCTTTCACTCTAGTGGTAGCATGAGACGGAGTCTACAACCCACACAAGTGGCTCAGGTAGTGCAGCTCATCCAGGATGGCACATCAATGCGAGCTGTGGATTGAAGGTTTGCTGTGTCTGTCAGCGTAGTGTCCAGAGCATGGAGGCGCTACCAAGAGACAGACCAGTACATCAGGAGACGTGGAGGAGGCCGTAGGAGGGCAACAACCCAGCAGCAGGACCGCTACCTCCGCCTTTGTGCAAGGAGGAGCAGGAGAAGGACTGCCAGAGCCCTGCAAAATGACCTCCAGCAGGCCACAAATGTGCATGTGTCTGCTCAAACGGTCAGAAACAGACTCCATGAGGGTGGTATGAGGGCCCGCCGTCCACAGGTGGGGGTTGTGCTTACAGCCCAACACCGTGCAGGACGTTTGGCATTTGCCAGAGAACACCAACATTGGCAAATTCGCCACTGGCGCCCTGTGCTCTTCACAGATGAAAGCAGGTTCACACTGAGCACGTGACAGACGTGATAGAGTCTGGAGACGCCGTGGAGAACGTTCTGCTGCCTGCAACATCCTCCAGCATGACCGGTTTGGCGGTGGGTCAGTCATGGTGTGGGGTGGCATTTCTTTGGGGGGCCGCACAGCCCTCCATGTGCTCGCCAGAGGTAGCCTGACTGCCATTAGGTACCGAGATGAGATCCTCAGACCCCTTGTGAGAACATATGCTGGTGCGGTTGGCCCTGGGTTCCTCCTAATGCAAGACAATGCTAGACCTCATGTGGCTGGAGTGTGTCAGCAGTTCCTGCAAGAGGAAGGCATTGATGCTATGGACTGGCCCGCCCGTTCCCCAGACCTGAATCCAATTGAGCACATCTGGGACATCATGTCTTGCTCCATCCACTAACGCCACGTTGCACCACAGACTGTCCAGGAGTTGATGGATGCTTTAGTCCAGGTCTGGGAGGAGATCCCTAAGGAGACCATCAGCCACCTCATCAGGAGCATGCCCAGGCATTGTAGGGAGGTCATACAGGCACGTGGAGGCCACACACACTACTGAGCCTCATTTTGACTTGTTTTAAGGACATTACATCAAAGTTGGATCAGCCTGTAGTGTGGTTTTCCACTTTAATTTTGAGTGTGACTCCAAATCCAGACCTCCATGGGTTGATAAATTGGATTTCCATTGATTATTTTTGTGTGATTTTGTTGTCAGCATATTCAACTATGTAAAGAAAAAAGTATTTAATAAGATTATTTCTTTCATTCAGATCTAGGATGTGTTGTTTAAGTGTTCCCTTTATTTTTTTGAGCAGTATATTTAATTGAGTTGTATGACCCCTACAGGTGGAAGGGAGAGAACATATTATATTATATTTAGTGAAGTTGTATTGACCCCTACAGGTGGAAGGGAGAGAACATATTATATTATATTAGATGAGTTGTATTGACCCCTACAGGTAGAATGGAGAGAACATATTATATTTCGTTGAGTTGTATTGACCCCTACAGGTGGAGGGAGAGAACATATTATATTATATTAGTTGAGTTGTATTGACCCCTACAGGTGGAGGGAGAGAACATATTATATTTTATTTAGTTGATTTGTATTGACCCCAACAGGTGGAAGGGAGAGAACATATTATATCATATTAGTTGAGTTGTATTGACCCCTACAGGTAGAAGGGAGAGAACATAATATATTATATTTAGTTGATTTGTATTGACCCCTACAGGTGGAAGGGAGAGAACATATTATTTGTAGTTTAGTTGTATTGACCCTTACAGATGGAAGGGAGAGAACATATTATATTAACTTTAGTGAAGTTGTATTGATCCCTACAGGTGGAAGGGAGAGAACATATCATATTATATTAGTTGAGTTGTATTGACCCCTACAGGTGGAGGGAGAGAACATATCATATTATATTAGTTGAGTTGTATTGACCCCTACAGGTAGTATGGAGAGAAAATATTATATTTAGTTGAGTTGTATTGACCCCTACAGGTGGAAGGGAGAGAACATATTATATTGAGTTGAGTTGTATTGACCCCTACAGGTAGAAGGGAAAGAACATATTATATTATTTTTAGTTGAGTTGTATTGACCGCTACAGTTTGAAGGGAGAGAACATAATATATTATATTTAGTTGAGTTGTATTGACCCCTACAGGTGGAAGGGAGAGAACATATGGGCTGTATTGACCCCTACTGTGAGGGGGCATTATATTTATTTAGTTGACTTGAGCCCCTACAGGTGGAAAGGAGATAACATGTTTTATTTAGTTGAGTTGTATTGACCCCTACAGGTGGAAGGAGGCTAGAGTGAGGATGCCCTACGGTGGAGGGAGAGCTCTGTGAGTGTGACCCCTACAGGTGGAGGGAGAGAACATATCTATATTTAGTTGAGTTGTATTGACCCCTACAGGTAGGGAGAGGGAGGAGACCCCACAGGTAGCGGGAGGCTATTATATTTAGTTGAGTTGTATTGACCCCTACAGGTGGAGGGGACGCAGGAGGAGCCCCACGGTGGAGGGGGCTCATATTAGTAGTTGAGTTGACCCCCGTTGGGGGGGCTATTAGGAGGCCCCTACAGGTGGAGGGAGAGAACATATATTATATTAGTTGAGTTGTATTGACCCCTACAGGTAGAAGGGAGAGAACATATTATATTTAGTTGAGTTGTATTGACCCCTACAGGTGGAGGGAGAGAACATATCATATTATATGTAGTTGAGTTGTATTAGACCCCTACAGGTGGAGGGAGAGAACATATATTATATTAGTTGAGTTGTATTGACCCCTACAGGTAGAAGGGAGAGAACATATTATATTATATTTAGTTGAGTTGTATTGACCCCTACAGGTGGAAGGGAGAGAACATATTATATTATATTAGTTGAGTTGTATTGACCCCTACAGGTAGAAGGGAGAGAACATATTATATTATATTAGTTGAGTTGTATTGACTCCTACAGGTGGAAGGCAGAGAACATATTATATTATATGATATTATATTATATTATACACTGCTCAAAAAAAGAAAGGGAACACTTAAACAACACAATGTAACTCCAAGTCAATCACACTTCTGTGAAATCAAACTGTCCACTTAGGAAGCAACACTGATTGACAATAAATGTCACATGCTGTTGTGCAAATGGAATAGACAACAGGTGGAAATAATAGGCAATTAGCAAGACACCCCCCAACAAAGGAGTAGTTCTGCAGGTGGGGACCACAGACCACTTCTCAGTTCCTATGCTTCCTGGCTGATGTTTTGGTCACTTTTGAATGCTGGCGGTGCTTTCACTCTAGTGGTAGCATGAGACGGAGTCTACAACCCACACAAGTGGCTCAGGTAGTGCAGCTCATCCAGGATGGCACATCAATGCGAGCTGTGGATAGAAGGTTTGCTGTGTCTGTCAGCGTAGTGTCCAGAGCATGGAGGCGCTACCAAGAGACAGACCAGTACATCAGGAGACGTGGAGGAGGCCGTAGGAGGGCAACAACCCAGCAGCAGGACCGCTACCTCCGCCTTTGTGCAAGGAGGAGCAGGAGAAGGACTGCCAGAGCCCTGCAAAATGACCTCCAGCAGGCCACAAATGTGCATGTGTCTGCTCAAACGGTCAGAAACAGACTCCATGAGGGTGGTATGAGGGCCCGCCGTCCACAGTTGGGGGTTGTGCTTACAGCCCAACACCGTGCAGGACGTTTGGCATTTGCCAGAGAACACCAACATTGGCAAATTCGCCACTGGCGCCCTGTGCTCTTCACAGATGAAAGCAGGTTCACACTGAGCACGTGACAGACGTGATAGAGTCTGGAGACGCCGTGGAGAACGTTCTGCTGCCTGCAACATCCTCCAGCATGACCGGTTTGGCGGTGGGTCAGTCATGGTGTGGGGTGGCATTTCTTTGGGGGGCCGCACAGCCCTCCATGTGCTCGCCAGAGGTAGCCTGACTGCCATTAGGTACCGAGATGAGATCCTCAGACCCCTTGTGAGAACATATGCTGGTGCGGTTGGCCCTGGGTTCCTCTTAATGCAAGACAATGCTAGACCTCATGTGGCTGGAGTGTGTCAGCAGTTCCTGCAAGAGGAAGGCATTGATGCTATGGACTGGCCCGCCCGTTCCCCAGACCTGAATCCAATTGAGCACATCTGGGACATCATGTCTCGCTCCATCCACCAACGCCACGTTGCACCACAGACTGTCCAGGAGTTGATGGATGCTTTAGTCCAGGTCTGGGAGGAGATCCCTCAGGAGACCATCCGCCACCTCATCAGGAGCATGCCCAGGCATTGTAGGGAGGTCATACAGGCACGTGGAGGCCACACACACTACTGAGCCTCATTTTGACTTGTTTTAAGGACATTACATCAAAGTTGGATCAGCCTGTAGTGTGGTTTTCCACTTTAATTTTGAGTGTGACTCCAAATCCAGACCTCCATGGGTTGATAAATTGGATTTCCATTGATTATTTTTGTGTGATTTTGTTGTGAGCACATTCAACTATGTAAAGAAAAAAGTATTTAATAAGATTATTTCTTTCATTCAGATCTCGGATGTGTTGTTTAAGTGTTCCCTTTATTTTTTTGAGCAGTATATTTAATTGAGTTGTATGACCCCTACAGGTGGAAGGGAGAGAACATATTATATTATATTTAGTGAAGTTGTATTGACCCCTACAGGTGGAAGGGAGAGAACATATTATATTATATTAGATGAGTTGTATTGACCCCTACAGGTAGAATGGAGAGAACATATTATATTTCGTTGAGTTGTATTGACCCCTACAGGTGGAGGGAGAGAACATATTATATTATATTAGTTGAGTTGTATTGACCCCTACAGGTGGAGGGAGAGAACATATTATATTTTATTTAGTTGATTTGTATTGACCCCAACAGGTGGAAGGGAGAGAACATATTATATTTAGTTGAGTTGTATTGACCCCTACAGGTAGAAGGGAGAGAACATATTATATTATATTAGTTGAGTTGTATTGACCCCTACAGGTAGAAGGGAGAGAACATATTATATTATATTTACTTGAGTTGTATTGACCCCTACAGGTAGAAGGGAGAGAACATATTATATTAGTTGAGTTGTATTGACCCCTACAGGTAGAGGGAGAGAACATATCATATTATATTAGTTGAATTGTATTGACCCCTACAGGTGGAGGGAGAGAACATATCATATTATATTAGTTGAGTTGTATTGACCCCTACAGGTAGAAGGGAGAGAACATTTTATATTTAGTTGAGTGGTATTGACCCCTACAGGTGGAGGGAGAAAACATATTATATTATATTAGTTGAGTTGTATAGACCCCTATAGGTGGAGAGAGAGAAAATATCATATTATATTAGTTGAGTTGTATTGACCCCTACAGGTAGAAGGGAGAGAACATATTATATTTAGTTGAGTTGTATTGACCCCTACAGGTGGAGGGAGAGAACATATCATATT
The DNA here is from genome assembly GCF_965601325.2 of Salmo salar. Lineage (NCBI taxonomy): Eukaryota > Metazoa > Chordata > Actinopteri > Salmoniformes > Salmonidae > Salmo > Salmo salar. The sequence goes on along the minus strand of NC_138316.1, from coordinate 46,770,390 downwards.
ATAGTAGTTGAGTTGTATTAACCCCTACAGGTGGAGGGATAGAACATATATTATATTAGTTGAGTTGTATTGACCCCTACAGGTAGAAGGGAGAGAACATATTATATTTAGTTGAGTTGTATTGACCCCTACAGGTGGAGGGAGAGAACATATCATATTATAGTAGTTGAGTTGTATTAACCCCTACAGGTGGAGGGAGAGAACATATATTATATTAGTTGAGTTGTTTTGACCCCTACAGGTAGAAGGGAGAGAACATATTATATTATATTTAGTTGAGTTGTATTGACTCCTACAGGTGGAAGGGAGAGAACATATTATATTATATTAGTTGAGTTGTATTGACCCCTACAGGTAGAAGGGAGAGAACATATTATATTATATTAGTTGAGTTGTATTGACTCCTACAGGTGGAAGGCAGAGAACATATTATATTATATGATATTATATTATATTATACACTGCTCAAAAAAAGAAAGGGAACACTTAAACAACACAATGTAACTCCAAGTCAATCACACTTCTGTGAAATCAAACTGTCCACTTAGGAAGCAACACTGATTGACAATAAATTTCACATGCTGTTGTGCAAATGGAATAGACAACAGGTGGAAATAATAGGCAATTAGCAAGACACCCCCCAACAAAGGAGTAGTTCTGCAGGTGGGGACCACAGACCACTTCTCAGTTCCTATGCTTCCTGGCTGATGTTTTGGTCACTTTTGAATGCTGGCGGTGCATTCACTCTAGTGGTAGCATGAGACGGAGTCTACAACCCACACAAGTGGCTCAGGTAGTGCAGCTCATCCAGGATGGCACATCAATGCGAGCTGTGGATAGAAGGTTTGCTGTGTCTGTCAGCGTAGTGTCCAGAGCATGGAGGCGCTACCAAGAGACAGACCAGTACATCAGGAGACGTGGAGGAGGCCGTAGGAGGGCAACAACCCAGCAGCAGGACCGCTACCTCCGCCTTTGTGCAAGGAGGAGCAGGAGAAGCACTGCCAGAGCCCTGCAAAATGACCTCCAGCAGGCCACAAATGTGCATGTGTCTGCTCAAACGGTCAGAAACAGACTCCATGAGGGTGGTATGAGGGCCCGCCGTCCACAGGTGGGGGTTGTGCTTACAGCCCAACACCGTGCAGGACGTTTGGCATTTGCCAGAGAACACCAACATTGGCAAATTCGCCACTGGCGCCCTGTGCTCTTCACAGATGAAAGCAGGTTCACACTGAGCACGTGACAGACGTGATAGAGTCTGGAGACGCCGTGGAGAACGTTCTGCTGCCTGCAACATCCTCCAGCATGACCGGTTTGGCGGTGGGTCAGTCATGGTGTGGGGTGGCATTTCTTTGGGGGGCCGCACAGCCCTCCATGTGCTCGCCAGAGGTAGCCTGACTGCCATTAGGTACCGAGATGAGATCCTCAGACCCCTTGTGAGAACATATGCTGGTGCGGTTGGCCCTGGGTTCCTCCTAATGCAAGACAATGCGAGACCTCATGTGGCTGGAGTGTGTCAGCAGTTCCTGCAAGAGGAAGGCATTGATGCTATGGACTGGCCCGCCCGTTCCCCAGACCTGAATCCAATTGAGCACATCTGGGACATCATGTCTCGCTCCATCCACCAACGCCACGTTGCACCACAGACTGTCCAGGAGTTGATGGATGCTTTAGTCCAGGTCTGGGAGGAGATCCCTCAGGAGACCATCCGCCACCTCATCAGGAGCATGCCCAGGCATTGTAAGGAGGTCATACAGGCACGTGGAGGCCACACACACTACTGAGCCTCATTTTGACTTGTTTTAAGGACATTACATCAAAGTTGGATCAGCCTGTAATGTGTTTTCCACTTTAATTTTGAGTGTGACTCCAAATCCAGACCTCCATGGGTTGATAAATTGGATTTCCATTGATTATTTTTGTGTGATTTTGTTGTCAGCACATTCAACTATGTAAAGAAAAAAGTATTTAATAAGATTATTTCTTTCATTCAGATCTAGGATGTGTTGTTTAAGTGTTCCCTTTATTTTTTTGAGCAGTATATTTAATTGAGTTGTATGACCCCTACAGATTAAAGGGAGAGAACATATTATATTATATTTAGTTGAGTTGTATTGACCCCTACAGGTGGAAGGGAAAGAACATATTATATTATATTTAGTGAAGTTTTATTCACCCCTACAGGTGGAAGGGAGAGAACATATTATCTTTAGTTGAGTTGTATTGACCCCTACAGGTGGCGGGAGAGAACATATTATATTATATTAGTTGAGTTGTATTGACCACTACAGGTGGAAGGGAGAGAACATATTATATTATATTTAGTTGAGTTGTACTGAGCCCTACAGGTGGAAGGGAGAGAACATATTATATTATATTTAGTGAAGTTGTATTGAGCCCTACAGGTGGAAGGGAGAGAACATATTATATTATATTAGATGAGTTGTATTGACCCCTACAGGTAAAAGGGAGAGAACATATTATATTATAGTCGTTGAGTTGTATTAACCCCTACAGGTAAAAGGGAGAGAACATGTTATATTATATTAGTTGAGTTGTATTGACCCCTACAGGTGGAGGGAGAGAACATATTATATTATATTAGTTGAGTTGTATTGACCCCTACAGGTAGAAGGGAGAGAACATATTATATTTAGTTGAGTTGTATTGACCCCTACAGGTAAATGGGAGAGAACATATTATATTATATTTAGTTGACTTGTATTGACCCCTACAGGTAGAAGGGAGAGAACATATTATATTTAGTTGAGTTGTATTGACCCCTACAGGTAAATGGGAGAGAACATATTATATTATATTTAGTTGAGTTGTATTGACCGCTACAGTTAAATGGGAGAGAACATATTATATTATATTAGTTGAGTTGTATTGACCCCTACAGGTGGAAGGTAGAGAACATACTATATTATATTTAGTTGAGTTGTATTGACCCCTACAGGTGGAGGGAGAGAATATATCATATCATATTAGTTGAGTTGTATTGACCCCTACAGGTGGTAGGGAGAGAACATATTATATTTCGTTGAGTTGTATTGACCCCTACAGGTGGAGGGAGAGAACATATTATATTATATTAGTTGAGTTGTATTGACCCCTACAGGTGGAAGAGAGAGAACATATTATATTATAATTAGTTGAGTTGTATTAACCCCTACAGGTAAAAGGGAGAGATCATGTTTTATTATATTAGTTGAGTTGTATTGACCCCTACAGGTGGAGGGAGAGAACATATTATATTATATTAGTTGAGTTGTATTGACCCCTACAGGTAGAAGGGAGAGAACATATTATATTTAGTTGAGTTGTATTGACCCCTACAGGTAAATGGGAGAGAACATATTATATTATATTTAGTTGAGTTGTATTGACTCCTACAGGTAGAAGGGAGAGAACATATTATATTTAGTTGAGTTGTATTGACCCCTACAGGTAAATGGGAGAGAACATATTATATTATATTTAGTTGAGTTGTATTGACCCCTACAGGTAAATGGGAGAGAACATATTATATTATATTAGTTGAGTTGTATTGACCCCTACAAGTGGAGGGAGAGAACATATTATATTATATTTAGTTGAGTTGTATTGACCCCTACAGGTAGAAGGGAGAGAACATATTATATTTAGTTGAGTTGTATTGACCCCTACAGGTAAATGGGAGAGAACATATTATATTATATTTAGTTGAGTTGTATTGACCCCTACAGTTAAATGGGAGAGAACATATTATATTATATTAGTTGAGTTGTATTGACCCCTACAGGTGGAAGGTAGAGAACATACTATATTATATTTAGTTGAGTTGTATTGACCCCTACAGGTGGAGGGAGAGAATATATCATATCATATTAGTTGAGTTGTATTGACCCCTACAGGTGGTAGGGAGAGAACATATTATATTTCGTTGAGTTGTATTGACCCCTACAGGTGGAGGGAGAGAACATATTATATTATATTAGTTGAGTTGTATTGACCCCTACAGGTGGAAGAGAGAGAACATATTATATTATAATTAGTTGAGTTGTATTAACCCCTACAGGTAAAAGGGTGAGAACATGTTTTATTATATTAGTTGAGTTGTATTGACCCCTACAGGTGGAGGGAGAGAACATATTATATTATATTAGTTGAGTTGTATTGACCCCTACATGTAGAAGGGAGAGAACATATTATATTTAGTTGAGTTGTATTGACCCCTACAGGTAAATGGGAGAGAACATATTATATTATATTTAGTTGAGTTGTATTGACCCCTACAGGTAGAAGGGAGAGAACATATTATATTTAGTTGAGTTGTATTGACCCCTACAGGTAAATGGGAGAGAACATATTATATTATATTTAGTTGAGTTGTACTGACCCCTACAGGTAAATGGGAGAGAACATATTATATTATATTAGTTGAGTTGTATTGACCCCTACAAGTGGAGGGAGAGAACATATTATATTATATTTAGTTGAGTTGTATTGACCCCTACAGGTAGAATGGAGAGAACATATTATATTTAGTTGAGTTGTATTGTCCCCTACAGGTAAATAGGAGAGAACATATTATATTATATTTAGTTGACTTGTATTGACCCCTACAGGTAGAAGGGAGAGAACATATTATATTTAGTTGAGTTGTATTGACCCCTACAGGTAAATGGGAGAGAACATATTATATTATATTTAGTTGACTTGTATTGACCCCTACAGGTAGAAAGGAGAGAACATGTTTTATTTAGTTGAGTTGTATTGACCCCTACAGTTTTAAGGGAGAGAACATAATATATTATATTAGTTGAGTTGTATTGACCCCTACAGGTGGAAGGGAGAGAACATAATATATTATATTATATTTAGTTGAGTTGTATTGACCCCTACAGGTGGAAGGGAGAGAACATATTATAGTATATTATATTATATTATATTTAGTGAAGTTGTATTGACCCATACAGGTAGAAGGGAGAGAACATATTATTTGTAGTTGAGTTGTATCGACCCTTACAGATTGAAGGGAGAAAACATATTATATTATCTTTAGTGAAGTTGTATTGACCCCTACAGGTGGAAGGGAGAGAACAAATTATATTATATTGAGTTGAGTTGTATTGACCCCAACAGGTGGAGGGAGAGAACATATTATCTTATATTAATTAACTTGTATTGACCCCTACAGGTGGAAGGAGAGAACATATTATATTATATTATATTTTGTTGAGTTGTATTGACCCCTACAGGTGGAAAGGAGACAACATATTATATTTAATTGAGTTGTATTGACCCGTACAGGTAGAAGTCAGAGAACATATTATATTGAGTTGAGTTGTATTGACCCCTACATGTGGAGGGAGAGAACATATTATATTATATTAGTTGAGTTGTATTGACCCCTACAGGTGGAAGGTAGAGAACATACTATATTATATTTAGTTGAGTTGTATTGACTCCTACAGGTGGAGGGAGAGAATATATCATATCATATTAGTTGAGTTGTATTGACCCCTACAGGTGGTAGGGAGAGAACATATTGTATTATATTAGTTGAGTTGTATTGACCCCTACAGGTGGAAGAGAGAGAACATATTATATTATAATTAGTTGAGTTGTATTGACCCCTACAGGTGGAGGGAGAGAACATATTATATTATATTAGTTGAGTTGTATTGACCCCTACAGGTGGAAGAGAGAGAACATATTATATTATAATTAGTTGAGTTGTATTGACCCCTACAGGTAAAAGGGAGAGAACATATTATATTATAGTCGTTGAGTTGTATTGACCCCTACAGGTAGAAGGGAGAGAACATATTATATTTAGTTGAGTTGTATTGACCCCTACAGGTAAATGGGAGAGAACATATTATATTATATTTAGTTGAGTTGTATTGACCCCTACAGGTAGAAGGGAAAGAACATATTATATTTAGTTGAGTTGTATTGACCCCTACAGGTAAATGGGAGAGAACATATTATATTATATTTAGTTGAGTTGTATTGACCCCTACAGGTAAATGGGAGAGAACATATTATATTATATTAGTTGAGTTGTATTGACCCCTACAGGTAGAAGGGAGAGAACATATTATATTTAGTTGAGTTGTATTGACCCCTACAGGTAAATGGGAGAGAACATATTATATTATATTTAGTTGACTTGTATTGACCCCTACAGGTAGAAAGGAGAGAACATGTTTTATTTAGTTGAGTTGTATTGACCCCTACAGTTTTAAGGGAGAGAACATAATATATTATATTAGTTGAGTTGTATTGACCCCTACAGGTGGAAGGGAGAGAACATAATATATTATATTATATTTAGTTGAGTTGTATTGACCCCTACAGGTGGAAGGGAGAGAACATATTATAGTATATTATATTATATTATATTTAGTGAAGTTGTATTGACCCATACAGGTAGAAGGGAGAGAACATATTATTTGTAGTTGAGTTGTATCGACCCTTACAGATGGAAGGGAGAAAACATATTATATTATCTTTAGTGAAGTTGTATTGACCCCTACAGGTGGAAGGGAGAGAACAAATTACATTATATTGAGTTGAGTTGTATTGACCCCAACAGGTGGAGGGAGAGAACATATTATCTTATATTAATTAACTTGTATTGACCCCTACAGGTGGAAGGAGAGAACATATTATATTATATTATATTTTGTTGAGTTGTATTGACCCCTACAGGTGGAAGGGAGACAACATATTATATTTAATTGAGTTGTATTGACCCCTACAGGTAGAAGTCAGAGAACATATTATATTGAGTTGAGTTGTATTGACCCCTACATGTGGAGGGAGAGAACATATTATATTATATTAGTTGAGTTGTATTGACCCCTACAGGTGGAAGGTAGAGAACATACTATATTATATTTAGTTGAGTTGTATTGACTCCTACAGGTGGAGGGAGAGAATATATCATATCATATTAGTTGAGTTGTATTGACCCCTACAGGTGGTAGGGAGAGAACATATTGTATTATATTAGTTGAGTTGTATTGACCCCTACAGGTGGAAGAGAGAGAACATATTATATTATAATTAGTTGAGTTGTATTGACCCCTACAGGTGGAGGGAGAGAACATATTATATTATATTAGTTGAGTTGTATTGACCCCTACAGGTGGAAGAGAGAGAACATATTATATTATAATTAGTTGAGTTGTATTGACCCCTACAGGTAAAAGGGAGAGAACATATTATATTATAGTCGTTGAGTTGTATTGACCCCTACAGGTAGAAGGGAGAGAACATATTATATTTAGTTGAGTTGTATTGACCCCTACAGGTAAATGGGAGAGAACATATTATATTATATTTAGTTGAGTTGTATTGACCCCTACAGGTAGAAGGGAAAGAACATATTATATTTAGTTGAGTTGTATTGACCCCTACAGGTAAATGGGAGAGAACATATTATATTATATTTAGTTGAGTTGTATTGACCCCTACAGGTAAATGGGAGAGAACATATTATATTATATTAGTTGAGTTGTATTGACCCCTACAGGTAGAAGGGAGAGAACATATTATATTTAGTTGAGTTGTATTGACCCCTACAGGTAAATGGGAGAGAACATTTTATATTATATTTAGTTGACTTGTATTGACCCCTACAGGTAGAAAGGAGAGAACATGTTTTATTTAGTTGAGTTGTATTGACCCCTACAGTTTTAAGGGAGAGAACATAATATATTATATTAGTTGAGTTGTATTGACCCCTACAGGTGGAAGGGAGAGAACATAATATATTATATTATATTTAGTTGAGTTGTATTGACCCCTACAGGTGGAAGGGAGAGAACATATTATAGTATATTATATTATATTATATTTAGTGAAGTTGTATTGACCCATACAGGTAGAAGGGAGAGAACATATTATTTGTAGTTGAGTTGTATCGACCCTTACAGATGGAAGGGAGAAAACATATTATATTATCTTTAGTGAAGTTGTATTGACCCCTACAGGTGGAAGGGAGAGAACAAATTACATTATATTGAGTTGAGTTGTATTGACCCCAACAGGTGGAGGGAGAGAACATATTATCTTATATTAATTAACTTGTATTGACCCCTACAGGTGGAAGGAGAGAACATATTATATTATATTATATTTTGTTGAGTTGTATTGACCCCTACAGGTGGAAGGGAGACAACATATTATATTTAATTGAGTTGTATTGACCCCTACAGGTAGAAGTCAGAGAACATATTATATTGAGTTGAGTTGTATTGACCCCTACATGTGGAGGGAGAGAACATATTATATTATATTAGTTGAGTTGTATTGACCCCTACAGGTGGAAGGTAGAGAACATACTATATTATATTTAGTTGAGTTGTATTGACCCCTACAGGTGGAGGGAGAGAATATATCATATCATATTAGTTGAGTTGTATTGACCCCTACAGGTGGTAGGGAGAGAACATATTATATTATATTAGTTGAGTTGTATTGACCCCTACAGGTGGAAGAGAGAGAACATATTATATTATAATTAGTTGAGTTGTATTGACCCCTACAGGTGGAGGGAGAGAACATATTATATTATATTAGTTGAGTTGTATTGACCCCTACAGGTGGAAGAGAGAGAACATATTATATTATAATTAGTTGAGTTGTATTGACCCCTACAGGTAGAAGGGAGAGAACATATTATATTTAGTTGAGTTGTATTGACCCCTACAGGTAAATGGGAGAGAACATATTATATTATAGTCGTTGAGTTGTATTGACCCCTACAGGTAGAAGGGAGAGAACATATTATATTTAGTTGAGTTGTATTGACCCCTACAGGTAAATGGGAGAGAACATATTATATTATATTTAGTTGAGTTGTATTGACCCCTACAGGTAGAAGGGAAAGAACATATTATATTTAGTTGAGTTGTATTGACCCCTACAGGTAAATGGGAGAGAACATATTATATTATATTTAGTTGAGTTGTATTGACCCCTACAGGTAAATGGGAGAGAACATATTATATTATATTAGTTGAGTTGTATTGACCCCTACAGGTGGAGGGAGAGAACATATTATATTATATTTAGTTGAGTTGTATTGACCCCTACAGGTAGAAGGGAGAGAACATATTATATTTAGTTGAGTTGTATTGACCCCTACAGGTGGAGGGAGAGAACATATCATATTATAGTAGTTGAGTTGTATTAACCCCTACAGGTGGAGGGAGAGAACATATATTATATTAGTTGAGTTGTATTGACCCCTACAGGTAGAAGGGAGAGAACATATTATATTATATTTAGTTGAGTTGTATTGACTCCTACAGGTGGAGGGAGAGAACATATTATATTATATTAGTTGAGTTGTATTGACCCCTACAGGTAGAAGGGAGAGAACATATTATATTTAGTTGAGTTGTATTGACCCCTACAGGTAAAAGGGGAGAGAACATATTATATTATATTTAGTTGAGTTGTATTGACCCCTACAGGTAGAAAGGAGAGAACATATTATATTTAGTTGAGTTGTATTGACCCCTACAGGTAAATGGGAGAGAACATATTATATTATATTTAGTTGAGTTGTATTGACCCCTACAGGTAAATGGGAGAGAACATATTATATTATATTAGTTGAGTTGTATTGACCCCTACAGGTAGAAGGGAGAGAACATATTATATTTAGTTGAGTTGTATTGACCCCTACAGGTAAATAGGATAGAACATATTATATTATATTTAGTTGACTTGTATTGACCCCTACAGGTAGAAGGGAGAGAACATATTATATTTAGTTGAGTTGTATTGACCCCTACAGGTAAATGGGAGAGAACATATTATATTATATTTAGTTGACTTGTATTGACCCCTACAGGTAGAAAGGAGAGAACATGTTTTATTTAGTTGAGTTGTATTGACCCCTACAGTTTTAAGGGAGAGAACATAATATATTATATTAGTTGAGTTGTATTGACCCCTACAGGTAGAAGGGAGAGAACATATTATATTTAGTTGAGTTGTATTGACCCCTACAGGTAAATGGGAGAAAACATATTATATTATATTTAGTTGACTTGTATTGACCCCTACAGGTAGAAAGGAGAGAACATGTTTTATTTAGTTGAGTTGTATTGACCCCTACAGTTTTAAGGGAGAGAACATAATATATTATATTAGTTGAGTTGTATTGACCCCTACAGGTGGAAGGGAGAGAACATAATATATTATATTATATTTAGTTGAGTTGTATTGACCCCTACAGGTGGAAGGGAGAGAACATATTATAGTATATTATATTATATTATATTTAGTAAAGTTGTATTGACCCATACAGGTAGAAGGGAGAGAACATATTATTTGTAGTTGAGTTGTATCGACCCTTACAGCTGGAAGTGAGAAAACATATTATATTATCTTTAGTGAAGTTGTATTGACCCCTACAGGTGGAAGGGAGAGAACAAATTATATTATATTGAGTTGAGTTGTATTGACCCAAACAGGTGGAGGGAGAGAACATATTATCTTATATTAATTAACTTGTATTGACCCCTACAGGTGGAAGGAGAGAACATATTATATTATATTATATTTTGTTGAGTTGTATTGACCCCTACAGGTGGAAGGGAGACAACATATTATATTTAATTGAGTTGTATTGACCCCTACAGGTAGAAGTCAGAGAACATATTATATTGAGTTGAGTTGTATTGACCCCTACATGTGGAGGGAGAGAACACATTATATTATATTAGTTGAGTTGTATTGACCCCTACAGGTGGAAGGTAGAGAACATACTATATTATATTTAGTTGAGTTGTATTAACCCCTACAGGTGGAGGGAGAGAATATATCATATCATATTAGTTGAGTTGTATTGACCCCTACAGGTGGTAGGGAGAGAACATATTATATTTCGTTGAGTTGTATTGACCCCTACAGGTGGAGGGAGAGAACATATTATATTATAATTAGTTGAGTTGTATTGACCCCTACAGGTAAAAGGGAGAGAACATATTATATTATAGTCGTTGAGTTGTATTAACCCCTACTGGTAGAAGGGAGAGAACATGTTTTATTATATTAGTTGAGTTGTATTGACCCCTACAGGTGGAGGGAGAGAACATATTATATTATATTAGTTGAGTTGTATTGACCCCTACAGGTAGAAGGGAGAGAACATATTATATTTAGTTGAGTTGTATTGACCCCTACAGGTAAAAGGGGAGAGAACATATTATATTATATTTAGTTGAGTTGTATTGACCCCTACAGGTAGAAGGGAGAGAACATATTATATTTAGTTGAGTTGTATTGACCCCTACAGGTAAATGGGAGAGAACATATTATATTATATTTAGTTGAGTTGTATTGACCCCTACAGGTAAATGGGAGAGAACATATTATATTATATTAGTTGAGTTGTATTGACCCCTACAGGTGGAGGGAGAGAACATATTATATTATATTTAGTTGAGTTGTATTGACCCCTACAGGTAGAAGTGAGAGAACATATTATATTTAGTTGAGTTGTATTGACCTCTACAGGTAAATAGGATAGAACATATTATATTATATTTAGTTGACTTGTATTGACCCCTACAGGTAGAAGGGAGAGAACATATTATATTTAGTTGAGTTGTATTGACCCCTACAGGTAAATGGGAGAGAACATATTATATTATATTTAGTTGACTTGTATTGACCCCTACAGGTAGAAAGGAGAGAACATGTTTTATTTAGTTGAGTTGTATTGACCCCTACAGTTTTAAGGGAGAGAACATAATATATTATATTAGTTGAGTTGTATTGACCCCTACAGGTAGAAGGGAGAGAACATATTATATTTAGTTGAGTTGTATTGACCCCTACAGGTAAATGGGAGAAAACATATTATATTATATTTAGTTGACTTGTATTGACCCCTACAGGTAGAAAGGAGAGAACATGTTTTATTTAGTTGAGTTGTATTGACCCCTACAGTTTTAAGGGAGAGAACATAATATATTATATTAGTTGAGTTGTATTGACCCCTACAGGTGGAAGGGAGAGAACATATTATATTATATTTAGTGAAGTTGTATTGACCCCTACAGGTGGAAGGGAGAGAACATATTATATTATATTAGATGAGTTGTATTGACCCCTACAGGTAGAATGGAGAGAACATATTATATTTCGTTGAGTTGTATTGACCCCTACAGGTGGAGGGAGAGAACATATTATATTATATTAGTTGAGTTGTATTGACCCCTACAGGTGGAGGGAGAGAACATATTATATTTTATTTAGTTGATTTGTATTGACCCCAACAGGTGGAAGGGAGAGAACATATTATATCATATTAGTTGAGTTGTATTGACCCCTACAGGTGGAAGGGAGAGAACATATTATATTATATTTACTTGAGTTGTATTGACCCCTACAGGTAGAAGGGAGAGAACATATTATATTTAGTTAAGTTGTATTGACCCCTACAGGTAGAAGGGAGAGAACATATTATATTTAGTTGAGTTGTATTGACCCCTACAGGTAGAAGGGAGAGAACATATTATATTATATTAGTTGAGTTGTATTGACCCCTACAGGTAGAAGGGAGAGAACATATTATATTATATTTACTTGAGTTGTATTGACCCCTACAGGTAGAAGGGAGAGAACATATTATATTTAGTTAAGTTGTATTGACCCCTACAGGTAGAAGGGAGAGAACATATTATATTTAGTTGAGTTGTATTGACCCCTACAGGTAGAAGGGAGAGAACATATTATATTATATTAGTTGAGTTGTATTGACCCCTACAGGTAGAGGGAGAGAACATATCATATTATATTAGTTGAATTGTATTGACCCCTACAGGTGGAGGGAGAGAACATATCATATTATATTAGTTGAGTTGAATTGACCCCTACAGGTAGTATGGAGAGAAAATATTATATTAGTTGAGTTGTATTGACCCCTACAGGTAGAAGGGAGAGAACATATTATATTTAGTTGAGTTGTATTGACCCCTACAGGTGGAGGGAGAAAACATATTATATTATATTAGTTGAGTTGTATAGACCCCTACAGGTGGAGGGAGAGAACATATCATATTATATTAGTTGAGTTGTATTGACCCCTACAGGTAGAAGGGAAAGAACATATTATATTTAGTTGAGTTGTATTGACCCCTACAGGTGGAGGGAGAGAACATATCATATTATAGTAGTTGAGTTGTATTAACCCCTACAGGTGGAGGGAGAGAACATATATTATATTAGTTGAGTTGTATTGACCCCTACAGGTAGAAGGGAGAGAACATATTATATTTAGTTGAGTTGTATTGACCCCTACAGGTGGAGGGAGAGAACATATCATATTATAGTAGTTGAGTTGTATTAACCCCTACAGGTGGAGGGAGAGAACATATATTATATTAGTTGAGTTGTATTGACCCCTACAGGTAGAAGGGAGAGAACATATTATATTATATTTAGTTGAGTTGTATTGACTCCTACAGGTGGAAGGGAGAGAACATATTATATTATATTAGTTGAGTTGTATTGACCCCTACAGGTAGAAGGGAGAGAACATATTATATTATATTTAGTGAAGTTGTATTGACCCCTACAGGTGGAAGGGAGAGAACATATTATATTATATTAGATGAGTTGTATTGACCCCTACAGGTAGAATGGAGAGAACATATTATATTTCGTTGAGTTGTATTGACCCCTACAGGTGGAGGGAGAGAACATATTATATTATATTAGTTGAGTTGTATTGACCCCTACAGGTGGAGGGAGAGAACATATTATATTTTATTTTGTTGATTTGTATTGACCCCAACAGGTGGAAGGGAGAGAACATATTATATCATATTAGTTGAGTTGTATTGACCCCTACAGGTGGAAGGGAGAGAACATATTATATTATATTTACTTGAGTTGTATTGACCCCTACAGGTAGAAGGGAGAGAACATATTATATTTAGTTAAGTTGTATTGACCCCTACAGGTAGAAGGGAGAGAACATATTATATTTAGTTGAGTTGTATTGACCCCTACAGGTAGAAGGGAGAGAACATATTATATTATATTAGTTGAGTTGTATTGACCCCTACAGGTAGAAGGGAGAGAACATATTATATTTAGTTAAGTTGTATTGACCCCTACAGGTAGAAGGGAGAGAACATATTATATTTAGTTGAGTTGTATTGACCCCTACAGGTAGAAGGGAGAGAACATATTATATTATATTAGTTGAGTTGTATTGACCCCTACAGGTAGAGGGAGAGAACATATCATATTATATTAGTTGAATTGTATTGACCCCTACAGGTGGAGGGAGAGAACATATCATATTATATTAGTTGAGTTGAATTGACCCCTACAGGTAGTATGGAGAGAAAATATTATATTAGTTGAGTTGTATTGACCCCTACAGGTAGAAGGGAGAGAACATATTATATTTAGTTGAGTTGTATTGACCCCTACAGGTGGAGGGAGAAAACATATTATATTATATTAGTTGAGTTGTATAGACCCCTACAGGTGGAGGGAGAGAACATATCATATTATATTAGTTGAGTTGTATTGACCCCTACAGGTAGAAGGGAAAGAACATATTATATTTAGTTGAGTTGTATTGACCCCTACAGGTGGAGGGAGAGAACATATCATATTATAGTTGTTGAGTTGTATTAACCCCTACAGGTGGAGGGAGAGAACATATATTATATTAGTTGAGTTGTATTGACCCCTACAGGTAGAAGGGAGAGAACATATTATATTTAGTTGAGTTGTATTGACCCCTACAGGTGGAGGGAGAGAACATATCATATTATAGTAGTTGAGTTGTATTAACCCCTACAGGTGGAGGGAGAGAACATATATTATATTAGTTGAGTTGTATTGACCCCTACAGGTAGAAGGGAGAGAACATATTATATTATATTTAGTTGAGTTGTATTGACTCCTACAGGTGGAAGGGAGAGAACATATTATATTATATTAGTTGAGTTGTATTGACCCCTACAGGTAGAAGGGAGAGAACATATTATATTATATTTAGTGAAGTTGTATTGACCCCTACAGGTGGAAGGGAGAGAACATATTATATTATATTAGATGAGTTGTATTGACCCCTACAGGTAGAATGGAGAGAACATATTATATTTCGTTGAGTTGTATTGACCCCTACAGGTGGAGGGAGAGAACATATTATATTATATTAGTTGAGTTGTATTGACCCCTACAGGTGGAGGGAGAGAACATATTATATTTTATTTAGTTGATTTGTATTGACCCCAACAGGTGGAAGGGAGAGAACATATTATATCATATTAGTTGAGTTGTATTGACCCCTACAGGTGGAAGGGAGAGAACATATTATATTATATTTACTTGAGTTGTATTGACCCCTACAGGTAGAAGGGAGAGAACATATTATATTTAGTTAAGTTGTATTGACCCCTACAGGTAGAAGGGAGAGAACATATTATATTTAGTTGAGTTGTATTGACCCCTACAGGTAGAAGGGAGAGAACATATTATATTATATTAGTTGAGTTGTATTGACCCCTACAGGTAGAAGGGAGAGAACATATTATATTATATTTACTTGAGTTGTATTGACCCCTACAGGTAGAAGGGAGAGAACATATTATATTTAGTTAAGTTGTATTGACCCCTACAGGTAGAAGGGAGAGAACATATTATATTTAGTTGAGTTGTATTGACCCCTACAGGTAGAAGGGAGAGAACATATTATATTATATTAGTTGAGTTGTATTGACCCCTACAGGTAGAGGGAGAGAACATATCATATTATATTAGTTGAATTGTATTGACCCCTACAGGTGGAGGGAGAGAACATATCATATTATATTAGTTGAGTTGAATTGACCCCTACAGGTAGTATGGAGAGAAAATATTATATTAGTTGAGTTGTATTGACCCCTACAGGTAGAAGGGAGAGAACATATTATATTTAGTTGAGTTGTATTGACCCCTACAGGTGGAGGGAGAAAACATATTATATTATATTAGTTGAGTTGTATAGACCCCTACAGGTGGAGGGAGAGAACATATCATATTATATTAGTTGAGTTGTATTGACCCCTACAGGTAGAAGGGAGAGAACATATTATATTTAGTTGAGTTGTATTGACCCCTACAGGTGGAGGGAGAGAACATATCATATTATAGTAGTTGAGTTGTATTAACCCCTACAGGTGGAGGGAGAGAACATATATTATATTAGTTGAGTTGTATTGACCCCTACAGGTAGAAGGGAGAGAACATATTATATTATATTTAGTTGAGTTGTATTGACTCCTACAGGTGGAAGGGAGAGAACATATTATATTATATTAGTTGAGTTGTATTGACCCCTACAGGTAGAAGGGAGAGAACATATTATATTATATTTAGTGAAGTTGTATTGACCCCTACAGGTGGAAGGGAGAGAACATATTATATTATATTAGATGAGTTGTATTGACCCCTACAGGTAGAATGGAGAGAACATATTATATTTCGTTGAGTTGTATTGACCCCTACAGGTGGAGGGAGAGAACATATTATATTTTATTTAGTTGATTTGTATTGACCCCAACAGGTGGAAGGGAGAGAACATATTATATCATATTAGTTGAGTTGTATTGACCCCTACAGGTGGAAGGGAGAGAACATATTATATTATATTTACTTGAGTTGTATTGACCCCTACAGGTAGAAGGGAGAGAACATATTATATTTAGTTAAGTTGTATTGACCCCTACAGGTAGAAGGGAGAGAACATATTATATTTAGTTGAGTTGTATTGACCCCTACAGGTAGAAGGGAGAGAACATATTATATTATATTAGTTGAGTTGTATTGACCCCTACAGGTAGAAGGGAGAGAACATATTATATTATATTTACTTGAGTTGTATTGACCCCTACAGGTAGAAGGGAGAGAACATATTATATTTAGTTAAGTTGTATTGACCCCTACAGGTAGAAGGGAGAGAACATATTATATTTAGTTGAGTTGTATTGACCCCTACAGGTAGAAGGGAGAGAACATATTATATTATATTAGTTGAGTTGTATTGACCCCTACAGGTAGAGGGAGAGAACATATCATATTATATTTACTTGAGTTGTATTGACCCCTACAGGTAGAAGGGAGAGAACATATTATATTTAGTTAAGTTGTATTGACCCCTACAGGTAGAAGGGAGAGAACATATTATATTTAGTTGAGTTGTATTGACCCCTACAGGTAGAAGGGAGAGAACATATTATATTATATTAGTTGAGTTGTATTGACCCCTACAGGTAGAGGGAGAGAACATATCATATTATATTAGTTGAATTGTATTGACCCCTACAGGTGGAGGGAGAGAACATATCATATTATATTAGTTGAGTTGAATTGACCCCTACAGGTAGTATGGAGAGAAAATATTATATTAGTTGAGTTGTATTGACCCCTACAGGTAGAAGGGAGAGAACATATTATATTTAGTTGAGTTGTATTGACCCCTACAGGTGGAGGGAGAAAACATATTATATTATATTAGTTGAGTTGTATAGACCCCTACAGGTGGAGGGAGAGAACATATCATATTATATTAGTTGAGTTGTATTGACCCCTACAGGTAGAAGGGAGAGAACATATTATATTTAGTTGAGTTGTATTGACCCCTACAGGTGGAGGGAGAGAACATATCATATTATAGTAGTTGAGTTGTATTAACCCCTACAGGTGGAGGGAGAGAACATATATTATATTAGTTGAGTTGTATTGACCCCTACAGGTGGAGGGAGAAAACATGTCATATTATATTAGTTGAGTTGTATTGACCCCTACAGGTAGAAGGGAGAGAACATATTATATTATATTTAGTGAAGTTGTATTGACCCCTACAGGTAGAAGGGAGAGAACATATTATATTATATTAGATGAGTTGTATTGACCCCTACAGGTAGAATGGAGAGAACATATTATATTTCGTTGAGTTGTATTGACCCTTACAGGTGGAGGGAGAGAACATATTATATTATATTAGTTGAGTTGTATTGACCCCTACAGGTGGAGGGAGAGAACATATTATATTTTATTTAGTTGATTTGTATTGACCCCAACAGGTGGAAGGGAGAGAACATATTATATCATATTAGTTGAGTTGTATTGACCCCTACAGGTGGAAGGGAGAGAACATATTATATTATATTTACTTGAGTTGTATTGACCCCTACAGGTAGAACGGAGAGAACATATTATATTTAGTTGAGTTGTATTGACCCCTACAGGTGGAGGGAGAAAACATGTCATATTATATTAGTTGAGTTGTATTGACCCCTACAGGTGGAGGGAGAGAACATATTATATTTTATTTTGTTGATTTGTATTGACCCCAACAGGTGGAAGGGAGAGAACATATTATATCATATTAGTTGAGTTGTATTGACCCCTACAGGTGGAAGGGAGAGAACATATTATATTATATTTACTTGAGTTGTATTGACCCCTACAGGTAGAAGGGAGAGAACATATTATATTTAGTTAAGTTGTATTGACCCCTACAGGTAGAAGGGAGAGAACATATTATATTTAGTTGAGTTGTATTGACCCCTACAGGTAGAAGGGAGAGAAAATATTATATTATATTAGTTGAGTTGTATTGACCCCTACAGGTAGAAGGGAGAGAACATATTATATTTAGTTAAGTTGTATTGACCCCTACAGGTAGAAGGGAGAGAACATATTATATTTAGTTGAGTTGTATTGACCCCTACAGGTAGAAGGGAGAGAACATATTATATTATATTAGTTGAGTTGTATTGACCCCTACAGGTAGAGGGAGAGAACATATCATATTATATTAGTTGAATTGTATTGACCCCTACAGGTGGAGGGAGAGAACATATCATATTATATTAGTTGAGTTGAATTGACCCCTACAGGTAGTATGGAGAGAAAATATTATATTAGTTGAGTTGTATTGACCCCTACAGGTAGAAGGGAGAGAACATATTATATTTAGTTGAGTTGTATTGACCCCTACAGGTGGAGGGAGAAAACATATTATATTATATTAGTTGAGTTGTATAGACCCCTACAGGTGGAGGGAGAGAACATATCATATTATATTAGTTGAGTTGTATTGACCCCTACAGGTAGAAGGGAAAGAACATATTATATTTAGTTGAGTTGTATTGACCCCTACAGGTGGAGGGAGAGAACATATCATATTATAGTTGTTGAGTTGTATTAACCCCTACAGGTGGAGGGAGAGAACATATATTATATTAGTTGAGTTGTATTGACCCCTACAGGTAGAAGGGAGAGAACATATTATATTTAGTTGAGTTGTATTGACCCCTACAGGTGGAGGGAGAGAACATATCATATTATAGTAGTTGAGTTGTATTAACCCCTACAGGTGGAGGGAGAGAACATATATTATATTAGTTGAGTTGTATTGACCCCTACAGGTAGAAGGGAGAGAACATATTATATTATATTTAGTTGAGTTGTATTGACTCCTACAGGTGGAAGGGAGAGAACATATTATATTATATTAGTTGAGTTGTATTGACCCCTACAGGTAGAAGGGAGAGAACATATTATATTATATTTAGTGAAGTTGTATTGACCCCTACAGGTGGAAGGGAGAGAACATATATATTATATTAGATGAGTTGTATTGACCCCTACAGGTAGAATGGAGAGAACATATTATATTTCGTTGAGTTGTATTGACCCCTACAGGTGGAGGGAGAGAACATATTATATTATATTAGTTGAGTTGTATTGACCCCTACAGGTGGAGGGAGAGAACATATTATATTTTATTTAGTTGATTTGTATTGACCCCAACAGGTGGAAGGGAGAGAACATATTATATCATATTAGTTGAGTTGTATTGACCCCTACAGGTGGAAGGGAGAGAACATATTATATTATATTTACTTGAGTTGTATTGACCCCTACAGGTAGAAGGGAGAGAACATATTATATTTAGTTAAGTTGTATTGACCCCTACAGGTAGAAGGGAGAGAACATATTATATTTAGTTGAGTTGTATTGACCCCTACAGGTAGAAGGGAGAGAACATATTATATTATATTAGTTGAGTTGTATTGACCCCTACAGGTAGAAGGGAGAGAACATATTATATTATATTTACTTGAGTTGTATTGACCCCTACAGGTAGAAGGGAGAGAACATATTATATTTAGTTAAGTTGTATTGACCCCTACAGGTAGAAGGGAGAGAACATATTATATTTAGTTGAGTTGTATTGACCCCTACAGGTAGAAGGGAGAGAACATATTATATTATATTAGTTGAGTTGTATTGACCCCTACAGGTAGAGGGAGAGAACATATCATATTATATTAGTTGAATTGTATTGACCCCTACAGGTGGAGGGAGAGAACATATCATATTATATTAGTTGAGTTGAATTGACCCCTACAGGTAGTATGGAGAGAAAATATTATATTAGTTGAGTTGTATTGACCCCTACAGGTAGAAGGGAGAGAACATATTATATTTAGTTGAGTTGTATTGACCCCTACAGGTGGAGGGAGAAAACATATTATATTATATTAGTTGAGTTGTATAGACCCCTACAGGTGGAGGGAGAGAACATATCATATTATATTAGTTGAGTTGTATTGACCCCTACAGGTAGAAGGGAGAGAACATATTATATTTAGTTGAGTTGTATTGACCCCTACAGGTGGAGGGAGAGAACATATCATATTATAGTAGTTGAGTTGTATTAACCCCTACAGGTGGAGGGAGAGAACATATATTATATTAGTTGAGTTGTATTGACCCCTACAGGTAGAAGGGAGAGAACATATTATATTATATTTAGTTGAGTTGTATTGACTCCTACAGGTGGAAGGGAGAGAACATATTATATTATATTAGTTGAGTTGTATTGACCCCTACAGGTAGAAGGGAGAGAACATATTATATTATATTTAGTGAAGTTGTATTGACCCCTACAGGTGGAAGGGAGAGAACATATTATATTATATTAGATGAGTTGTATTGACCCCTACAGGTAGAATGGAGAGAACATATTATATTTCGTTGAGTTGTATTGACCCCTACAGGTGGAGGGAGAGAACATATTATATTTTATTTAGTTGATTTGTATTGACCCCAACAGGTGGAAGGGAGAGAACATATTATATCATATTAGTTGAGTTGTATTGACCCCTACAGGTGGAAGGGAGAGAACATATTATATTATATTTACTTGAGTTGTATTGACCCCTACAGGTAGAAGGGAGAGAACATATTATATTTAGTTAAGTTGTATTGACCCCTACAGGTAGAAGGGAGAGAACATATTATATTTAGTTGAGTTGTATTGACCCCTACAGGTAGAAGGGAGAGAACATATTATATTATATTAGTTGAGTTGTATTGACCCCTACAGGTAGAAGTGAGAGAACATATTATATTATATTTACTTGAGTTGTATTGACCCCTACAGGTAGAAGGGAGAGAACATATTATATTTAGTTAAGTTGTATTGACCCCTACAGGTAGAAGGGAGAGAACATATTATATTTAGTTGAGTTGTATTGACCCCTACAGGTAGAAGGGAGAGAACATATTATATTATATTAGTTGAGTTGTATTGACCCCTACAGGTAGAGGGAGAGAACATATCATATTATATTTACTTGAGTTGTATTGACCCCTACAGGTAGAAGGGAGAGAACATATTATATTTAGTTAAGTTGTATTGACCCCTACAGGTAGAAGGGAGAGAACATATTATATTTAGTTGAGTTGTATTGACCCCTACAGGTAGAAGGGAGAGAACATATTATATTATATTAGTTGAGTTGTATTGACCCCTACAGGTAGAGGGAGAGAACATATCATATTATATTAGTTGAATTGTATTGACCCCTACAGGTGGAGGGAGAGAACATATCATATTATATTAGTTGAGTTGAATTGACCCCTACAGGTAGTATGGAGAGAAAATATTATATTAGTTGAGTTGTATTGACCCCTACAGGTAGAAGGGAGAGAACATATTATATTTAGTTGAGTTGTATTGACCCCTACAGGTGGAGGGAGAAAACATATTATATTATATTAGTTGAGTTGTATAGACCCCTACAGGTGGAGGGAGAGAACATATCATATTATATTAGTTGAGTTGTATTGACCCCTACAGGTAGAAGGGAGAGAACATATTATATTTAGTTGAGTTGTATTGACCCCTACAGGTGGAGGGAGAGAACATATCATATTATAGTAGTTGAGTTGTATTAACCCCTACAGGTGGAGGGAGAGAACATATATTATATTAGTTGAGTTGTATTGACCCCTACAGGTGGAGGGAGAGAACATATCATATTATATTAGTTGAGTTGTATTGACCCCTACAGGTAGAAGGGAGAGAACATATTATATTATATTTAGTTGAGTTGTATTGACCCCTACAGGTAGAAGGGAGAGAACATATTATATTATATTAGATGAGTTGTATTGACCCCTACAGGTAGAATGGAGAGAACATATTATATTTCGTTGAGTTGTATTGACCCCTACAGGTGGAGGGAGAGAACATATTATATTATATTAGTTGAGTTGTATTGACCCCTACAGGTGGAGGGAGAGAACATATTATATTTTATTTAGTTGATTTGTATTGACCCCAACAGGTGGAAGGGAGAGAACATATTATATCATATTAGTTGAGTTGTATTGACCCCTACAGGTGGAAGGGAGAGAACATATTATATTATATTTACTTGAGTTGTATTGACCCCTACAGGTAGAAGGGAGAGAACATATTATATTTAGTTGAGTTGTATTGACCCCTACAGGTGGAGGGAGAAAACATGTCATATTATATTAGTTGAGTTGTATTGACCCCTACAGGTAGAAGGGAGAGAACATATTATATTATATTTAGTGAAGTTGTATTGACCCCTACAGGTAGAAGGGAGAGAACATATTATATTATATTAGATGAGTTGTATTGACCCCTACAGGTAGAATGGAGAGAACATATTATATTTCGTTGAGTTGTATTGACCCTTACAGGTGGAGGGAGAGAACATATTATATTATATTAGTTGAGTTGTATTGACCCCTACAGGTGGAGGGAGAGAACATATTATATTTTATTTAGTTGATTTGTATTGACCCCAACAGGTGGAAGGGAGAGAACATATTATATCATATTAGTTGAGTTGTATTGACCCCTACAGGTGGAAGGGAGAGAACATATTATATTATATTTACTTGAGTTGTATTGACCCCTACAGGTAGAACGGAGAGAACATATTATATTTAGTTGAGTTGTATTGACCCCTACAGGTAGAAGGGAGAGAACACATTATATTATATTAGTTGAGTTGTATTGACCCCTACAGGTAGAGGGAGAGAACATATCATATTATATTAGTTGAATTGTATTGACCCCTACAGGTGGAGGGAGAGAACATATCATATTATATTAGTTGAGTTGAATTGACCCCTACAGGTAGTATGGAGAGAAAATATTATATTAGTTGAGTTGTATTGACCCCTACAGGTAGAAGGGAGAGAACATATTATATTTAGTTGAGTTGTATTGACCCCTACAGGTGGAGGGAGAAAACATATTATATTATATTAGTTGAGTTGTATAGACCCCTACAGGTGGAGGGAGAGAACATATATTATATTAGTTGAGTTGTATTGACCCCTACAGGTAGAAGGGAGAGAACATATTATATTATATTTGAGTTGTATTGACCCCTACAGGTGGAGGGAGAGAACATGTCATATTATATTAGTTGAGTTGTATTGACCCCTACAGGTAGAAGGGAGAGAACATATTATATTATATTTAGTGAAGTTGTATTGACCCCTACAGGTGGAAGGGAGAGAACATATTATATTATATTAGATGAGTTGTATTGACCCCTACAGGTAGAATGGAGAGAACATATTATATTTCGTTGAGTTGTATTGACCCCTACAGGTGGAGGGAGAGAACATATTATATTATATTAGTTGAGTTGTATTGACCCCTACAGGTGGAGGGAGAGAACATATTATATTTTATTTAGTTGATTTGTATTGACCCCAACAGGTGGAAGGGAGAGAACATATTATATCATATTAGTTGAGTTGTATTGACCCCTACAGGTGGAAGGGAGAGAACATATTATATTATATTTACTTGAGTTGTATTGACCCCTACAGGTAGAAGGGAGAGAACATATTATATTTAGTTAAGTTGTATTGACCCCTACAGGTAGAAGGGAGAGAACATATTATATTTAGTTGAGTTGTATTGACCCCTACAGGTAGAAGGGAGAGAACATATTATATTATATTAGTTGAGTTGTATTGACCCCTACAGGTAGAAGGGAGAGAACATATTATATTATATTTACTTGAGTTGTATTGACCCCTACAGGTAGAAGGGAGAGAACATATTATATTTAGTTAAGTTGTATTGACCCCTACAGGTAGAAGGGAGAGAACATATTATATTTAGTTGAGTTGTATTGACCCCTACAGGTAGAAGGGAGAGAACATATTATATTATATTAGTTGAGTTGTATTGACCCCTACAGGTAGAGGGAGAGAACATATCATATTATATTAGTTGAGTTGTATTGACCCCTACAGGTGGAGGGAGAGAACATATCATATTATATTAGTTGAGTTGAATTGACCCCTACAGGTAGTATGGAGAGAAAATATTATATTAGTTGAGTTGTATTGACCCCTACAGGTAGAAGGGAGAGAACATATTATATTTAGTTGAGTTGTATTGACCCCTACAGGTGGAGGGAGAAAACATATTATATTATATTAGTTGAGTTGTATAGACCCCTACAGGTGGAGGGAGAGAACATATCATATTATATTAGTTGAGTTGTATTGACCCCTACAGGTAGAAGGGAGAGAACATATTATATTTAGTTGAGTTGTATTGACCCCTACAGGTGGAGGGAGAGAACATATCAAATTATATTAGTTGAGTTGTATTAACCCCTACAGGTGGAGGGAGAGAACATATATTATGTTAGTTGAGTTGTATTGACCCCTACAGGTAGAAGGGTGAGAACATATTATATTATATTAGTTGAGTTGTATTGACTCCTACAGGTGGAGGTAGAGAACATATATTATATTAGTTGAGTTGTATTGACCCCTACAGGTAGAAGGGAGAGAACATATTATATTATATTTAGTTGAGTTGTATTGACCCCTACAGGTGGAGGGAGAGAACATATCATATTATATTAGTTGAGTTGTATTAACCCCTACAGGTGGAGGGAGAGAACATATATTATATTAGTTGAGTTGTATTGACCCCTACAGGTAGAAGGGAGAGAACATATTATATTATATTTAGTTGAGTTGTATTGACTCCTACAGGTGGAAGGGAGAGAACATATTATATTATATTATATTATATTATACACTGCTCAAAAAAAGAAAGGGAACACTTAAACAACACAATGTAACTCCAAGTCAATCACACTTCTGTGAAATCAAACTGTCCACTTAGGAAGCAACACTGATTGACAATAAATGTCACATGCTGTTGTGCAAATGGAATAGACAACAGGTGGAAATAATAGGCAATTAGCAAGACACCCCCCAACAAAGGAGTAGTTCTGCAGGTGGGGACCACAGACCACTTCTCAGTTCCTATGCTTCCTGGCTGATGTTTTGGTCACTTTTGAATGCTGGCGGTGCTTTCACTCTAGTGGTAGCATGAGACGGAGTCTACAACCCACACAAGTGGCTCAGGTAGTGCAGCTCATCCAGGATGGCACATCAATGCGAGCTGTGGAAAGAAGGTTTGCTGTGTCTGTCAGCGTAGTGTCCAGAGCATGGAGGCACTACCAAGAGACAGACCAGTACATCAGGAGACGTGGAGGAGGCCGTAGGAGGGCAACAACCCAGCAGCAGGACCGCTACCTCCGCCTTTGTGCAAGGAGGAGCAGGAGAAGGACTGCCAGAGCCCTGCAAAATGACCTCCAGCAGGCCACAAATGTGCATGTGTCTGCTCAAACGGTCAGAAACAGACTCCATGAGGGTGGTATGAGGGCCCGCCGTCCACAGGTGGGGGTTGTGCTTACAGCCCAACACCGTGCAGGACGTTTGGCATTTGCCAGAGAACACCAACATTGGCAAATTCGCCACTGGCGCCCTGTGCTCTTCACAGATGAAAGCAGGTTCACACTGAGCACGTGACAGACGTGATAGAGTCTGGAGACGCCGTGGAGAACGTTCTGCTGCCTGCAACATCCTCCAGCATGACCGGTTTGGCGGTGGGTCAGTCATGGTGTGGGGTGGCATTTCTTTGGGGGGCCGCACAGCCCTCCATGTGCTCGCCAGAGGTAGCCTGACTGCCATTAGGTACCGAGATGAGATCCTCAGACCCCTTGTGAGAACATATGCTGGTGCGGTTGGCCCTGGGTTCCTCTTAATGCAAGACAATGCTAGACCTCATGTGGCTGGAGTGTGTCAGCAGTTCCTGCAAGAGGAAGGCATTGATGCTATGGACTGGCCCGCCCGTTCCCCAGACCTGAATCCAATTGAGCACATCTGGGACATCATGTCTCGCTCCATCCACCAACGCCACGTTGCACCACAGACTGTCCAGGAGTTGATGGATGCTTTAGTCCAGGTCTGGGAGGAGATCCCTCAGGAGACAATCCGCCACCTCATCAGGAGCATGCCCAGGCATTGTAGGGAGGTCATACAGGCACGTGGAGGCCACACACACTACTGAGCCTCATTTTGACTTGTTTTAAGGACATTACATCAAAGTTGGATCAGCCTGTAGTGTGGTTTTCCACTTTAATTTTGAGTGTGACTCCAAATCCAGACCTCCATGGGTTGATAAATTGGATTTCCATTGATTATTTTTGTGTGATTTTGTTGTGAGCACATTCAACTATGTAAAGAAAAAAGTATTTAATAAGATTATTTCTTTCATTCAGATCTCGGATGTGTTGTTTAAGTGTTCCCTTTATTTTTTTGAGCAGTATATTTAATTGAGTTGTATGACCCCTACAGGTGGAAGGGAGAGAACATATTATATTATATTTAGTGAAGTTGTATTGACCCCTACAGGTGGAAGGGAGAGAACATATTATATTATATTAGATGAGTTGTATTGACCCCTACAGGTAGAATGGAGAGAACATATTATATTTCGTTGAGTTGTATTGACCCCTACAGGTGGAGGGAGAGAACATATTATATTATATTAGTTGAGTTGTATTGACCCCTACAGGTGGAGGGAGAGAACATATTATATTTTATTTAGTTGATTTGTATTGACCCCAACAGGTGGAAGGGAGAGAACATATTATATTTAGTTGAGTTGTATTGACCCCTACAGGTAGAAGGGAGAGAACATATTATATTATATTAGTTGAGTTGTATTGACCCCTACAGGTAGAAGGGAGAGAACATATTATATTATATTTACTTGAGTTGTATTGACCCCTACAGGTAGAAGGGAGAGAACATATTATATTAGTTGAGTTGTATTGACCCCTACAGGTAGAGGGAGAGAACATATCATATTATATTAGTTGAATTGTATTGACCCCTACAGGTGGAGGGAGAGAACATATCATATTATATTAGTTGAGTTGTATTGACCCCTACAGGTAGAAGGGAGAGAACATTTTATATTTAGTTGAGTGGTATTGA
The DNA here is from genome assembly GCF_965601325.2 of Salmo salar. Lineage (NCBI taxonomy): Eukaryota > Metazoa > Chordata > Actinopteri > Salmoniformes > Salmonidae > Salmo > Salmo salar. Next base: position 46,742,706 of record NC_138316.1, on the reverse strand, counting down.
CCCCTACAGGTGGAGGGAGAAAACATATTATATTATATTAGTTGAGTTGTATAGACCCCTATAGGTGGAGAGAGAGAAAATATCATATTATATTAGTTGAGTTGTATTGACCCCTACAGGTAGAAGGGAGAGAACATATTATATTTAGTTGAGTTGTATTGACCCCTACAGGTGGAGGGAGAGAACATATCATATTATAGTAGTTGAGTTGTATTAACCCCTACAGGTGGAGGGATAGAACATATATTATATTAGTTGAGTTGTATTGACCCCTACAGGTAGAAGGGAGAGAACATATTATATTTAGTTGAGTTGTATTGACCCCTACAGGTGGAGGGAGAGAACATATCATATTATAGTAGTTGAGTTGTATTAACCCCTACAGGTAGAAGGGAGAGAACATATTATATTATATTTACTTGAGTTGTATTGACCCCTACAGGTAGAAGGGAGAGAACATATTATATTAGTTGAGTTGTATTGACCCCTATAGGTAGAGGGAGAGAACATATCATATTATATTAGTTGAATTGTATTGACCCCTACAGGTGGAGGGAGAGAACATATCATATTATATTAGTTGAGTTGTATTGACCCCTACAGGTAGAAGGGAGAGAACATTTTATATTTAGTTGAGTGGTATTGACCCCTACAGGTGGAGGGAGAAAACATATTATATTATATTAGTTGAGTTGTATAGACCCCTATAGGTGGAGAGAGAGAAAATATCATATTATATTAGTTGAGTTGTATTGACCCCTACAGGTAGAAGGGAGAGAACATATTATATTTAGTTGAGTTGTATTGACCCCTACAGGTGGAGGGAGAGAACATATCATATTATAGTAGTTGAGTTGTATTAACCCCTACAGGTGGAGGGATAGAACATATATTATATTAGTTGAGTTGTATTGACCCCTACAGGTAGAAGGGAGAGAACATATTATATTTAGTTGAGTTGTATTGACCCCTACAGGTGGAGGGAGAGAACATATCATATTATAGTAGTTGAGTTGTATTAACCCCTACAGGTGGAGGGAGAGAACATATATTATATTAGTTGAGTTGTTTTGACCCCTACAGGTAGAAGGGAGAGAACATATTATATTATATTTAGTTGAGTTGTATTGACTCCTACAGGTGGAAGGGAGAGAACATATTATATTATATTAGTTGAGTTGTATTGACTCCTACAGGTGGAAGGCAGAGAACATATTATATTATATTATATTATATTATATTATACACTGCTCAAAAAAAGAAAGGGAACACTTAAACAACACAATGTAACTCCAAGTCAATCACACTTCTGTGAAATCAAACTGTCCACTTAGGAAGCAACACTGATTGACAATAAATTTCACATGCTGTTGTGCAAATGGAATAGACAACAGGTGGAAATAATAGGCAATTAGCAAGACACCCCCCAACAAAGGAGTAGTTCTGCAGGTGGGGACCACAGACCACTTCTCAGTTCCTATGCTTCCTGGCTGATGTTTTGGTCACTTTTGAATGCTGGCGGTGCTTTCACTCTAGTGGTAGCATGAGACGGAGTCTACAACCCACACAAGTGGCTCAGGTAGTGCAGCTCATCCAGGATGGCACATCAATGCGAGCTGTGGATAGAAGGTTTGCTGTGTCTGTCAGCGTAGTGTCCAGAGCATGGAGGCGCTACCAAGAGACAGACCAGTACATCAGGAGACGTGGAGGAGGCCGTAGGAGGGCAACAACCCAGCAGCAGGACCGCTACCTCCGCCTTTGTGCAAGGAGGAGCAGGAGAAGGACTGCCAGAGCCCTGCAAAATGACCTCCAGCAGGCCACAAATGTGCATGTGTCTGCTCAAACGGTCAGAAACAGACTCCATGAGGGTGGTATGAGGGCCCGCCGTCCACAGGTGGGGGTTGTGCTTACAGCCCAACACCGTGCAGGACGTTTGGCATTTGCCAGAGAACACCAACATTGGCAAATTCGCCACTGGCGCCCTGTGCTCTTCACAGATGAAAGCAGGTTCACACTGAGCACGTGACAGACGTGATAGAGTCTGGAGACGCCGTGGAGAACGTTCTGCTGCCTGCAACATCCTCCAGCATGACCGGTTTGGCGGTGGGTCAGTCATGGTGTGGGGTGGCATTTCTTTGGGGGGCCGCACAGCCCTCCATGTGCTCGCCAGAGGTAGCCTGACTGCCATTAGGTACCGAGATGAGATCCTCAGACCCCTTGTGAGAACATATGCTGGTGCGGTTGGCCCTGGGTTCCTCCTAATGCAAGACAATGCGAGACCTCATGTGGCTGGAGTGTGTCAGCAGTTCCTGCAAGAGGAAGGCATTGATGCTATGGACTGGCCCGCCCGTTCCCCAGACCTGAATCCAATTGAGCACATCTGGGACATCATGTCTCGCTCCATCCACCAACGCCACGTTGCACCACAGACTGTCCAGGAGTTGATGGATGCTTTAGTCCAGGTCTGGGAGGAGATCCCTCAGGAGACCATCCGCCACCTCATCAGGAGCATGCCCAGGCATTGTAAGGAGGTCATACAGGCACGTGGAGGCCACACACACTACTGAGCCTCATTTTGACTTGTTTTAAGGACATTACATCAAAGTTGGATCAGCCTGTAATGTGTTTTCCACTTTAATTTTGAGTGTGACTCCAAATCCAGACCTCCATGGGTTGATAAATTGGATTTCCATTGATTATTTTTGTGTGATTTTGTTGTCAGCACATTCAACTATGTAAAGAAAAAAGTATTTAATAAGATTATTTCTTTCATTCAGATCTAGGATGTGTTGTTTAAGTGTTCCCTTTATTTTTTTGAGCAGTATATTTAATTGAGTTGTATGACCCCTACAGATTAAAGGGAGAGAACATATTATATTATATTTAGTTGAGTTGTATTGACCCCTACAGGTGGAAGGGAAAGAACATATTATATTATATTTAGTGAAGTTTTATTGACCCCTACAGGTGGAAGGGAGAGAACATATTATCTTTAGTTGAGTTGTATTGACCCCTACAGGTGGCGGGAGAGAACATATTATATTATATTAGTTGAGTTGTATTGACCCCTACAGGTGGAAGGGAGAGAACATATTATATTATATTTAGTTGAGTTGTACTGAGCCCTACAGGTGGAAGGGAGAGAACATATTATATTATATTTAGTGAAGTTGTATTGAGCCCTACAGGTGGAAGGGAGAGAACATATTATATTATATTAGATGAGTTGTATTGACCCCTACAGGTAAAAGGGAGAGAACATATTATATTATAGTCGTTGAGTTGTATTAACCCCTACAGGTAAAAGGGAGAGAACATGTTATATTATATTAGTTGAGTTGTATTGACCCCTACAGGTGGAGGGAGAGAACATATTATATTATATTAGTTGAGTTGTATTGACCCCTACAGGTAGAAGGGAGAGAACATATTATATTTAGTTGAGTTGTATTGACCCCTACAGGTAAATGGGAGAGAACATATTATATTATATTTAGTTGAGTTGTATTGACCCCTACAGGTGGAGGGAGAGAATATATCATATCATATTAGTTGAGTTGTATTGACCCCTACAGGTGGTAGGGAGAGAACATATTATATTTCGTTGAGTTGTATTGACCCCTACAGGTGGAGGGAGAGAACATATTATATTATATTAGTTGAGTTGTATTGACCCCTACAGGTGGAAGAGAGAGAACATATTATATTATAATTAGTTGAGTTGTATTAACCCCTACAGGTAAAAGGGAGAGAACATGTTTTATTATATTAGTTGAGTTGTATTGACCCCTACAGGTGGAGGGAGAGAACATATTATATTATATTAGTTGAGTTGTATTGACCCCTACAGGTAGAAGGGAGAGAACATATTATATTTAGTTGAGTTGTATTGACCCCTACAGGTAAATGGGAGAGAACATATTATATTATATTTAGTTGAGTTGTATTGACTCCTACAGGTAGAAGGGAGAGAACATATTATATTTAGTTGAGTTGTATTGACCCCTACAGGTAAATGGGAGAGAACATATTATATTATATTTAGTTGAGTTGTATTGACCCCTACAGGTAAATGGGAGAGAACATATTATATTATATTAGTTGAGTTGTATTGACCCCTACAAGTGGAGGGAGAGAACATATTATATTATATTTAGTTGAGTTGTATTGACCCCTACAGGTACAAGGGAGAGAACATATTATATTTAGTTGAGTTGTATTGACCCCTACAGGTAAATGGGAGAGAACATATTATATTATATTTAGTTGAGTTGTATTGACCCCTACAGTTAAATGGGAGAGAACATATTATATTATATTAGTTGAGTTGTATTGACCCCTACAGGTGGAAGGTAGAGAACATACTATATTATATTTAGTTGAGTTGTATTGACCCCTACAGGTGGAGGGAGAGAATATATCATATCATATTAGTTGAGTTGTATTGACCCCTACAGGTGGTAGGGAGAGAACATATTATATTTCGTTGAGTTGAATTGACCCCTACAGGTGGAGGGAGAGAACATATTATATTATATTAGTTGAGTTGTATTGACCCCTACAGGTGGAAGAGAGAGAACATATTATATTATAATTAGTTGAGTTGTATTAACCCCTACAGGTAAAAGGGAGAGAACATGTTTTATTATATTAGTTGAGTTGTATTGACCTATACAGGTGGAGGGAGAGAACATATTATATTATATTAGTTGAGTTGTATTGACCCCTACAGGTAGAAGGGAGAGAACATATTATATTTAGTTGAGTTGTATTGACCCCTACAGGTAAATGGGAGAGAACATATTATATTATATTTAGTTGAGTTGTATTGACCCCTACAAGTAGAAGGGAGAGAACATATTATATTTAGTTGAGTTGTATTGACCCCTGCAGGTAAATGGGAGAGAACATATTATATTATATTTAGTTGGGTTGTACTGACCCCTACAGGTAAATGGGAGAGAACATATTATATTATATTAGTTGAGTTGTATTGACCCCTACAAGTGGAGGGAGAGAACATATTATATTATATTTAGTTGAGTTGTATTGACCCCTACAGGTAGAAGGGAGAGAACATATTATATTTAGTTGAGTTGTATTGACCCCTACAGGTAAATAGGAGAGAACATATTATATTATATTTAGTTGACTTGTATTGACCCCTACAGGTAGAAGGGAGAGAACATATTATATTTAGTTGAGTTGTATTGACCCCTACAGGTAAATGGGAGAGAACATATTATATTATATTTAGTTGACTTGTATTGACCCCTACAGGTAGAAAGGAGAGAACATGTTTTATTTAGTTGAGTTGTATTGACCCCTACAGTTTTAAGGGAGAGAACATAATATATTATATTAGTTGAGTTGTATTGACCCCTACAGGTGGAAGGGAGAGAACATAATATATTATATTATATTTAGTTGAGTTGTATTGACCCCTACAGGTGGAAGGGAGAGAACATATTATAGTATATTATATTATATTATATTTAGTGAAGTTGTATTGACCCATACAGGTAGAAGGGAGAGAACATATTATTTGTAGTTGAGTTGTATCGACCCTTACAGATTGAAGGGAGAAAACATATTATATTATCTTTAGTGAAGTTGTATTGACCCCTACAGGTGGAAGGGAGAGAACAAATTATATTATATTGAGTTGAGTTGTATTGACCCCAACAGGTGGAGGGAGAGAACATATTATCTTATATTAATTAACTTGTATTGACCCCTACAGGTGGAAGGAGAGAACATATTATATTATATTATATTTTGTTGAGTTGTATTGACCCCTACAGGTGGAAAGGAGACAACATATTATATTTAATTGAGTTGTATTGACCCGTACAGGTAGAAGTCAGAGAACATATTATATTGAGTTGAGTTGTATTGACCCCTACATGTGGAGGGAGAGAACATATTATATTATATTAGTTGAGTTGTATTGACCCCTACAGGTGGAAGGTAGAGAACATACTATATTATATTTAGTTGAGTTGTATTGACTCCTACAGGTGGAGGGAGAGAATATATCATATCATATTAGTTGAGTTGTATTGACCCCTACAGGTGGTAGGGAGAGAACATATTGTATTATATTAGTTGAGTTGTATTGACCCCTACAGGTGGAAGAGAGAGAACATACTATATTATATTTAGTTGAGTTGTATTGACTCCTACAGGTGGAGGGAGAGAATATATCATATCATATTAGTTGAGTTGTATTGACCCCTACAGGTGGAGGGAGAGAACATATTATATTATATTAGTTGAGTTGTATTGACCCCTACAGGTGGAAGAGAGAGAACATATTATATTATAATTAGTTGAGTTGTATTGACCCCTACAGGTAAAAGGGAGAGAACATATTATATTATAGTCGTTGAGTTGTATTGACCCCTACAGGTAGAAGGGAGAGAACATATTATATTTAGTTGAGTTGTATTGACCCCTACAGGTAAATGGGAGAGAACATATTATATTATATTTAGTTGAGTTGTATTGACCCCTACAGGTAGAAGGGAAAGAACATATTATATTTAGTTGAGTTGTATTGACCCCTACAGGTAAATGGGAGAGAACATATTATATTATATTTAGTTGAGTTGTATTGACCCCTACAGGTAAATGGGAGAGAACATATTATATTATATTAGTTGAGTTGTATTGACCCCTACAGGTAGAAGGGAGAGAACATATTATATTTAGTTGAGTTGTATTGACCCCTACAGGTAAATGGGAGAGAACATATTATATTATATTTAGTTGACTTGTATTGACCCCTACAGGTAGAAAGGAGAGAACATGTTTTATTTAGTTGAGTTGTATTGACCCCTACAGTTTTAAGGGAGAGAACATAATATATTATATTAGTTGAGTTGTATTGACCCCTACAGGTGGAAGGGAGAGAACATAATATATTATATTATATTTAGTTGAGTTGTATTGACCCCTACAGGTGGAAGGGAGAGAACATATTATAGTATATTATATTATATTATATTTAGTGAAGTTGTATTGACCCATACAGGTAGAAGGGAGAGAACATATTATTTGTAGTTGAGTTGTATCGACCCTTACAGATGGAAGGGAGAAAACATATTATATTATCTTTAGTGAAGTTGTATTGACCCCTACAGGTGGAAGGGAGAGAACAAATTATATTATATTGAGTTGAGTTGTATTGACCCCAACAGGTGGAGGGAGAGAACATATTATCTTATATTAATTAACTTGTATTGACCCCTACAGGTGGAAGGAGAGAACATATTATATTATATTATATTTTGTTGAGTTGTATTGACCCCTACAGGTGGAAGGGAGACAACATATTATATTTAATTGAGTTGTATTGACCCCTACAGGTAGAAGTCAGAGAACATATTATATTATATTTAGTTGAGTTGTATTGACTCCTACAGGTGGAGGGAGAGAATATATCATATCATATTAGTTGAGTTGTATTGACCCCTACAGGTGGTAGGGAGAGAACATATTGTATTATATTAGTTGAGTTGTATTGACCCCTACAGGTGGAAGAGAGAGAACATACTATATTATATTTAGTTGAGTTGTATTGACTCCTACAGGTGGAGGGAGAGAATATATCATATCATATTAGTTGAGTTGTATTGACCCCTACAGGTGGAGGGAGAGAACATATTATATTATATTAGTTGAGTTGTATTGACCCCTACAGGTGGAAGAGAGAGAACATATTATATTATAATTAGTTGAGTTGTATTGACCCCTACAGGTAAAAGGGAGAGAACATATTATATTATAGTCGTTGAGTTGTATTGACCCCTACAGGTAGAAGGGAGAGAACATATTATATTTAGTTGAGTTGTATTGACCCCTACAGGTAAATGGGAGAGAACATATTATATTATATTTAGTTGAGTTGTATTGACCCCTACAGGTAGAAGGGAAAGAACATATTATATTTAGTTGAGTTGTATTGACCCCTACAGGTAAATGGGAGAGAACATATTATATTATATTTAGTTGAGTTGTATTGACCCCTACAGGTAAATGGGAGAGAACATATTATATTATATTAGTTGAGTTGTATTGACCCCTACAGGTAGAAGGGAGAGAACATATTATATTTAGTTGAGTTGTATTGACCCCTACAGGTAAATGGGAGAGAACATATTATATTATATTTAGTTGACTTGTATTGACCCCTACAGGTAGAAAGGAGAGAACATGTTTTATTTAGTTGAGTTGTATTGACCCCTACAGTTTTAAGGGAGAGAACATAATATATTATATTAGTTGAGTTGTATTGACCCCTACAGGTGGAAGGGAGAGAACATAATATATTATATTATATTTAGTTGAGTTGTATTGACCCCTACAGGTGGAAGGGAGAGAACATATTATAGTATATTATATTATATTATATTTAGTGAAGTTGTATTGACCCATACAGGTAGAAGGGAGAGAACATATTATTTGTAGTTGAGTTGTATCGACCCTTACAGATGGAAGGGAGAAAACATATTATATTATCTTTAGTGAAGTTGTATTGACCCCTACAGGTGGAAGGGAGAGAACAAATTATATTATATTGAGTTGAGTTGTATTGACCCCAACAGGTGGAGGGAGAGAACATATTATCTTATATTAATTAACTTGTATTGACCCCTACAGGTGGAAGGAGAGAACATATTATATTATATTATATTTTGTTGAGTTGTATTGACCCCTACAGGTGGAAGGGAGACAACATATTATATTTAATTGAGTTGTATTGACCCCTACAGGTAGAAGTCAGAGAACATATTATATTGAGTTGAGTTGTATTGACCCCTACATGTGGAGGGAGAGAACATATTATATTATATTAGTTGAGTTGTATTGACCCCTACAGGTGGAAGGTAGAGAACATACTATATTATATTTAGTTGAGTTGTATTGACCCCTACAGGTGGAGGGAGAGAATATATCATATCATATTAGTTGAGTTGTATTGACCCCTACAGGTGGTAGGGAGAGAACATATTATATTATATTAGTTGAGTTGTATTGACCCCTACAGGTGGAAGAGAGAGAACATATTATATTATAATTAGTTGAGTTGTATTGACCCCTACAGGTGGAGGGAGAGAACATATTATATTATATTAGTTGAGTTGTATTGACCCCTACAGGTGGAAGAGAGAGAACATATTATATTATAATTAGTTGAGTTGTATTGACCCCTACAGGTAGAAGGGAGAGAACATATTATATTTAGTTGAGTTGTATTGACCCCTACAGGTAAATGGGAGAGAACATATTATATTATAGTCGTTGAGTTGTATTGACCCCTACAGGTAGAAGGGAGAGAACATATTATATTTAGTTGAGTTGTATTGACCCCTACAGGTAAATGGGAGAGAACATATTATATTATATTTAGTTGAGTTGTATTGACCCCTACAGGTAGAAGGGAAAGAACATATTATATTTAGTTGAGTTGTATTGACCCCTACAGGTAAATGGGAGAGAACATATTATATTATATTTAGTTGAGTTGTATTGACCCCTACAGGTAAATGGGAGAGAACATATTATATTATATTAGTTGAGTTGTATTGACCCCTACAGGTGGAGGGAGAGAACATATTATATTATATTTAGTTGAGTTGTATTGACCCCTACAGGTAGAAGGGAGAGAACATATTATATTTAGTTGAGTTGTATTGACCCCTACAGGTGGAGGGAGAGAACATATCATATTATAGTAGTTGAGTTGTATTAACCCCTACAGGTGGAGGGAGAGAACATATATTATATTAGTTGAGTTGTATTGACCCCTACAGGTAGAAGGGAGAGAACATATTATATTATATTTAGTTGAGTTGTATTGACTCCTACAGGTGGAGGGAGAGAACATATTATATTATATTAGTTGAGTTGTATTGACCCCTACAGGTAGAAGGGAGAGAACATATTATATTTAGTTGAGTTGTATTGACCCCTACAGGTAAAAGGGGAGAGAACATATTATATTATATTTAGTTGAGTTGTATTGACCCCTACAGGTAGAAGGGAGAGAACATATTATATTTAGTTGAGTTGTATTGACCCCTACAGGTAAATGGGAGAGAACATATTATATTATATTTAGTTGAGTTGTATTGACCCCTACAGGTAAATGGGAGAGAACATATTATATTATATTAGTTGAGTTGTATTGACCCCTACAGGTAGAAGGGAGAGAACATATTATATTTAGTTGAGTTGTATTGACCCCTACAGGTAAATGGGAGAGAACATATTATATTATATTTAGTTGACTTGTATTGACCCCTACAGGTAGAAAGGAGAGAACATGTTTTATTTAGTTGAGTTGTATTGACCCCTACAGTTTTAAGGGAGAGAACATAATATATTATATTAGTTGAGTTGTATTGACCCCTACAGGTAGAAGGGAGAGAACATATTATATTTAGTTGAGTTGTATTGACCCCTACAGGTAAATGGGAGAAAACTTATTATATTATATTTAGTTGACTTGTATTGACCCCTACAGGTAGAAAGGAGAGAACATGTTTTATTTAGTTGAGTTGTATTGACCCCTACAGTTTTAAGGGAGAGAACATAATATATTATATTAGTTGAGTTGTATTGACCCCTACAGGTGGAAGGGAGAGAACATAATATATTATATTATATTTAGTTGAGTTGTATTGACCCCTACAGGTGGAAGGGAGAGAACATATTATAGTATATTATATTATATTATATTTAGTAAAGTTGTATTGACCCATACAGGTAGAAGGGAGAGAACATATTATTTGTAGTTGAGTTGTATCGACCCTTACAGCTGGAAGTGAGAAAACATATTATATTATCTTTAGTGAAGTTGTATTGACCCCTACAGGTGGAAGGGAGAGAACAAATTATATTATATTGAGTTGAGTTGTATTGACCCAAACAGGTGGAGGGAGAGAACATATTATCTTATATTAATTAACTTGTATTGACCCCTACAGGTGGAAGGAGAGAACATATTATATTATATTATATTTTGTTGAGTTGTATTGACCCCTACAGGTGGAAGGGAGACAACATATTATATTTAATTGAGTTGTATTGACCCCTACAGGTAGAAGTCAGAGAACATATTATATTGAGTTGAGTTGTATTGACCCCTACATGTGGAGGGAGAGAACACATTATATTATATTAGTTGAGTTGTATTGACCCCTACAGGTGGAAGGTAGAGAACATACTATATTATATTTAGTTGAGTTGTATTGACCCCTACAGGTGGAGGGAGAGAATATATCATATCATATTAGTTGAGTTGTATTGACCCCTACAGGTGGTAGGGAGAGAACATATTATATTTCGTTGAGTTGTATTGACCCCTACAGGTGGAGGGAGAGAACATATTATATTATAATTAGTTGAGTTGTATTGACCCCTACAGGTAAAAGGGAGAGAACATATTATATTATAGTCGTTGAGTTGTATTAACCCCTACAGGTAGAAGGGAGAGAACATGTTTTATTATATTAGTTGAGTTGTATTGACCCCTACAGGTGGAGGGAGAGAACATATTATATTATATTAGTTGAGTTGTATTGACCCCTACAGGTAGAAGGGAGAGAACATATTATATTTAGTTGAGTTGTATTGACCCCTACAGGTAAAAGGGGAGAGAACATATTATATTATATTTAGTTGAGTTGTATTGACCCCTACAGGTAGAAGGGAGAGAACATATTATATTTAGTTGAGTTGTATTGACCCCTACAGGTAAATGGGAGAGAACATATTATATTATATTTAGTTGAGTTGTATTGACCCCTACAGGTGGAAGAGAGAGAACATATTATATTATAATTAGTTGAGTTGTATTGACCCCTACAGGTGGAGGGAGAGAACATATTATATTATATTAGTTGAGTTGTATTGACCCCTACAGGTGGAAGAGAGAGAACATATTATATTATAATTAGTTGAGTTGTATTGACCCCTACAGGTAGAAGGGAGAGAACATATTATATTTAGTTGAGTTGTATTGACCCCTACAGGTAAATGGGAGAGAACATATTATATTATAGTCGTTGAGTTGTATTGACCCCTACAGGTAGAAGGGAGAGAACATATTATATTTAGTTGAGTTGTATTGACCCCTACAGGTAAATGGGAGAGAACATATTATATTATATTTAGTTGAGTTGTATTGACCCCTACAGGTAGAAGGGAAAGAACATATTATATTTAGTTGAGTTGTATTGACCCCTACAGGTAAATGGGAGAGAACATATTATATTATATTTAGTTGAGTTGTATTGACCCCTACAGGTAAATGGGAGAGAACATATTATATTATATTAGTTGAGTTGTATTGACCCCTACAGGTGGAGGGAGAGAACATATTATATTATATTTAGTTGAGTTGTATTGACCCCTACAGGTAGAAGGGAGAGAACATATTATATTTAGTTGAGTTGTATTGACCCCTACAGGTGGAGGGAGAGAACATATCATATTATAGTAGTTGAGTTGTATTAACCCCTACAGGTGGAGGGAGAGAACATATATTATATTAGTTGAGTTGTATTGACCCCTACAGGTAGAAGGGAGAGAACATATTATATTATATTTAGTTGAGTTGTATTGACTCCTACAGGTGGAGGGAGAGAACATATTATATTATATTAGTTGAGTTGTATTGACCCCTACAGGTAGAAGGGAGAGAACATATTATATTTAGTTGAGTTGTATTGACCCCTACAGGTAAAAGGGGAGAGAACATATTATATTATATTTAGTTGAGTTGTATTGACCCCTACAGGTAGAAGGGAGAGAACATATTATATTTAGTTGAGTTGTATTGACCCCTACAGGTAAATGGGAGAGAACATATTATATTATATTTAGTTGAGTTGTATTGACCCCTACAGGTAAATGGGAGAGAACATATTATATTATATTAGTTGAGTTGTATTGACCCCTACAGGTAGAAGGGAGAGAACATATTATATTTAGTTGAGTTGTATTGACCCCTACAGGTAAAAGGGGAGAGAACATATTATATTATATTTAGTTGAGTTGTATTGACCCCTACAGGTAGAAGGGAGAGAACATATTATATTTAGTTGAGTTGTATTGACCCCTACAGGTAAATGGGAGAGAACATATTATATTATATTTAGTTGAGTTGTATTGACCCCTACAGGTAAATGGGAGAGAACATATTATATTATATTAGTTGAGTTGTATTGACCCCTACAGGTAGAAGGGAGAGAACATATTATATTTAGTTGAGTTGTATTGACCCCTACAGGTAAATAGGATAGAACATATTATATTATATTTAGTTGACTTGTATTGACCCCTACAGGTAGAAGGGAGAGAACATATTATATTTAGTTGAGTTGTATTGACCCCTACAGGTAAATGGGAGAGAACATATTATATTATATTTAGTTGACTTGTATTGACCCCTACAGGTAGAAAGGAGAGAACATGTTTTATTTAGTTGAGTTGTATTGACCCCTACAGTTTTAAGGGAGAGAACATAATATATTATATTAGTTGAGTTGTATTGACCCCTACAGGTAGAAGGGAGAGAACATATTATATTTAGTTGAGTTGTATTGACCCCTACAGGTAAATGGGAGAAAACTTATTATATTATATTTAGTTGACTTGTATTGACCCCTACAGGTAGAAAGGAGAGAACATGTTTTATTTAGTTGAGTTGTATTGACCCCTACAGTTTTAAGGGAGAGAACATAATATATTATATTAGTTGAGTTGTATTGACCCCTACAGGTGGAAGGGAGAGAACATAATATATTATATTATATTTAGTTGAGTTGTATTGACCCCTACAGGTGGAAGGGAGAGAACATATTATAGTATATTATATTATATTATATTTAGTAAAGTTGTATTGACCCATACAGGTAGAAGGGAGAGAACATATTATTTGTAGTTGAGTTGTATCGACCCTTACAGCTGGAAGTGAGAAAACATATTATATTATCTTTAGTGAAGTTGTATTGACCCCTACAGGTGGAAGGGAGAGAACAAATTATATTATATTGAGTTGAGTTGTATTGACCCAAACAGGTGGAGGGAGAGAACATATTATCTTATATTAATTAACTTGTATTGACCCCTACAGGTGGAAGGAGAGAACATATTATATTATATTATATTTTGTTGAGTTGTATTGACCCCTACAGGTGGAAGGGAGACAACATATTATATTTAATTGAGTTGTATTGACCCCTACAGGTAGAAGTCAGAGAACATATTATATTGAGTTGAGTTGTATTGACCCCTACATGTGGAGGGAGAGAACACATTATATTATATTAGTTGAGTTGTATTGACCCCTACAGGTGGAAGGTAGAGAACATACTATATTATATTTAGTTGAGTTGTATTGACCCCTACAGGTGGAGGGAGAGAATATATCATATCATATTAGTTGAGTTGTATTGACCCCTACAGGTGGTAGGGAGAGAACATATTATATTTCGTTGAGTTGTATTGACCCCTACAGGTGGAGGGAGAGAACATATTATATTATAATTAGTTGAGTTGTATTGACCCCTACAGGTAAAAGGGAGAGAACATATTATATTATAGTCGTTGAGTTGTATTAACCCCTACAGGTAGAAGGGAGAGAACATGTTTTATTATATTAGTTGAGTTGTATTGACCCCTACAGGTGGAGGGAGAGAACATATTATATTATATTAGTTGAGTTGTATTGACCCCTACAGGTAGAAGGGAGAGAACATATTATATTTAGTTGAGTTGTATTGACCCCTACAGGTAAAAGGGGAGAGAACATATTATATTATATTTAGTTGAGTTGTATTGACCCCTACAGGTAGAAGGGAGAGAACATATTATATTTAGTTGAGTTGTATTGACCCCTACAGGTAAATGGGAGAGAACATATTATATTATATTTAGTTGAGTTGTATTGACCCCTACAGGTAAATGGGAGAGAACATATTATATTATATTAGTTGAGTTGTATTGACCCCTACAGGTGGAGGGAGAGAACATATTATATTATATTTAGTTGAGTTGTATTGACCCCTACAGGTAGAAGGGAGAGAACATATTATATTTAGTTGAGTTGTATTGACCCCTACAGGTAAATAGGATAGAACATATTATATTATATTTAGTTGACTTGTATTGACCCCTACAGGTAGAAGGGAGAGAACATATTATATTTAGTTGAGTTGTATTGACCCCTACAGGTAAATGGGAGAGAACATATTATATTATATTTAGTTGACTTGTATTGACCCCTACAGGTAGAAAGGAGAGAACATGTTTTATTTAGTTGAGTTGTATTGACCCCTACAGTTTTAAGGGAGAGAACATAATATATTATATTAGTTGAGTTGTATTGACCCCTACAGGTGGAAGGGAGAGAACATATTATAGTATATTATATTATATTATATTTAGTAAAGTTGTATTGACCCATACAGGTAGAAGGGAGAGAACATATTATTTGTAGTTGAGTTGTATCGACCCTTACAGCTGGAAGTGAGAAAACATATTATATTATCTTTAGTGAAGTTGTATTGACCCCTACAGGTGGAAGGGAGAGAACAAATTATATTATATTGAGTTGAGTTGTATTGACCCAAACAGGTGGAGGGAGAGAACATATTATCTTATATTAATTAACTTGTATTGACCCCTACAGGTGGAAGGAGAGAACATATTATATTATATTATATTTTGTTGAGTTGTATTGACCCCTACAGGTGGAAGGGAGACAACATATTATATTTAATTGAGTTGTATTGACCCCTACAGGTAGAAGTCAGAGAACATATTATATTGAGTTGAGTTGTATTGACCCCTACATGTGGAGGGAGAGAACACATTATATTATATTAGTTGAGTTGTATTGACCCCTACAGGTGGAAGGTAGAGAACATACTATATTATATTTAGTTGAGTTGTATTGACCCCTACAGGTGGAGGGAGAGAATATATCATATCATATTAGTTGAGTTGTATTGACCCCTACAGGTGGTAGGGAGAGAACATATTATATTTCGTTGAGTTGTATTGACCCCTACAGGTGGAGGGAGAGAGCATATTATATTATAATTAGTTGAGTTGTATTGACCCCTACAGGTAAAAGGGAGAGAACATATTATATTATAGTCGTTGAGTTGTATTAACCCCTACAGGTAGAAGGGAGAGAACATGTTTTATTATATTAGTTGAGTTGTATTGACCCCTACAGGTGGAGGGAGAGAACATATTATATTATATTAGTTGAGTTGTATTGACCCCTACAGGTAGAAGGGAGAGAACATATTATATTTAGTTGAGTTGTATTGACCCCTACAGGTAAAAGGGGAGAGAACATATTATATTATATTTAGTTGAGTTGTATTGACCCCTACAGGTAGAAGGGAGAGAACATATTATATTTAGTTGAGTTGTATTGACCCCTACAGGTAAATGGGAGAGAACATATTATATTATATTTAGTTGAGTTGTATTGACCCCTACAGGTAAATGGGAGAGAACATATTATATTATATTAGTTGAGTTGTATTGACCCCTACAGGTGGAGGGAGAGAACATATTATATTATATTTAGTTGAGTTGTATTGACCCCTACAGGTAGAAGGGAGAGAACATATTATATTTAGTTGAGTTGTATTGACCCCTACAGGTAAATAGGATAGAACATATTATATTATATTTAGTTGACTTGTATTGACCCCTACAGGTAGAAGGGAGAGAACATATTATATTTAGTTGAGTTGTATTGACCCCTACAGGTAAATGGGAGAGAACATATTATATTATATTTAGTTGACTTGTATTGACCCCTACAGGTAGAAAGGAGAGAACATGTTTTATTTAGTTGAGTTGTATTGACCCCTACAGTTTTAAGGGAGAGAACATAATATATTATATTAGTTGAGTTGTATTGACCCCTACAGGTAGAAGGGAGAGAACATATTATATTTAGTTGAGTTGTATTGACCCCTACAGGTAAATGGGAGAAAACATATTATATTATATTTAGTTGACTTGTATTGACCCCTACAGGTAGAAAGGAGAGAACATGTTTTATTTAGTTGAGTTGTATTGACCCCTACGGTTTTAAGGGAGAGAACATAATATATTATATTAGTTGAGTTGTATTGACCCCTACAGGTGGAAGGGAGAGAACATAATATATTATATTATATTTAGTTGAGTTGTATTGACCCCTACAGGTGGAAGGGAGAGAACATATTATAGTATATTATATTATATTGTATTTAGTAAAGTTGTATTGACCCATACAGGTAGAAGGGAGAGAACATATTATTTGTAGTTGAGTTGTATCGACCCTTACAGCTGGAAGTGAGAAAACATATTATATTATCTTTAGTGAAGTTGTATTGACCCCTACAGGTGGAAGGGAGAGAACAAATTATATTATATTGAGTTGAGTTGTATTGACCCAAACAGGTGGAGGGAGAGAACATATTATCTTATATTAATTAACTTGTATTGACCCCTACAGGTGGAAGGAGAGAACATATTATATTATATTATATTTTGTTGAGTTGTATTGACCCCTACAGGTGGAAGGGAGACAACATATTATATTTAATTGAGTTGTATTGACCCCTACAGGTAGAAGTCAGAGAACATATTATATTGAGTTGAGTTGTATTGACCCCTACATGTGGAGGGAGAGAACATATTATATTATATTAGTTGAGTTGTATTGACCCCTACAGGTGGAAGGTAGAGAACATACTATATTATATTTAGTTGAGTTGTATTGACCCCTACAGGTGGAGGGAGAGAATATATCATATCATATTAGTTGAGTTGTATTGACCCCTACAGGTGGTAGGGAGAGAACATATTATATTTCGTTGAGTTGTATTGACCCCTACAGGTGGAGGGAGAGAACATATTATATTATATTAGTTGAGTTGTATTGACCCCTACAGGTGGAAGAGAGAGAACATATTATATTATAATTAGTTGAGTTGTATTGACCCCTACAGGTAAAAGGGAGAGAACATATTATATTATAGTCGTTGAGTTGTATTAACCCCTACAGGTAAAAGGGAGAGAACATGTTTTATTATATTAGTTGAGTTGTATTGACCCCTACAGGTGGAGGGAGAGAACATATTATATTATATTAGTTGAGTTGTATTGACCCCTACAGGTAGAAGGGAGAGAACATATTATATTTAGTTGAGTTGTATTGACCCCTACAGGTAAAAGGGGATAGAACATATTATATTATATTTAGTTGAGTTGTATTGACCCCTACAGGTAGAAGGGAGAGAACATATTATATTTAGTTGAGTTGTATTGACCCCTACAGGTAAATGGGAGAGAACATATTCTATTATATTTAGTTGAGTTGCATTGACCCCTACAGGTAAATGGGAGAGAACATATTATAGTATATTAGTTGAGTTGTATTGACCCCTACAGGTAGAAGGGAGAGATCATATTATATTTAGTTGAGTTGTATTGACCCCTACAGGTAAATAGGATAGAACATATTATATTATATTTAGTTGACTTGTATTGACCCCTACAGGTAGAAGGGAGAGAACATATTATATTTAGTTGAGTTGTATTGACCCCTACAGTTTTAAGGGAGAGAACATAATATATTATATTAGTTGAGTTGTATTGACCCCTACAGGTGGAAGGGAGAGAACATAATATATTATATTATATTTAGTTGAGTTGTATTGACCCCTACAGGTGGAAGGGAGAGAACATATTATAGTATATTATATTATATTATATTTAGTGAAGTTGTATTGACCCATACAGGTAGAAGGGAGAGAACATATTATTTGTAGTTGAGTTGTATCGACCCTTACAGATGGAAGGGAGAAAACATATTATATTATCTTTAGTGAAGTTGTATTGACCCCTACAGGTGGAAGGGAGAGAACAAATTATATTATATTGAGTTGAGTTGTATTGACCCCAACAGGTGGAGGGAGAGAACATATTATCTTATATTAATTAACTTGTATTGACCCCTACAGGTGGAAGGAGAGAACATATTATATTATATTATATTTTGTTGAGTTGTATTGACCCCTACAGGTGGAAGGGAGACAACATATTATATTTAATTGAGTTGTATTGACCCCTACAGGTAGAAGTCAGAGAACATATTATATTGAGTTGAGTTGTATTGACCCCTACATGTGGAGGGAGAGAACATATTATATTATATTAGTTGAGTTGTATTGACCCCTACAGGTGGAAGGTAGAGAACATACTATATTATATTTAGTTGAGTTGTATTGACCCCTACAGGTGGAGGGAGAGAATATATCATATCATATTAGTTGAGTTGTATTGACCCCTACAGGTGGTAGGGAGAGAACATATTATATTATATTAGTTGAGTTGTATTGACCCCTACAGGTGGAAGAGAGAGAACATATTATATTATAATTAGTTGAGCTGTATTGACCCCTACAGGTGGAGGGAGAGAACATATTATATTATATTAGTTGAGTTGTATTGACCCCTACAGGTGGAAGAGAGAGAACATATTGTATTATAATTAGTTGAGTTGTATTGACCCCTACAGGTAGAAGGGAGACAACATATTATATTATATTAGTTGAGTTGTATTGACCCCTACAGGTGGAAGAGAGAGAACATATTATATTATATTTAGTTGAGTTGTATTGACCCCTACAGGTAAAAGGGAGAGAACATATTATATTATAGTCGTTGAGTTGTATTAACCCCTACAGGTAAAAGGGAGAGAACATGTTTTATTATATTAGTTGAGTTGTATTGACCCCTACAGGTGGAGGGAGAGAACATATTATATTATATTAGTTGAGTTGTATTGACCCCTACAGGTAGAAGGGAGAGAACATATTATATTTAGTTGACTTGTATTGACCCCTACAGGTAAATGGGAGAGAACATATTATATTATATTTAGTTGAGTTGTATTGACCCCTACAGGTAGAAGGGAGAGAACATATTATATTTAGTTGAGTTGTATTGACCCCTACAGGTAAATGGGAGAGAACATATTATATTATATTTAGTTGAGTTGTATTGACCCCTACAGGTAAATGGGAGAGAACATATTATATTATATTAGTTGAGTTGTATTGACCCCTACAGGTGGAGGGAGAGAACATATTATATTATATTTAGTTGAGTTGTATTGACCCCTACAGGTAGAAGGGAGAGAACATATTATATTTAGTTGAGTTGTATTGACCCCTACAGGTAAATAGGAGAGAACATATTATATTATATTTAGTTGACTTGTATTGACCCCTACAGGTAAATGGGAGAGAACATATTATATTATATTTAGTTGACTTGTATTGACCCCTACAGGTAGAAAGGAGAGAACATGTTTTATTTAGTTGAGTTGTATTGACCCCTACAGTTTTAAGGGAGAGAACATAATATATTATATTAGTTGAGTTGTATTGACCCCTACAGGTGGAAGGGAGAGAACATAATATATTATATTATATTTAGTTGAGTTGTATTGACCCCTACAGGTGGAAGGGAGAGAACATATTATAGTATATTATATTATATTATATTTAGTGAAGTTGTATTGACCCATACAGGTAGAAGGGAGAGAACATATTATTTGTAGTTGAGTTGTATCGACCCTTACAGATGGAAGGGAGAAAACATATTATATTATCTTTAGTGAAGTTGTATTGACCCCTACAGGTGGAAGGGAGAGAACAAATTATATTATATTGAGTTGAGTTGTATTGACCCCAACAGGTGGAGGGAGAGAACATATTATCTTATATTAATTAACTTGTATTGACCCCTACAGGTGGAAGGAGAGAACATATTATATTATATTATATTTTGTTGAGTTGTATTGACCCCTACAGGTGGAAGGGAGACAACATATTATATTTAATTGTGTTGTATTGACCCCTACAGGTAGAAGTCAGAGAACATATTATATTGAGTTGAGTTGTATTGACCCCTACATGTGGAGGAAGAGAACATATTATATTATATTAGTTGAGCTGTATTGACCCCTACAGGTGGAAGGTAGAGAACATACTATATTATATTTAGATGAGTTGTATTGACCCCTACAGGTGGAGGGAGAGAATATATCATATCATATTAGTTGAGTTGTATTGACCCCTACAGGTGGTAGGGAGAGAACATATTATATTATATTAGTTGAGTTGTATTGACCCCTACAGGTGGAAGAGAGAGAACATATTATATTATAATTCTTTGAGTTGTATTGACCCCTACAGGTGGAGGGAGAGAACATATTATATTATATTAGTTGAGTTGTATTGACCCCTACAGGTGGAAGAGAGAGAACATATTATATTAGAATTAGTTGAGTTGTATTGACCCCTACAGGTAAAAGGGAGAGAACATATTATATTATAGTCGTTGAGTTGTATTAACCCCTACAGGTAAAAGGGAGAGAACATGTTTTATTATATTAGTTGAGTTGTATTGACCCCTACAGGTGGAGGGAGAGAAGATATTATATTATATTAGTTGAGTTGTATTGACCCCTACAGGTAGAAGGGAGAGAACATATTATATTTAGTTGAGTTGTATTGACCCCTACAGG
Organism: Salmo salar; assembly: GCF_965601325.2. Taxonomy (NCBI): domain Eukaryota; kingdom Metazoa; phylum Chordata; class Actinopteri; order Salmoniformes; family Salmonidae; genus Salmo; species Salmo salar. The sequence continues at coordinate 46,721,084 of NC_138316.1, read as the reverse complement.
TAAATGGGAGAGAACATATTATATTATATTTAGTTGAGTTGTATTGACCCCTACAGGTAGAAGGGAGAGAACATATTATATTTAGTTGAGTTGTATTGACCCCTACAGGTAAATGGGAGAGAACATATTATATTATATTTAGTTGAGTTGTATTGACCCCTACAGGTAAATGGGAGAGAACATATTATATTATATTAGTTGAGTTGTATTGACCCCTACAGGTGGAGGGAGAGAACATATTATATTATATTTAGTTGAGTTGTATTGACCCCTACAGGTAGAAGGGAGAGAACATATTATATTTAGTTGAGTTGTATTGACCCCTACAGGTAAATAGGAGAGAACATATTATATTATATTTAGTTGACTTGTATTGACCCCTACAGGTAAATGGGAGAGAACATATTATATTATATTTAGTTGACTTGTATTGACCCCTACAGGTAGAAAGGAGAGAACATGTTTTATTTAGTTGAGTTGTATTGACCCCTACAGTTTTAAGGGAGAGAACATAATATATTATATTAGTTGAGTTGTATTGACCCTTACAGGTGGAAGGGAGAGAACATAATATATTATATTATATTTAGTTGAGTTGTATTGACCCCTACAGGTGGAAGGGAGAGAACATATTATAGTATATTATATTATATTTAGTGAAGTTGTATTGACCCATACAGGTAGAAGGGAGAGAACATATTATTTGTAGTTGAGTTGTATCGACCCTTACAGATGGAAGGGAGAAAATATATTATATTATCTTTAGTGAAGTTGAATTGACCCCTACAGGTGGAAGGGAGAGAACAAATTATATTATATTTAGTTGAGTTGTATTGACCCCAACAGGTGGAGGGAGAGAACATATTATCTTATATTAATTAACTTGTATTGACCCCTACAGGTGGAGGGAGAGAACATATTATATTATATTATATTTTGTTGAGTTGTATTGACCCCTACAGGTGGAAGGGAGACAACATATTATATTTAATTGAGTTGTATTGACCCCTACAGGTAGAAGTGAGAGAACATATTATATTGAGTTGAGTTGTATTGACCCCTACATGTGGAGGGAGAGAACATATTATATTATATTAGTTGAGTTGTATTGACCCCTACAGGTGGAAGGTAGAGAACATTCTATATTATATTTAGTTGAGTTGTTTTGACCCCTACAGGTGGAGGGAGAGAATATATCATATCATATTAGTTGAGTTGTATTGACCCCTACAGGTGGTAGGGAGAGAACATATTATATTATATTTAGTTGAGTTGTATTGACCCCTACAGGTAGAAGTGAGAGAACATATTATATTTAGTTGAGTTGTATTGACCCCTACAGGTAAATGGGAGAGAACATATTATATTATATTTAGTTGAGTTGTATTGACCCCTACAGGTAAATGGGAGAGAACATATTATATTATATTAGTTGAGTTGTATTGAACCCTACAGGTGGAGGGAGAGAACATATTATATTATATTATATTATATTTAGTTGAGTTGTATTGACCTCTACAGGTAGAAGGGAGAGAACATATTATATTTAGTTGAGTTGTATTGACCCCTACAGGTAAATGGGAGAGAACATATTATATTATATTTAGTTGACTTGTATTGACCCCTACAGGTAGAAGGGAGAGAACATATTATATTTAGTTGAGTTGTATTGACCCCTACAGGTAAATGGGAGAGAACATATTATATTATATTTAGTTGAGTTGTATTGACCCCTACAGGTAGAAGGGAGAGAACATATTATATTTAGTTGAGTTGTATTGACCCCTACAGGTAAATGGGAGAGAACATATTATATTATATTTAGTTGAGTTGTATTGACCCCTACAGGTAAATGGGAGAGAACATATTATATTATATTAGTTGAGTTGTATTGACCCCTACAGGTGGAGGGAGAGAACATATTATATTATATTTAGTTGAGTTGTATTGACCCCTACAGGTAGAAGGGAGAGAACATATTATATTTAGTTGAGTTGTATTGACCCCTACAGGTAAATAGGAGAGAACATATTATATTATATTTAGTTGACTTGTATTGACCCCTACAGGTAAATGGGAGAGAACATATTATATTATATTTAGTTGACTTGTATTGACCCCTACAGGTAGAAAGAAGAGAACATGTTTTATTTAGTTGAGTTGTATTGACCCCTACAGTTTTAAGGGAGAGAACATAATATATTATATTAGTTGAGTTGTATTGACCCCTACAGGTGGAAGGGAGAGAACATAATATATTATATTATATTTAGTTGAGTTGTATTGACCCCTACAGGTGGAAGGGAGAGAACATATTATAGTATATTATATTATATTTAGTGAAGTTGTATTGACCCATACAGGTAGAAGGGAGAGAACATATTATTTGTAGTTGAGTTGTATCGACCCTTACAGATGGAAGGGAGAAAACATATTATATTATCTTTAGTGAATTTGTATTGACCCCTACAGGTGGAAGGGAGAGAACAAATTATATTATATTTAGTTGAGTTGTATTGACCCCAACAGGTGGAGGGAGAGAACATATTATCTTATATTAATTAACTTGTATTAACCCCTACAGGTGGAGGGAGAGAACATATTATATTATATCATATTTTGTTGAGTTGTATTGACCCCTACAGGTGGAAGGGAGACAACATATTATATTTAATTGAGTTGTATTGACCCCTACAGGTAGAAGTGAGAGAACATATTATATTGAGTTGAGTTGTATTGACCCCTACATGTGGAGGGAGAGAACATATTATATTATATTAGTTGAGTTGTATTGACCCCTACAGGTGGAAGGTAGAGAACATTCTATATTATATTTAGTTGAGTTGTATTGACCCCTACAGGTGGAGGGAGAGAATATATCATATCATATTAGTTGAGTTGTATTGACCCCTACAGGTGGAAGGTAGAGAACATTCTATATTATATTTAGTTGAGTTGTATTGACCCCTACAGGTAGAAGTGAGAGAACATATTATATTTAGTTGAGTTGTATTGACCCCTACAGGTAAATGGGAGAGAACATATTATATTATATTTAGTTGAGTTGTATTGACCCCTACAGGTAGAAGGGAGAGAACATATTATATTTAGTTGAGTTGTATTAACCCCTACAGGTAAATGGGAGAGAACATATTATATTATATTAGTTGAGTTGTATTGACTCCTACAGGTGGAGGGAGAGAACATATTATATTATATTTAGTTGAGTTGTATTGACCTCTACAGGTAGAAGGGAGAGAACATATTATATTTAGTTGAGTTGTATTGACCCCTACAGGTAAATGGGAGAGAACATATTATATTATATTTAGTTGACTTGTATTGACCCCTACAGGTAGAAGGGAGAGAACATATTATATTTAGTTGAGTTGTATTGACCCCTACAGGTAAATGGGAGAGAACATATTATATTATATTTAGTTGACTTGTATTGACCCCTACAGGTAGAAGGGAGAGAACATATTATATTTAGTTGAGTTGTATTGACCCCTACAGGTAAATGGGAGAGAACATATTATATTATATTTAGTTGAGTTGTATTGACCCCTACAGTTTTAAGGGAGAGAACATAATATATTATATTAGTTGAGTTGTATTGACCCCTACAGGTGGAAGGGAGAGAACATAATATATTATATTATATTTAGTTGAGTTGTATTGACCCCTACAGGTGGAAGGGAGAGAACATATTATAGTATATTATATTATATTATATTGAGTGAAGTTGTATTGACCCATACAGGTAGAAGGGAGAGAACATATTATTTGTAGTTGAGTTGTATCGACCCTTACAGATGGAAGGGAGAAAACATATTATATTATATATAGTTGAGTTGTATTGACCCCTACAGGTGGAGGGAGAGAATATATCATATCATATTAGTTGAGTTGTATTGACCCCTACAGGTGGTAGGGAGAGAACATATTATATTATATTTAGTTGAGTTGTATTGACCCCTACAGGTAGAAGGGAGAGAACATATTATATTTAGTTGAGTTGTATTGACCCCTACAGGTAAATAGGAGAGAACATATTATATTATATTAGTTGAGTTGTATTGACCCCTACAGGTAAATGGGAGAGAACATATTATATTATATTTAGTTGAGTTGTATTGACCCCTACAGGTAAATGGGAGAGAACATATTATATTATATTTAGTTGAGTTGTATTGAACCCTACAGGTAAATGGGAGAGAACATATTATATTATATTAGTTGAGTTGTATTGACCCCTACAGGTGGAGGGAGAGAACATATTATATTATATTATATTTAGTTGAGTTGTATTGACCCCTACAGGTAGAAGGGAGAGAACATATTATATTTAGTTGAGTTGTATTGACCCCTACAGGTAGAAGGGAGAGAACATATTATATTTAGTTGAGTTGTATTGACCCCTACAGGTAAATGGGAGAGAACATATTATATTATATTTAGTTGACTTGTATTGACCACTACAGGTAGAAAGGAGAGAACATGTTTTATTTAGTTGAGTTGTATTGACCCCTACAGTTTTAAGGGAGAGAACATAATATATTATATTAGTTGAGTTGTATTGACCCCTACAGGTGGAAGGGAGAAAACATAATATATTATGTTATATTTAGTTGAGTTGTATTGACCCCTACAGGTGGAAGGGAGAGAACATATTATAGTATATTATATTATATTTTATTTAGTGAAGTTGTATTGGCCCATACAGGTAGAAGGGAGAGAACATATTATTTGTAGTTGAGTTGTATCGACCCTTACAGATGGAAGGGAGAAAACATATTATATTATCATTAGTGAAGTTGTATTGACCCCTACAGGTGGAAGGGAGAGAACAAATTATATTATATTGAGTTGAGTTGTATTGACCCCAACAGGTGGAGGGAGAGAGCATATTATCTTATATTAATTAACTTGTATTGACCCCTACAGGTGGAGGGAGAGAACATATTATATTATATTATATGTTGTTGAGTTGTATTGACCCCTACAGGTGGAAGGGAGACAACATATTACATTTAATTGAGTTGTATTGACCCCTACAGGTAGAAGTGAGAGAACATATTATATTGAGTTGAGTTGTATTGACCCCTACATGTGGAGGGAGAGAACATATTATATTATATTTAGTTGAGTTGTATTGACCCCTACAGGTGGAAGGGAGAGAACATATTGTAATTAGTTGAGTTGTATTGACCCCTACAGGTGGAAGGGAAAGAACATATTATAATTAGTTGAGTTGTTTTGACCCCTACAAGTGGAAGCGAGAGAACATATTATAATTAGTTGAGTTGTATTGACCCCTACAGGTGGAAGGGAAAGAACATATTATAATTAGTTGAGTTGTTTTGACCCCTACAAGTGGAAGCGAGAGAACATATTATAATTAGTTGAGTTGTATTGACCTCTACAGGTGGAAGGGAGAGAACATTTTATATTATATTATATTATATTTAGTGAAGTTGTATTGACCCATACAGGTAGAAGGGAGAGAACATATTATTTGTAGTTGAGTTGTATTGACCCTTACAGATGGAAGGGAGAAAACATATTATATTATCTTTAGTAAAGTTGTATTGACCCCAACAGGTGGAGGGAGAGAACATATTATATTATATTAATTGAGTTGTATTGACCCCTACAGGTGGAGGGAGAGAACATATTATATTGTATTATATTTTGTTGAGTTGTATTGACCACTACAGGTGGAAGGGAGACAACATATTATATTTAATTGAGTTGTATTGACCCCTACTGGTAGAAGAGAGAGAACATATTATATTATATTTAGTTGAGTTGTATTAACCCCTACATGTAGAAGTGAGAGAACATATTATATTGAGTTGAGTTGTATTGACCCCTACAGGCGGAAGGGAGAGAACATATTATATCATATTTACTTGAGTTGTATTGACCCCTACAGGTAGAAGGGAGAGAACATATTATATTTAGTTAAGTTGTATTGACCCCTACAGGTAGAAGGGAGAGAACATATTATATTTAGTTGAGTTGTATTGACCCCTACAGGTAGAAGGGAGAGAACATATTATATTATATTAGTTGAGTTGTATTCACCCCTACAGGTAGAAGGGAGAGAACATATTATATTATATTTAGTTGAGTTGTATTGACCCCTACAGGTGGAAGGGAGAGAACATATTATAATTAGTTGAGTTGTATTGACCCCTACAGGTGGAAGGGAAAGAACATATTATAATTAGTTGAGTTGTTTTGACCCCTACAGGTGGAAGGGAGAGAACATATTATAATTAGTTGAGTTGTATTGACCTCTACAGGTGGAAGGGAGAGAACATTTTATATTATATTATATTATATTATATTATATTTAGTGAAGTTGTATTGACCCATACAGGTAGAAGGGAGAGAACATATTATTTGTAGTTGAGTTGTATTGACCCCTACAGGTGGAGGGAGAGAATATATCATATCATATTAGTTGAGTTGTATTGACCCCTACAGGTGGTAGGGAGAGAACATATTATATTATATTTAGTTGAGTTGTATTGACCCCTACAGGTAGAAGGGAGAGAACATATTATATTATATTAATTGAGTTGTATTGACCCCTACAGGTGGAGGGAGAGAACATATTATATTGTATTATATTTTGTTGAGTTGTATTGACCCCTACAGGTGGAAGGGAGACAACATATTATATTTAATTGAGTTGTATTGACCCCTACTGGTAGAAGAGAGAGAACATATTATATTATATTTAGTTGAGTTGTATTAACCCCTACAGGTAGAAGTGAGAGAACATATTATATTGAGTTGAGTTGTATTGACCCCTACATATGGAGGGAGAGAACATATTATATTATATTATATTAGTTGAGTTGTATTGACCCCTACAGGTGGAGGGAGAGAACATATTATGTTATATTTAGTTGAGTTGTATTGACCCCTACAGGTAGAAGGGAGAGAACATATTATATTTAGTTGAGTTGTATTGACCCCTACAGGTAAATGGGAGAGAACATATTATATTTAGTTGAGTTGTATTGACCCCTACAGGTAAATGGGAGAGAACATATTATATTATATTAGTTGAGTTGTATTGACCCCTACAGGTAGAAGGGAGAGAACATATTATATTTAGTTGAGTTGTATTGACCCCTACAGGTAAATGGGAGAGAACATATTATATTATATTTAGTTATCTTGTATTGACCCCTACAGGTAGAAAGGAGAGAACATGTTTTATTTAGTTGAGTTGTATTGACCCCTACAGTTTTAAGGGAGAGAACATAATATATTATATTAGTTGAGTTGTATTGACCCCTACAGGTGGAAGGGAGAGAACATAATATATTATATTATATTTAGTTGAGTTGTATTGACCCCTACAGGTGGAAGGGAGAGAACATATTATAGTATATTATATTATATTATATTATATTATATTTAGTGAAGTTGTATTGACCCATACAGGTAGAAGGGAGAGAACATATTATTTGTAGTTGAGTTGTATCGACCCTTACAGATGGAAGGGAGAAAACATATTATATTATCTTTAGTGAAGTTGTATTGACCCCTACAGGTGGAAGGGAGAGAACAAATTATATTATATTGAGTTGAGTTGTATTGACCCCAACAGGTGGAGGGAGAGAACGTATTATCTTATATTAATTAACTTGTATTGACCCCTACAGGTGGAGGGAGAGAACATATTATATTATATTATATTTTGTTGAGTTGTATTGACCCCTACACCTGGAAGGGAGACAACATATTATATTTAATTGAGTTGTATTGACCCCTACAGGTAGAAGTGAGAGAACATATTATATTGAGTTGAGTTGTATTGACCCCTACATGTGGAGGGAGAGAACATATTATATTATATTAGTTGAGTTGTATTGACCCCTACAGGTGGAGGGAGAGAATATATCATATCATATTAGTTGAGTTGTATTGACCCTTACAGGTGGTAGGGAGAGAACATATTTTATTATATTAGTTGAGTTGTATTGACCCCTACAGGTGGAGGGAGAGAATATATCATATCATATTAGTTGAGTTGTATTGACCCTTACAGGTGGTAGGGACAGAACATATTATATTATATTTACTTGAGTTGTATTGACCCCTACAGGTAGAAGGGAGAGAACATATTATATTTAGTTAAGTTGTATTGACCCCTACAGGTAGAAGGGAGAGAACATATTATATTTAGTTGAGTTGTATTGACCCCTACAGGTAGAAGGGAGAGAACATATTATATTATATTAGTTGAGTTGTATTCACCCCTACAGGTAGAAGGGAAAGAACATATTATATTTAGTTGAGTTGTATTGACCCCTACAGGTGGAAGGGAGAGAACATATTATATTATATTTAGTTGAGTTGTATTGACCCCTACAGGTGGAAGGGAGAGAACATATTATAATTAGTTGAGTTGTATTGACCCCTACAGGTGGAAGGGAAAGAACATATTATAATTAGTTGTGTTGTTTTGACCCCTACAGGTGGAAGGGAGAGAACATATTATAATTAGTTGAGTTGTATTGACCCCTACAGGTGGAAGGGAAAGAACATATTATAATTAGTTGAGTTGTATTGACCCCTACAGGTGGAAGGGAGAGAACATTTTATATTATATTTAGTTGAGTTGTATTGACCCCTACAGGTGGAAGGGAGAGAACATATTATAATTAGTTGAGTTGTATTGACCCCTACAGGTGGAAGGGAAAGAACATATTATAATTAGTTGAGTTGTATTGACCCCTACAGGTGGAAGGGAGAGAACATATTATATTATATTATATTATATTATATTATATTTAGTGAAGTTGTATTGACCCATACAGGTAGAAGGGAGAGAACATATTATTTGTAGTTGAGTTGTATTGACCCTTACAGATGGAAGGGAGAAAACATATTATATTATCTTTAGTAAAGTTGTATTGACCCCAACAGGTGGAGGGAGAGAACATATTATATTATATTAATTGAGTTGTATTGACCCCTACAGGTGGAGGGAGAGAACATATTATATTATATTATATTTAGTTGAGTTGTATTGACCCCTACAGGTGGAAGGGAGACAACATATTATATTTAATTGAGTTGTATTGACCCCTACTGGTAGAAGAGAGAGAACATATTATATTATATTTAGTTGAGTTGTGTTGACCCCTACAGGTGGAGGGAGAGAACATATTATATTTAATTGAGTTGTATTGACCCCTACTGGTAGAAGAGAGAGAACATATTATATTATATTTAGTTGAGTTGTATTGACCCCTACTGGTAGAAGAGAGAGAACATATTGTATTATATTTAGTTGAGTTGTATAGACCCCTACAGGTGGAGGGAGAGAACATATATTATATTAGTTGAGTTGTATTGACCCCTACAGGTAGAAGGGAGAGAACATATTATATTTTATTTAGTTGATTTGTATTGACCCCAACAGGTGGAAGCGAGAGAACATATTATATCATATTAGTTGAGTTGTATTGACCCCTACAGTTGGAAGGTAGAGAACATATTATATTATATTTAGTTGAGTTGTATTGACCCCTACAGGTGGAGGGAGAGAACATATTATATTATATTTAGTTGAGTTGTATTGACCCCTACAGGTGGAGGGAGAGAACATATGATATTATATTTAGTGAAGTTGTATTGACCCCTACAGGTAGAAGGGAGAGAACATATTATATTTAGTTAAGTTGTATTTACCCCTACAGGTAGAAGGGAGAGAACATATTATATTTAGTTGAGTTGTATTGACCCTTACAGGTAGAAGGGAGAGAACATATTATATTTAGTTGAGTTGTATTGACCCCTACAGGTAGAAGGGAGAGAACATATTATATTATATTAGTTGAGTTGTATTGACCCCTACAGGTAGATGGAGAGAACATATTATATTATATTTACTTGAGTTGTATTGACCCCTACAGGTAGAAGGGAGAGAACATATTATATTATATTTAGTTGAGTTGTATTGACCCCTACAGGTAGAAGGGAAAGAACATGTTATAATTAGTTGAGTTGTATTGACCCCTACAGGTGGAAGGGAGAGAACATATTATATTATGTTTAGTTGAGTTGTATTGACCCCTACAGGTAGAAGGGAAAGAACATGTTATAATTAGTTGAGTTGTTTTGACCCCTACAGGTGGAAGGGAGAGAACATATTATAATTAGTTGAGTTGTATTGACCTCTACAGGTGGAAGGGAGAGAACATATTATATTGAGTTGAGTTGTATTGACCTCTACAGGTGGAAGTGAGAGAACATATTATATTGAGTTGAGTTGTATTGACCCCTACAGGTGGAGGGAGAGAACATATTATATTATATTAGTTGAGTTGTATTGACCCCTACAGGTGGAGGGAGAGAACATATTATATTATATTAGTTGAGTTGTATTGACCCCTACAGGTGGAAGGGAGAGAACATATTATAATTAGTTGAGTTGTATTGACCCCTACAGGTGGAAGGGAGAGAACATATTATATTAGTTGAGTTGTATTGACCCCTACAGGTGGAAGGGAGAGAACATATTATAATTAGTTGAGTTGTATGACCTCTACAGGTGGAAGGGAGAGAACATTTTATATTATATTATATTATATTATATTATATTATATTTAGTGAAGTTGTATTGACCCATACAGGTAGAAGGGAGAGAACATATTATTTGTAGTTGAGTTGTATTGACCCCTACAGGTGGAGGGAGAGAATATATCATATCATATTAGTTGAGTTGTATTGACCCCTACAGGTGGTAGGGAGAGAACATATTATATTATATTTAGTTGAGTTGTATTGACCCCTACAGGTAGAAGGGAGAGAACATATTATATTATATTAATTGAGTTGTATTTACCCCTACAGGTGGAGGGAGAGAACATATTATATTGTATTATATTTTGTTGAGTTGTATTGACCCCTACAGGTGGAAGGGAGACAACATATTATATTTAATTGAGTTGTATTGACCCCTACTGGTAGAAGAGAGAGAACATATTATATTATATTTAGTTGAGTTGTATTAACCCCTACAGGTAGAAGTGAGAGAACATATTATATTGAGTTGAGTTGTATTGACCCCTACATATGGAGGGAGAGAACATATTATATTATATTAGTTGAGTTGTATTGACCCCTACAGGTGGAGGGAGAGAACATATTATGTTATATTTAGTTGAGTTGTATTGACCCCTACAGGTAGAAGGGAGAGAACATATTATATTTAGTTGAGTTGTATTGACCCCTACAGGTAAATGGGAGAGAACATATTATATTATATTTAGTTGAGTTGTATTCACCCCTACAGGTAAATGGGAGAGAACATATTATATTATATTAGTTGAGTTGTATTGACCCCTACAGGTGGAGGGAGAGAACATATTATATTATATTATATTTAATTGAGTTGTATTGACCCCTACAGGTAGAAGGGAGAGAACATATTATATTTAGTTGAGTTGTATTGACCCCTACAGGTAAATGGGAGAGAACATATTATATTAAATTTAGTTGACTTGTATTGACCCCTACAGGTAGAAGGGAGAGAACATATTATATTTAGTTGAGTTGTATTGACCCCTACAGGTAAATGGGAGAGAACATATTATATTATATTTAGTTATCTTGTATTGACCCCTACAGGTAGAAAGGAGAGAACATGTTTTATTTAGTTGAGTTGTATTGACCCCTACAGTTTTAAGGGAGAGAACGTAATATATTATATTAGTTGAGTTGTATTGACCCCTACAGGTGGAAGGGAGAGAACATAATATATTATATTATATTTAGTTGAGTTGTATTTACCCCTACAGGTGGAAGGGAGAGAACATATTATAGTATATTATATTATATTATATTTAGTGAAGTTGTATTGACCCATACAGGTAGAAGGGAGAGAACATATTATTTGTAGTTGAGTTGTATCGACCCTTACAGATGGAAGGGAGAAAACATATTATATTATCTTTAGTGAAGTTGTATTGACCCCTACAGGTGGAAGGGAGAGAACAAATTATATTATATTGAGTTGAGTTGTATTGACCCCAACAGGTGGAGGGAGAGAACGTATTATCTTATATTAATTAACTTGTATTGACCCCTACAGGTGGAGGGAGAGAACATATTATATTATATTATATTTTGTTGAGTTGTATTGACCCCTACACCTGGAAGGGAGACAACATATTATATTTAATTGAGTTGTATTGACCCCTACAGGTAGAAGTGAGAGAACATATTATATTGAGTTGAGTTGTATTGACCCCTACATGTGGAGGGAGAGAACATATTATATTATATTAGTTGAGTTGTATTGACCCCTACAGGTGGAGGGAGAGAATATATCATATCATATTAGTTGAGTTGTATTGACCCTTACAGGTGGTAGGGAGAGAACATATTTTATTATATTAGTTGAGTTGTATTGACCCCTACAGGTGGAGGGAGAGAATATATCATATCATATTAGTTGAGTTGTATTGACCCTTACAGGTGGTAGGGACAGAACATATTATATTATATTTACTTGAGTTGTATTGACCCCTACAGGTAGAAGGGAGAGAACATATTATATTTAGTTAAGTTGTATTGACCCCTACAGGTAGAAGGGAGAGAACATATTATATTTAGTTGAGTTGTATTGACCCCTACAGGTAGAAGGGAGAGAACATATTATATTATATTAGTTGAGTTGTATTCACCCCTACAGGTAGAAGGGAAAGAACATATTATATTTAGTTGAGTTGTATTGACCCCTACAGGTGGAAGGGAGAGAACATATTATATTATATTTAGTTGAGTTGTATTGACCCCTACAGGTGGAAGGGAGAGAACATATTATAATTAGTTGAGTTGTATTGACCCCTACAGGTGGAAGGGAAAGAACATATTATAATTAGTTGTGTTGTTTTGACCCCTACAGGTGGAAGGGAGAGAACATATTATAATTAGTTGAGTTGTATTGACCTCTACAGGTGGAAGGGAGAGAACATTTTATATTATATTATATTATATTATATTATATTATATTATATTTAGTGAAGTTGTATTGACCCATACAGGTAGAAGGGAGAGAACATATTATATTATATTTAGTTGAGTTGTTTTGACCCCTACAAGTGGAAGGGAGAGAACATATTATAATTAGTTGAGTTGTATTGACCTCTACAGGTGGAAGGGAGAGAACATTTTATATTATATTATATTATATTATATTATATTATATTATATTATATTTAGTGAAGTTGTATTGACCCATACAGGTAGAAGGGAGAGAACATATTATTTGTAGTTGAGTTGTATTGACCCTTACAGATGGAAGGGAGAAAACATATTATATTATCTTTAGTAAAGTTGTATTGACCACAACAGGTGGAGGGAGAGAACATATTATATTATATTAATTGAGTTGTATTGACCCCTACAGGTGGAGGAAGAGAACATATTATATTATATTATATTTAGTTGAGTTGTATTGACCCCTACAGGTGGAAGGGAGACAACATATTATATTTAATTGAGTTGTATTGACCCCTACTGGTAGAAGAGAGAGAACATATTATATTATATTTAGTTGAGTTGTATTAACCCCTACAGGTAGAAGTGAGAGAACATATTATATTGAGTTGAGTTGTATTGACCCCTACATATGGAGGGAGAGAACATATTATATTATATTAGTTGAGTTGTATTGACCCCTACAGGTGGAGGGAGAGAACATATTATATTATATTTAGTTGAGTTGTATTGACCCCTACAGGTGGAGGGAGAGAACATATGATATTATATTTGGTGAAGTTGTATTGACCCCTACAGGTAGAAGGGAGAGAACATATTATATTTAGTTGAGTTGTATTGACCCCTACAGGTAGATGGGAGAGAACTTATTATATTATATTAGTTGAGTTGTATTCACCCCTACTGGTAGAAGGGAGAGAACATATTATATTATATTTAGTTGAGTTGTATTGACCCCTACAGGTGGAAGGGAGAGAACATATTATAATTAGTTGAGTTGTATTGACCCCTACAGGTGGAAGGGAAAGAACATATTATAATTAGTTGAGTTGTATTGACCCCTACAGGTGGAAGGGAGAGAACATATTATATTATATTTAGTTGAGTTGTATTGACCCCTACAGGTGGAAGGGAGAGAACATATTATAATTAGTTGAGTTGTATTGACCCCTACAGGTGGAAGGGAAAGAACATATTATAATTAGTTGAGTTGTATTGACCCCTACAGGTGGAAGGGAGAGAACATATTATATTATATTATATTATATTATATTATATTATATTTAGTGAAGTTGTATTGACCCATACAGGTAGAAGGGAGAGAACATATTATTTGTAGTTGAGTTGTATTGACCCTTACAGATGGAAGGGAGAAAACATATTATATTATCTTTAGTAAAGTTGTATTGACCCCAACAGGTGGAGGGAGAGAACATATTATATTATATTAATTGAGTTGTATTGACCCCTACAGGTGGAGGGAGAGAACATATTATATTATATTATATTTAGTTGAGTTGTATTGACCCCTACAGGTGGAAGGGAGACAACATATTATATTTAATTGAGTTGTATTGACCCCTACTGGTAGAAGAGAGAGAACATATTATATTATATTTAGTTGAGTTGTGTTGACCCCTACAGGTGGAGGGAGAGAACATATTATATTTAATTGAGTTGTATTGACCCCTACTGGTAGAAGAGAGAGAACATATTATATTATATTTAGTTGAGTTGTATTGACCCCTACTGGTAGAAGAGAGAGAACATATTGTATTATATTTAGTTGAGTTGTATAGACCCCTACAGGTGGAGGGAGAGAACATATATTATATTAGTTGAGTTGTATTGACCCCTACAGGTAGAAGGGAGAGAACATATTATATTTTATTTAGTTGATTTGTATTGACCCCAACAGGTGGAAGCGAGAGAACATATTATATCATATTAGTTGAGTTGTATTGACCCCTACAGTTGGAAGGTAGAGAACATATTATATTATATTTAGTTGAGTTGTATTGACCCCTACAGGTGGAGGGAGAGAACATATTATATTATATTTAGTTGAGTTGTATTGACCCCTACAGGTGGAGGGAGAGAACATATGATATTATATTTAGTGAAGTTGTATTGACCCCTACAGGTAGAAGGGAGAGAACATATTATATTTAGTTAAGTTGTATTTACCCCTACAGGTAGAACGGAGAGAACATATTATATTTAGTTGAGTTGTATTGACCCTTACAGGTAGAAGGGAGAGAACATATTATATTTAGTTGAGTTGTATTGACCCCTACAGGTAGAAGGGAGAGAACATATTATATTATATTAGTTGAGTTGTATTGACCCCTACAGGTAGAAGGGAGAGAACATATTATATTATATTTACTTGAGTTGTATTGACCCCTACAGGTAGAAGGGAGAGAACATATTATATTATATTTAGTTGAGTTGTATTGACCCCTACAGGTAGAAGGGAAAGAACATGTTATAATTAGTTGAGTTGTATTGACCCCTACAGGTGGAAGGGAGAGAACATATTATATTATGTTTAGTTGAGTTGTATTGACCCCTACAGGTAGAAGGGAAAGAACATGTTATAATTAGTTGAGTTGTTTTGACCCCTACAGGTGGAAGGGAGAGAACATATTATAATTAGTTGAGTTGTATTGACCTCTACAGGTGGAAGGGAGAGAACATATTATATTGAGTTGAGTTGTATTGACCTCTACAGGTGGAAGTGAGAGAACATATTATATTATATTTAGTTGAGTTGTATTAACCCCTACAGGTAGAAGTGAGAGAACATATTATATTGAGTTGAGTTGTATTGACCCCTACATATGGAGGGAGAGAACATATTATATTATATTAGTTGAGTTGTATTGACCCCTACAGGTGGAGGGAGAGAACATATTATGTTATATTTAGTTGAGTTGTATTGACCCCTACAGGTAGAAGGGAGAGAACATATTATATTTAGTTGAGTTGTATTGACCCCTACAGGTAAATGGGAGAGAACATATTATATTATATTTAGTTGAGTTGTATTGACCCCTACAGGTAAATGGGAGAGAACATATTATATTATATTAGTTGAGTTGTATTGACCCCTACAGGTGGAGGGAGAGAACATATTATATTATATTATATTTAATTGAGTTGTATTGACCCCTACAGGTAGAAGGGAGAGAACATATTATATTTAGTTGAGTTGTATTGACCCCTACAGGTAAATGGGAGAGAACATATTATATTAAATTTAGTTGACTTGTATTGACCCCTACAGGTAGAAGGGAGAGAACATATTATATTTAGTTGAGTTGTATTGACCCCTACAGGTAAATGGGAGAGAACATATTATATTATATTTAGTTATCTTGTATTGACCCCTACAGGTAGAAAGGAGAGAACATGTTTTATTTAGTTGAGTTGTATTGACCCCTACAGTTTTAAGGGAGAGAACATAATATATTATATTAGTTGAGTTGTATTGACCCCTACAGGTGGAAGGGAGAGAACATAATATATTATATTATATTTAGTTGAGTTGTATTGACCCCTACAGGTGGAAGGGAGAGAACATATTATAGTATATTATATTATATTATATTTAGTGAAGTTGTATTGACCCATACAGGTAGAAGGGAGAGAACATATTATTTGTAGTTGAGTTGTATCGACCCTTACAGATGGAAGGGAGAAAACATATTATATTATCTTTAGTGAAGTTGTATTGACCCCTACAGGTGGAAGGGAGAGAACAAATTATATTATATTGAGTTGAGTTGTATTGACCCCAACAGGTGGAGGGAGAGAACGTATTATCTTATATTAATTAACTTGTATTGACCCCTACAGGTGGAGGGAGAGAACATATTATATTATATTATATTTTGTTGAGTTGTATTGACCCCTACACCTGGAAGGGAGACAACATATTATATTTAATTGAGTTGTATTGACCCCTACAGGTAGAAGTGAGAGAACATATTATATTGAGTTGAGTTGTATTGACCCCTACATGTGGAGGGAGAGAACATATTATATTATATTAGTTGAGTTGTATTGACCCCTACAGGTGGAGGGAGAGAATATATCATATCATATTAGTTGAGTTGTATTGACCCTTACAGGTGGTAGGGAGAGAACATATTTTATTATATTAGTTGAGTTGTATTGACCCCTACAGGTGGAGGGAGAGAATATATCATATCATATTAGTTGAGTTGTATTGACCCTTACAGGTGGTAGGGACAGAACATATTATATTATATTTACTTGAGTTGTATTGACCCCTACAGGTAGAAGGGAGAGAACATATTATATTTAGTTAAGTTGTATTGACCCCTACAGGTAGAAGGGAGAGAACATATTATATTTAGTTGAGTTGTATTGACCCCTACAGGTAGAAGGGAGAGAACATATTATATTATATTAGTTGAGTTGTATTCACCCCTACAGGTAGAAGGGAAAGAACATATTATATTTAGTTGAGTTGTATTGACCCCTACAGGTGGAAGGGAGAGAACATATTATATTATATTTAATTGAGTTGTATTGACCCCTACAGGTGGAAGGGAGAGAACATATTATAATTAGTTGAGTTGTATTGACCCCTACAGGTGGAAGGGAAAGAACATATTATAATTAGTTGTGTTGTTTTGACCCCTACAGGTGGAAGGGAGAGAACATATTATAATTAGTTGAGTTGTATTAACCTCTACAGGTGGAAGGGAGAGAACATTTTATATTATATTATATTATATTATATTATATTATATTATATTATATTTAGTGAAGTTGTATTGACCCATACAGGTAGAAGGGAGAGAACATATTATATTATATTTAGTTGAGTTGTTTTGACCCCTACAAGTGGAAGGGAGAGAACATATTATAATTAGTTGAGTTGTATTGACCTCTACAGGTGGAAGGGAGAGAACATTTTATATTATATTATATTATATTATATTATATTATATTATATTATATTTAGTGAAGTTGTATTGACCCATACAGGTAGAAGGGAGAGAACATATTATTTGTAGTTGAGTTGTATTGACCCTTACAGATGGAAGGGAGAAAACATATTATATTATCTTTAGTAAAGTTGTATTGACCCCAACAGGTGGAGGGAGAGAACATATTATATTATATTAATTGAGTTGTATTGACCCCTACAGGTGGAGGAAGAGAACATATTATATTATATTATATTTAGTTGAGTTGTATTGACCCCTACAGGTGGAAGGGAGACAACATATTATATTTAATTGAGTTGTATTGACCCCTACTGGTAGAAGAGAGAGAACATATTATATTATATTTAGTTGAGTTGTATTAACCCCTACAGGTAGAAGTGAGAGAACATATTATATTGAGTTGAGTTGTATTGACCCCTACATATGGAGGGAGAGAACATATTATATTATATTAGTTGAGTTGTATTGACCCCTACAGGTGGAGGGAGAGAACATATTATATTATATTTAGTTGAGTTGTATTGACCCCTACAGGTGGAGGGAGAGAACATATGATATTATATTTGGTGAAGTTGTATTGACCCCTACAGGTAGAAGGGAGAGAACATATTATATTTAGTTGAGTTGTATTGACCCCTACAGGTAGATGGGAGAGAACTTATTATATTATATTAGTTGAGTTGTATTCACCCCTACTGGTAGAAGGGAGAGAACATATTATATTATATTTAGTTGAGTTGTATTGACCCCTACAGGTGGAAGGGAGAGAACATATTATAATTAGTTGAGTTGTATTGACCCCTACAGGTGGAAGGGAAAGAACATATTATAATTAGTTGAGTTGTATTGACCCCTACAGGTGGAAGGGAGAGAACATATTATATTATATTTAGTTGAGTTGTATTGACCCCTACAGGTGGAAGGGAGAGAACATATTATAATTAGTTGAGTTGTATTGACCCCTACAGGTGGAAGGGAAAGAACATATTATAATTAATTGAGTTGTATTGACCCCTACAGGTGGAAGGGAGAGAACATATTATATTATATTATATTATATTATAT
This sequence comes from Salmo salar, assembly GCF_965601325.2. Lineage (NCBI taxonomy): Eukaryota > Metazoa > Chordata > Actinopteri > Salmoniformes > Salmonidae > Salmo > Salmo salar. The sequence goes on along the minus strand of NC_138316.1, from coordinate 46,701,996 downwards.
TATATTATATTTAGTGAAGTTGTATTGACCCATACAGGTAGAAGGGAGAGAACATATTATTTGTAGTTGAGTTGTATTGACCCTTACAGATGGAAGGGAGAAAACATATTATATTATCTTTAGTAAAGTTGTATTGACCCCAACAGGTGGAGGGAGAGAACATATTATATTATATTAATTGAGTTGTATTGACCCCTACAGGTGGAGGGAGAGAACATATTATATTATATTATATTTAGTTGAGTTGTATTGACCCCTACAGGTGGAAGGGAGACAACATATTATATTTAATTGATTTGTATTGACCCCTACTGGTAGAAGAGAGAGAACATATTATATTATATTTAGTTGAGTTGTGTTGACCCCTACAGGTGGAGGGAGAGAACATATTATATTTAATTGAGTTGTATTGACCCCTACTGGTAGAAGAGAGAGAACATATTATATTATATTTAGTTGAGTTGTATTGACCCCTACTGGTAGAAGAGAGAGAACATATTGTATTATATTTAGTTGAGTTGTATAGACCCCTACAGGTGGAGGGAGAGAACATATATTATATTAGTTGAGTTGTATTGACCCCTACAGGTAGAAGGGAGAGAACATATTATATTTTATTTAGTTGATTTGTATTGACCCCAACAGGTGGAAGCGAGAGAACATATTATATCATATTAGTTGAGTTGTATTGACCCCTACAGTTGGAAGGTAGAGAACATATTATATTATATTTAGTTGAGTTGTATTGACCCCTACAGGTGGAGGGAGAGAACATATTATATTATATTTAGTTGAGTTGTATTGACCCCTACAGGTGGAGGGAGAGAACATATGATATTATATTTAGTGAAGTTGTATTGACCCCTACAGGTAGAAAGGAGAGAACATGTTTTATTTAGTTGAGTTGTATTGACCCCTACAGTTTTAAGGGAGAGAACATAATATATTATATTAGTTGAGTTGTATTGACCCCTACAGGTGGAAGGGAGAGAACATAATATATTATATTATATTTAGTTGAGTTGTATTGACCCCTACAGGTGGAAGGGAGAGAACATATTATAGTATATTATATTATATTATATTTAGTGAAGTTGTATTGACCCATACAGGTAGAAGGGAGAGAACATATTATTTGTAGTTGAGTTGTATCGACCCTTACAGATGGAAGGGAGAAAACATATTATATTATCTTTAGTGAAGTTGTATTGACCCCTACAGGTGGAAGGGAGAGAACAAATTATATTATATTGAGTTGAGTTGTATTGACCCCAACAGGTGGAGGGAGAGAACGTATTATCTTATATTAATTAACTTGTATTGACCCCTACAGGTGGAGGGAGAGAACATATTATATTATATTATATTTTGTTGAGTTGTATTGACCCCTACACCTGGAAGGGAGACAACATATTATATTTAATTGAGTTGTATTGACCCCTACAGGTAGAAGTGAGAGAACATATTATATTGAGTTGAGTTGTATTGACCCCTACATGTGGAGGGAGAGAACATATTATATTATATTAGTTGAGTTGTATTGACCCCTACAGGTGGAGGGAGAGAATATATCATATCATATTAGTTGAGTTGTATTGACCCTTACAGGTGGTAGGGAGAGAACATATTTTATTATATTAGTTGAGTTGTATTGACCCCTACAGGTGGAGGGAGAGAATATATCATATCATATTAGTTGAGTTGTATTGACCCTTACAGGTGGTAGGGACAGAACATATTATATTATATTTACTTGAGTTGTATTGACCCCTACAGGTAGAAGGGAGAGAACATATTATATTTAGTTAAGTTGTATTGACCCCTACAGGTAGAAGGGAGAGAACATATTATATTTAGTTGAGTTGTATTGACCCCTACAGGTAGAAGGGAGAGAACATATTATATTATATTAGTTGAGTTGTATTCACCCCTACAGGTAGAAGGGAAAGAACATATTATATTTAGTTGAGTTGTATTGACCCCTACAGGTGGAAGGGAGAGAACATATTATATTATATTTAATTGAGTTGTATTGACCCCTACAGGTGGAAGGGAGAGAACATATTATAATTAGTTGAGTTGTATTGACCCCTACAGGTGGAAGGGAAAGAACATATTATAATTAGTTGTGTTGTTTTGACCCCTACAGGTGGAAGGGAGAGAACATATTATAATTAGTTGAGTTGTATTAACCTCTACAGGTGGAAGGGAGAGAACATTTTATATTATATTATATTATATTATATTATATTTAGTGAAGTTGTATTGACCCATACAGGAAGAAGGGAGAGAACATATTATATTATATTTAGTTGAGTTGTTTTGACCCCTACAAGTGGAAGGGAGAGAACATATTATAATTAGTTGAGTTGTATTGACCTCTACAGGTGGAAGGGAGAGAACATTTTATATTATATTATATTATATTATATTATATTATATTATATTATATTTAGTGAAGTTGTATTGACCCATACAGGTAGAAGGGAGAGAACATATTATTTGTAGTTGAGTTGTATTGACCCTTACAGATGGAAGGGAGAAAACATATTATATTATCTTTAGTAAAGTTGTATTGACCCCAACAGGTGGAGGGAGAGAACATATTATATTATATTAATTGAGTTGTATTGACCCCTACAGGTGGAGGAAGAGAACATATTATATTATATTATATTTAGTTGAGTTGTATTGACCCCTACAGGTGGAAGGGAGACAACATATTATATTTAATTGAGTTGTATTGACCCCTACTGGTAGAAGAGAGAGAACATATTATATTATATTTAGTTGAGTTGTATTAACCCCTACAGGTAGAAGTGAGAGAACATATTATATTGAGTTGAGTTGTATTGACCCCTACATATGGAGGGAGAGAACATATTATATTATATTAGTTGAGTTGTATTGACCCCTACAGGTGGAGGGAGAGAACATATTATATTATATTTAGTTGAGTTGTATTGACCCCTACAGGTGGAGGGAGAGAACATATGATATTATATTTGGTGAAGTTGTATTGACCCCTACAGGTAGAAGGGAGAGAACATATTATATTTAGTTGAGTTGTATTGACCCCTACAGGTAGATGGGAGAGAACTTATTATATTATATTAGTTGAGTTGTATTCACCCCTACTGGTAGAAGGGAGAGAACATATTATATTATATTTAGTTGAGTTGTATTGACCCCTACAGGTGGAAGGGAGAGAACATATTATAATTAGTTGAGTTGTATTGACCCCTACAGGTGGAAGGGAAAGAACATATTATAATTAGTTGAGTTGTATTGACCCCTACAGGTGGAAGGGAGAGAACATATTATATTATATTTAGTTGAGTTGTATTGACCCCTACAGGTGGAAGGGAGAGAACATATTATAATTAGTTGAGTTGTATTGACCCCTACAGGTGGAAGGGAAAGAACATATTATAATTAATTGAGTTGTATTGACCCCTACAGGTGGAAGGCAGAGAACATATTATATTATATTATATTATATTATATTATATTATATTATATTTAGTGAAGTTGTATTGACCCATACAGGTAGAAGGGAGAGAACATATTATTTGTAGTTGAGTTGTATTGACCCTTACAGATGGAAGGGAGAAAACATATTATATTATCTTTAGTAAAGTTGTATTGACCCCAACAGGTGGAGGGAGAGAACATATTATATTATATTAATTGAGTTGTATTGACCCCTACAGGTGGAGGGAGAGAACATATTATATTATATTATATTTAGTTGAGTTGTATTGACCCCTACAGGTGGAAGGGAGACAACATATTATATTTAATTGATTTGTATTGACCCCTACTGGTAGAAGAGAGAGAACATATTATATTATATTTAGTTGAGTTGTGTTGACCCCTACAGGTGGAGGGAGAGAACATATTATATTTAATTGAGTTGTATTGACCCCTACTGGTAGAAGAGAGAGAACATATTATATTATATTTAGTTGAGTTGTATTGACCCCTACTGGTAGAAGAGAGAGAACATATTGTATTATATTTAGTTGAGTTGTATAGACCCCTACAGGTGGAGGGAGAGAACATATATTATATTAGTTGAGTTGTATTGACCCCTACAGGTAGAAGGGAGAGAACATATTATATTTTATTTAGTTGATTTGTATTGACCCCAACAGGTGGAAGCGAGAGAACATATTATATCATATTAGTTGAGTTGTATTGACCCCTACAGTTGGAAGGTAGAGAACATATTATATTATATTTAGTTGAGTTGTATTGACCCCTACAGGTGGAGGGAGAGAACATATTATATTATATTTAGTTGAGTTGTATTGACCCCTACAGGTGGAGGGAGAGAACATATGATATTATATTTAGTGAAGTTGTATTGACCCCTACAGGTAGAAGGGAGAGAACATATTATATTTAGTTAAGTTGTATTTACCCCTACAGGTAGAAGGGAGAGAACATATTATATTTAGTTGAGTTGTATTGACCCTTACAGGTAGAAGGGAGAGAACATATTATATTTAGTTGAGTTGTATTGACCCCTACAGGTAGAAGGGAGAGAACATATTATATTATATTAGTTGAGTTGTATTGACCCCTACAGGTAGAAGGGAGAGAACATATTATATTATATTTACTTGAGTTGTATTGACCCCTACAGGTAGAAGGGAGAGAACATATTATATTATATTTAGTTGAGTTGTATTGACCCCTACAGGTAGAAGGGAAAGAACATGTTATAATTAGTTGAGTTGTATTGACCCCTACAGGTGGAAGGGAGAGAACATATTATATTATGTTTAGTTGAGTTGTATTGACCCCTACAGGTAGAAGGGAAAGAACATGTTATAATTAGTTGAGTTGTTTTGACCCCTACAGGTGGAAGGGAGAGAACATATTATAATTAGTTGAGTTGTATTGACCTCTACAGGTGGAAGGGAGAGAACATATTATATTGAGTTGAGTTGTATTGACCTCTACAGGTGGAAGTGAGAGAACATATTATAATTAGTTGAGTTGTATTGACCCCTACAGGTGGAAGGGAGAGAACATATTATATTATATTTAGTTGAGTTGTATTGACCCCTACAGGTGGAAGGGAGAGAACATATTATAATTAGTTGAGTTGTATTGACCCCTACAGGTGGAAGGGAAAGAACATATTATAATTAATTGAGTTGTATTGACCCCTACAGGTGGAAGGGAGAGAACATATTATATTATATTATATTATATTATATTATATTATATTATATTTAGTGAAGTTGTATTGACCCATACAGGTAGAAGGGAGAGAACATATTATTTGTAGTTGAGTTGTATTGACCCTTACAGATGGAAGGGAGAAAACATATTATATTATCTTTAGTAAAGTTGTATTGACCCCAACAGGTGGAGGGAGAGAACATATTATATTATATTAATTGAGTTGTATTGACCCCTACAGGTGGAGGGAGAGAACATATTATATTATATTATATTTAGTTGAGTTGTATTGACCCCTACAGGTGGAAGGGAGACAACATATTATATTTAATTGATTTGTATTGACCCCTACTGGTAGAAGAGAGAGAACATATTATATTATATTTAGTTGAGTTGTGTTGACCCCTACAGGTGGAGGGAGAGAACATATTATATTTAATTGAGTTGTATTGACCCCTACTGGTAGAAGAGAGAGAACATATTATATTATATTTAGTTGAGTTGTATTGACCCCTACTGGTAGAAGAGAGAGAACATATTGTATTATATTTAGTTGAGTTGTATAGACCCCTACAGGTGGAGGGAGAGAACATATATTATATTAGTTGAGTTGTATTGACCCCTACAGGTAGAAGGGAGAGAACATATTATATTTTATTTAGTTGATTTGTATTGACCCCAACAGGTGGAAGCGAGAGAACATATTATATCATATTAGTTGAGTTGTATTGACCCCTACAGTTGGAAGGTAGAGAACATATTATATTATATTTAGTTGAGTTGTATTGACCCCTACAGGTGGAGGGAGAGAACATATTATATTATATTTAGTTGAGTTGTATTGACCCCTACAGGTGGAGGGAGAGAACATATGATATTATATTTAGTGAAGTTGTATTGACCCCTACAGGTAGAAGGGAGAGAACATATTATATTTAGTTAAGTTGTATTTACCCCTACAGGTAGAAGGGAGAGAACATATTATATTTAGTTGAGTTGTATTGACCCTTACAGGTAGAAGGGAGAGAACATATTATATTTAGTTGAGTTGTATTGACCCCTACAGGTAGAAGGGAGAGAACATATTATATTATATTAGTTGAGTTGTATTGACCCCTACAGGTAGAAGGGAGAGAACATATTATATTATATTTACTTGAGTTGTATTGACCCCTACAGGTAGAAGGGAGAGAACATATTATATTATATTTAGTTGAGTTGTATTGACCCCTACAGGTAGAAGGGAAAGAACATGTTATAATTAGTTGAGTTGTATTGACCCCTACAGGTGGAAGGGAGAGAACATATTATATTATGTTTAGTTGAGTTGTATTGACCCCTACAGGTAGAAGGGAAAGAACATGTTATAATTAGTTGAGTTGTTTTGACCCCTACAGGTGGAAGGGAGAGAACATATTATAATTAGTTGAGTTGTATTGACCTCTACAGGTGGAAGGGAGAGAACATATTATATTGAGTTGAGTTGTATTGACCTCTACAGGTGGAAGTGAGAGAACATATTATATTGAGTTGAGTTGTATTGACCCCTACAGGTGGAGGGAGAGAACATATTATATTATATTAGTTGAGTTGTATTGACCCCTACAGGTGGAGGGAGAGAACATATTATATTATATTAGTTGAGTTGTATTGACCCCTACAGGTGGAAGGGAGAGAACATATTATAATTAGTTGAGTTGTATTGACCCCTACAGGTGGAAGGGAGAGAACATATTATAATTAGTTGAGTTGTATTGACCCCTACAGGTGGAAGGGAGAGAACATATTATATTGAGTTGAGTTGTATTGACCCCTACAGGTGGAGGGAGAGAACATATTATATTATATTAGTTGAGTTGTATTGACCCCTACAGGTGGAGGGAGAGAACATATTATATTATATTAGTTGAGTTGTATTGACCCCTACAGGTGGAGGGAGAGAACATATTATATTATATTAGTTGAGTTGTATTGACCCCTACAGGTGGAGGGAGAGAACATATTATATTATATTATATTTTGTTGAGTTGTATTGACCCCTACAGGTGGAAGGGAGACAACATATTATATTTAATTGAGTTGTATTGACCCCTACTGGTAGAAGAGAGAGAACATATTATATTATATTTAGTTGAGTTGTGTTGACCCCTACAGGTAGAAGGGAGAGAACATATTATATTTTATTTAGTTGATTTGTATTGACCCCAACAGGTGGAAGGGAGAGAACATATTATATCATATTGGTTGAGTTGTATTGACCCCTACAGTTGGAAGGTAGAGAACATATTATATTATATTTAGTTGAGTTGTATTGACCCCTACAGGTGGAGGGAGAGAACATATTATATTATATTTAGTTGAGTTGTATTGACCCCTACAGGTGGAGGGAGAGAACATATGATATTATATTTAGTGAAGTTGTATTGACCCCTACAGGTAGAAGGGAGAGAACATATTATATTTAGTTAAGTTGTATTGACCCCTACAGGTAGAAGGGAGAGAACATATTATATTTAGTTGAGTTGTATTGACCCCTACAGGTAGAAGGGAGAGAACATATTATATTATATTAGTTGAGTTGTATTGACCCCTACAGGTAGAAGGGAGAGAACATATTATATTATATTAGTTGAGTTGTATTGACCCCTACAGGTAGAAGGGAGAGAACATATTATATTATATTTAGTTGAGTTGTATTGACCCCTACAGGTGGAAGGGAGAGAACATATTATATTATATTTAGTTGAGTTGTATTGACCCCTACAGGTAGAAGGGAAAGAACATGTTATAATTAGTTGAGTTGTTTTGACCCCTACAGGTGGAAGGGAGAGAACATATTATAATTAGTTGAGTTGTATTGACCTCTACAGGTGGAAGGGAGAGAACATATTATATTGAGTTGAGTTGTATTGACCTCTACAGGTGGAAGGGAGAGAACATATTATATTGAGTTGAGTTGTATTGACCCCTACAGGTGGAGGGAGAGAACATATTATATTATATTAGTTGAGTTGAGTGTATTGACCCCTACAGGTGGAGGGAGAGAACATATTATATTATATTAGTTGAGTTGTATTGACCCCTACAGGTGGAGGGAGAGAACATATTATAATTAGTTGAGTTGTATTGACCCCTACAGGTGGAAGGGAGAGAACATATTATAATTAGTTGAGTTGTATTGACCCCTACAGGTGGAAGGGAGAGAACATATTATAATTAGTTGAGTTGTATTGACCCCTACAGGTGGAAGGGAGAGAACATATTATATTGAGTTGAGTTGTATTGACCCCTACAGGTGGAGGGAGAGAACATATTATATTATATTAGTTGAGTTGTATTGACCCCTACAGGTGGAGGGAGAGAACATATTATATTATATTAGTTGAGTTGTATTGACCCCTACAGGTGGAAGGGAGAGAACATATTATATTATATTTAGTTGAGTTGTATTGACCCCTACAGGTAGAAGGGAGAGAACATAAGACTAAATGGGCAAAGCCTTAGACTAAGGGTAGGAAGGGCAGACGGAGAAATCCTCCCCTGCACTGCTGAAAGCTTGAGGGTTGGGGAGTAGCAGGAAGAAAGGAGGGGGCCCAGCAGGAGTAGATAGGAAGAGAATTTGGTTCACTTAGCTCTAGGATATTAATTCATGGAGATACTATCGGCTCCGTTGGCAGGCATGTATTTTAGTTTTGATTTTAAGTTTATGTTTGGTAAATTCACTAGGAGGAGATATGATCATTTTGTTGAAAGTAATTGTTACCCTAACTAAAAGGACAATGAAAGCTTAGTTGGTTTCAGGTGTTAGACACTGAACCATTGCCCAGACACTATTCTGCACAGTAGGCCGAAATAGTAGCATTGACTAGAACCGGTGAAATAAGAAAGGAGAGAAAAGTTACTATTTACACAGACAAGCACATAGACATTTAAAATCATACAAAACAGCACAGATAAATCTTAAAGAAGATAAAACACTTGACAGAGAATTGTTACAGAATAGCCGAGGATGAAGGCCCCAGGGAGAATTGGACATGTGGAAAATAAAAGGGGGCAATCCTACAAGAGAAGGGCTGACATAAGGATAATTTGTTTAGATAAGCAGCAATATTGATACATGGCTTGAGCCATGTATAAATAGGGGGTGTATGTTAGGGCAGGCGATAGAATAGGTAGGATAATTACTTAAACCAAAACATTTTTTGTAGAATATCCATTCCAACATTTGGAAATGGACTTAGTGAACTATTCCGAAAGGAGGGGAAGAAGGGGTGTTTAACAATAATAGATAAGTATAGCAAGTGGGTAGAAGCGTTACCAACTTACTTGGTGGACGTTATTATGGTAGCTAGAATATTAGGTCAAGATATTATCCCTAGAGTTGGTTTACTAGGATCTATCTCTTTAAAGGATGGATGACATTTTAGCTAATCAGGTAGAGCCTATAGAATGCCAGAGTTAGAGATACCAGAACAGGTAGACATAGAAGTTGAAGAAATACTAGCAGAGCACATGAGAAGACTGTTTGTTAACCAAACCCGTATGTCCAAGATTTTGTGTCCAACAGGTGAATTACAGGAGAAGGGGATTCACTCAGTACAACCAGGAGACTGGGTGTGGATCCAGTCCCTGAGGAGAAAAGACGGGAAGCAGCCCCGTTGGGAAGGCCCATACCAGGTTCTGTTAAACCATTGCCTTTGCCATTAGAAAAGCTGAGAGAGTCACTTGGGTCCACGTTATCCACTGCAAGAAGGTATGTACACATATGAGCACTGCTGATCACACACAGAGTTGGAGAAGAACCGAGTACCAACAGGGTCCGGGGATTACCTCTTTAACGAAGATTCCCTATCCCGACCATTCATCACTGTGTGTGCTCCTAGCGGTGTGAGTATGGGGTGGTACCTAGCAGAGAGACTAAGGGCAGGAGAGGGTTGGCGATTTTTGGGAAGAGTAGAGACTCTGAGCTGCATCATAGTCTAATCTTTCTGATACATTCAGATCCACCACCTTCCGGTACTAATCATACGATACCGTTGTCATTGAGAAGAAGTAGAAGATAAACTATATAATACACTGATGAGTGACATACAGAATAAGGAATCAAAGAAGATCAAGATGTAGAATTTAAGGTAAACATTAAACAATTTCCTGAGAAAGAAGACAACTGTACAGGAATTGGGGTTGGCCAGATTGAAGTACTCAGCCAACCCACCTCGGTTCACCTTAACCCCTGATGAGCACCAGTGTTATAGATACAAGAATGGCACCGAGAACTTAGATGATTTTAATGGCTGAAAGTAATCATGAATGTGACTGACTTAGGTTTGAAAGATGAATAGAAAATGTTTAACCTCACTGCACCTATAACTGATGTAGGGTGGGCTAGTACCAGCAAAGGACGCATACGACAGAAATTACCACAAAGGGTGGTTAGGAGCTTGCGCCCTGGGGTTATAGGTCCAACCAGTTCAAGTTAGTCATCAGAGGCCAGTTATAGGAGGCTAAAGTAGGCACAGGAGGAGTTTTGACCAGGATGGGAGTAGCTTTGTCTAGATGGATGCTATTGGCATCCTCAGGGAAGTTCCAGATGAATACAAAGCTATGAATCAAATATGTGAGGGCTTTAACACTACATTATTTTGGTAGTTGACAGTAAATAAAAATGTGGATTGGATTAATGACATCTTTAATAATCAACAGAGATTCATGAATGAAAACGGGGATGCAGTAAAGAGGTTCTCTGACTAATTATCCGCCACCTCCCTCATGACCTGGTAAAATAGACTGACTCTCGATATGTTACTGGCAAAAGAGGATGGTGTAGGTAGAATGATTAGGTTCATTGCTGTACGTACATTCCTGATAACACAGCTCATGTTTGAGAAATGGAAAAGTGTTGTAAGAACTGTATTATGGGCTGCTTTCACCTGTATGAGTGTGTTTGCGTTGTGTGGTTGTTGTTTGGTCCCTTGTGCGAGAGGTCTCATTTCCAGAACTCTAGAGAGATCGATAACGGAGCAGATGGTGAGATACGGACCGAGTCAAAGTTCAGACCAGTGGGACGACAAATACCTACCGCCGAGCCTGGTGGAGGATTCATCTCAATTATGAGGAGCCCATGATAAGATGAGACCATCTTTAGAGTTTCCTGAATTAGTTTGATTTTATGTGAAATTTCTGAATCCAATAAAAATAGATGTGTTATAATGTATGTGAAATATTTAGCCAATCGGGTGGATGTAATGAAAGGTTTGACTAAAAGATTTCACTCAGAAACCTTATAACCTGTTGAAATGTATTCAAAATACAGCTATAATAATGGGTTAAAAACTATATTCCAATACTGTGTGAGTAAGACACTGTTACCAGAATGAGCAGGGCAGAGTTGATAAGACGACCTTGGGAAGGGAACAGGAGAAGAAGCCTCCCTAAGTTAGAGAGAGTAACAACGACCTGGGAATAGCTTAGTGGGCAGAAGATTAGAAGACAGGTGGCAAGGTTGATAAGGAATGTATGTGTACTGTGGGGAAAATACAGCCGCCTAAAGATGGGTTGAGTTCTTTACTGATGTGTGTGTAACAGAGATTTGTTAACTATACTCGCACTGCACTGACAGGTATGGCTGAGCAACTAGAGGCTACCACTACAACCGCTAGACAAAATAGATTGGAGTTGGGTATGATATTGGCTAATAATGGGGGGTGTATAAAACGTTTGGTGAACAATGCTGTACTTTTATCCCTAATAACACCAGCCCTGATGGTAGCATTACCAAAGCCCTACTGGGACTTGACAAGCTATCTGCTGAAATGAAGGGTGTAGCAGGGGTATACGTGGAGAATTGGCTGAACATCTTTTTTGGTAAGTACACATCTATGGTGGTTACTGGATTTCTGACCCTAGTGCTTGTGTTCTTATTATTGTTGTGTTGTGTTGCCTGTATAATCCCTTGCTTGAGAAAATATCTTACAGAAGTTGTCAGAGCAACCGGAATGATGTCTTTAATGGAAGTGACCCCAGTGGATACTGAATCAACCTCTAGGCAAAAGACGGGTCTGTCTGAGGACAATCCTTGGGTTGCTGTTGGGGAAGTGGTTGAATAAAGCTTATCCAAAATGTCCTCATATGTATTCAATGTAGTGGCAGGTGGATGTGAAGGTTTTAAGTACTGGGACAAAAAGTCTGTCCCATACATGTTAGGTGTAGCCACTGCCGCAGGAAGGTCTTCTTTTTATACGTTTTTTTAAATAATAATGTTCTGAATTTATCCTGTGTACTAATTGTCTTTCCTTATGTGAAGGTTTGAAGTTCCTGGGTGGCTGGTAGTCAACCTAGTACAAGTTAGATGTAGCTGGAGGACTGAAGGTTTTTTGTTATCGTTATTGCCTATTAATAAAAGTGTATGTATTGTATTTTAGTGAGTGACACCCTAGTGGGTGTCAAAAGGGGGAATCCTACATTTCTCTGAAACTTCTTATAGTGGAATGTTCACACCCTTTGGGTGTGAAAAGGGGGATTGTTGGGTTTTATTTCACTTATTAGATGTGATGCATTACCATTTACAGTAGATGTAGGCCTAAGTATGAACGGACTGTAATGCACTAAGAGGTTTATATTGTATTAACATAGATTGAGCAACATATAATAGACATGACTAACTGGAGGGTTGCTGGTTAGTAGGAGTGTAGGCTGAGTAGACCCTTGACACACACACACAATGCCTGGTTGTGGGGCCGCTCAAGGACAGGTGTATGTGAGGAACTGATAGAGGGGAGAATGGCTGTGGCACAAGAACAGGCACTGTCCTTGGGTGTCTGACTCTCTGATACACACACGAAGATAAGCTAGAAGACAACTATGCTTGGCAACAAAGATGCTTCTAGAGGCTGGGACGAGCCTGCACGCCAATGATAGGCTGGAGTAAGTCTAAACCACACCCAAGCCTCTACTATGACAGGCCCTCAGGGAGAGGGAACTACGTCTGTCAAGAAGTATTTAAGGAAGAACTTATGATGTCATTTCAGTTCTCTGTTTGCCCTGCGAGGTGTTACAGTGAACCCGTATATACGAAGATTGCATTTACCATTTATTCTGCTTGACTAATTCTATTAATAAACAGCTGAAAATATATTCAGTAGCCTAGTGTTAAATTTTGTTCTGATACCAGAATTGAATTGACGCAGCCTTTACACTATACAGGAAATAGGACCTGGGTCAAAAGTATTTCACTATACAGGAAATAGGACCCTGGTCAAATGTAGTTCACTATACAGGAAATAGGACCCTGGTCAAAAGTAGTTCACTATACAGGAAATAGGACCCTGGTCAAAAGTATTTCACTATACAGGAAATAGGACCCTGGTCAAAAGTAGTTCACTATACAGGAAATAGGACCCTGGTCAAAAGTACATACTGTAGCTACCTGTGTTATCTGTCTGCAACAGAGAGCAGATATTACATCTATATAGACTAGGTAGAGCCTACACCTTGACCAGGGGTCAGAGAGCAGATTTGACATCTATATAGACTAGGTAGAGCCTACACCTTGACCAGGGGTCAGAGAGCAGATATTACATCTATATAGACTAGGTAGAGCCTACACCTTGTCCAGGGGTCAGAGAGCAGATATTACATCTATATAGACTAGGTAGAGCCTACACCTTGACCAGGGGTCAGGGAACAGATTTTACATCTATATAGACTAGGTAGAGCCTACACCTTGACCAGGGGACAGAGAGCAGATTTTACATCTATATAGACTAGGTAGAGCCTACACCTTGACCAGGGGTCAGAGAGCAGATTTTACATCTATGTAGACTAGGTAGAGCCTACACCTTGACCAGGGGTCAGAGAGCAGATTTTACATCTATATAGACTAGGTAGAGCCTACACCTTGACCAGGGGTCAGAGAGCAGATTTTACATCTATGTAGACTAGGTAGAGCCTACACCTTGACCAGGGGCAGGGCATGATAGTGGCTGTGTACCACCCTCAAATTCATATCTGGGCATCAGACAGTACCACTGCTTTTTTAAATCCATTTTTCATATCCGTGATTAATTTAGACCTGGGACACCAGGTGGGTGCAATTAATGATCAGGTGGAACAGAAAACCAGCAGTAGTCTGGCCCTGGTGGATTTGAATACCCCTGGTGTATGGTAGAAGTCATGGGTCAACAATGAAACCCTTTTACAGAAATAGGAAATAAAAGAATGAAAACTGATATGTTGGTTGATGTATTTATGAAGCCATGGTCTAATGTAAAACCCACAGCCATAAACACAGAGACAGTGATTGAACGGTGTTGCTGAGATTTATTACAATGTAATAAAAACATATGTTTGAGCCTTCTGACTCTCCCAACAGGACAGGCATGTAGCCTGCCTATGCTGTTACAGCCCCACAGAACAGAACATAATACAACGTCAACTCTCAAACAAGGAGAAATTATATAGATCTACGAATAGAGGTCACCAGGGGTAAACTGGGACCAGAAATCAGCTCCAGCATTTCTAACATAGGGCCCATTTTTCATTTTTTCCTCGAGCCCCCCCATTATTATCCAGATCATTTTCATTGTGTACCCGGAAAAAAAAAGTTAGACTGGCCCAATAGGCAAAAAAATGCCAGATGGCCAGTCCGCCCATGGAGGTCAATGCCCTAGAGGTGTCTGTCTGTAATATGTCACTGCCATGGTCATAATTAGAAGAATGGAATAGCGTATTACTTCCTTACTTTATATTCCTCGCAAAGCCATTGGCTATTGGGGATTTCACGCCTACATGCATCCAAAGGTCGTGGAGAGTTGTGGACTGGAGGGGTTGCAATAACCCGTTACTTTCTTAAACAGCACGGCCAAGAAGGAGACACCTTTTATTGACAATCACAAAGAAGTAGACCTTAACTTTCAATATGTACGTGTTATTATATACCATATTGGCAGGATTGGCTATACTGCCACTCTTCCTTTATCTCAGAAATCCTTACCTTATGCAGGACCTGCACTACACAGTGACTTGCATCGTACTCGGGTTCCGAATGAACAGAATCAAGAGGAGCAAACCGTTCTACAGCATGCTGGACTGTTTTCTCGATAAGGTCAAAAAACACCCCAACAAACAGTTTATTGTATTCGAGAAGAGTTCGTATACATACCGGGATGTTGACAAGCAGAGCAACAAGTTGGCCCGGGCGCTCTCACAGCACGCCAGCGTGAAGGAAGGGGACACTGTCGCCCTCTTCATGGGTAACGAGCCCATGTATGTGTTTATCTGGCTGGCCCTGGCTAAACTTGGATGTACAGCTGCTCTGCTCAACTACAACATCAGGTCCAAGTCCTTATTGCACTGTTTCACCTGCTGCAGAACCAACGTGCTCCTGGCTGCTTCAGGTAAGCCCAGCCCACTTACCTTGGTGTTGCTGTTTACAATATTATTGTTAATACATCTATTTTGAGTAATAATTAATATACCTACAATAACTAGTTTAGAGACCTATGGTGTCTAGATCGGCAGGTAGCCTATTGGTTAGAGCGTTGGGCCAGTAACCGAAAGGTAGCCCAGTGGTTAGAGCATTGGACCAGTAACCGAAAGGTAGCCTAGTGGTTAGAGCGTTGGGCCAGTAACCGAAAGGTAGCCTAGTGGTTAGAGCGTTGGGCCAGTAACCGAAAGGTAGCCTAGTGGTTAGTGCGTTGGGCCAGTAACCGAAAGGTAGCCTAGTGGTTAGAGCGTTGGGCCAGTAACCGAAAGGTAGCCTAGTGGTTAGAGCGTTGGGCCAGTAACCGAAAGGTAGCCTAGTGGTTAGTGCGTTGGGCCAGTAACCGAAAGGTAGCCTAGTGGTTAGAGCGTTGGGCCAGTAACCGAAAGGTAGCCTAGTGGTTAGAGCGTTGGGCCAGTAACCGAAAGGTAGCCTAGTGGTTAGTGCGTTGGGCCAGTAACCGAAAGGTAGCCTAGTGGTTAGAGCGTTGGGCCAGTAACCGAAAGGTAGCCTAGTGGTTAGAGCTTTGGGCCAGTAACTGGAAGGTAGCCTAGTGGTTAGAGCGTTGCGCCAGTAACCGGAAGGTAGCCTAGTGGTTAGAGCGTTGGGCCAGTAGCCGGAAGGTAGCCTAGTGGTTAGAGCGTTGGGCCAGTAACTGAAGGGTGCTGGATCGAATTCCCAAGCTTACAAGGTAAAAATCTAGGTATCCTCCTTTCCCTCTATGCAGCTAGTGGGAGGCAGTGCTAGTAGTGCACAGGCCAGAATGAATAGGATTCTGTCTCATGCTTGCTCTGTCTATGTGCCTCCCTCTCTTCTCCCCCCAGAGTTGCGTGGAGCGGTAGAGGAGGTGCTCCCCACCCTGAGGGAGCAGAGTGTAAGTGTGTTTGTGCTGGGTGAGGAGGAGGAGAAGTGTGTGACGGAGGGCGTGAATACTCTGAGCAGCAGCAGGATACAGCAGTCCTCAGATCAACCTCTAGACCCACAGCTCAGGTCAAAGGTCACCTTAAAGAGCCCTGCCCTCTACATCTTTACGTCAGGAACTACAGGTAAGCTGGGCCAAAACAAGCTGGACTGGACTGGACTGGCCTGGTTATGCATCCAGCATAGTTGCAGGAAGTGTGCTAGAAAGAACAATGTGAAAAATAAAATGTCCAGACCAGTACAATATGACTCTGGTCAGCCCTGTAGTGTGAATTAGACAGAATACTACTGATGTCCAGACCAGTACAGTATGACTCTGGTCAGCCCTGTAGTGTGAATTAGACAGAATACTACTGATGTCCAGACCAGTACAGTATGACTCTGATCAGCCCTGTAGTGTGAATTAGACAGAATACTACTGATGTCCAGACCAGTACAGTATGACTCTGGTCAGCCCTGTAGTGTGAATTAGACAGAATACTACTGATGTCCAGACCAGTACAGTATGACTCTGGTCAGCCCTGTAGTGTGAATTAAACAGAATACTACTGATGTCCATATTAGTACAGTATGACTCTGGTCAGCCCTGTAGTGTGAATTAGACAGAATACTACTGATGTCCAGACCAGTACAGTATGACTCTGGTCAGCCCTGTAGTGTGAATTAGACAGAATACTACTGATGTCCAGACCAGTACAGTATGACTCTGGTCAGCCCTGTAGTGTGAATTAGACAGAATACTACTGATGTCCAGACCAGTACAGTATGACTCTGATCAGCCCTGTAGTGTGAATTAGACAGAATACTACTGATGTCCAGACCAGTACAGTATGACTCTGGTCAGCCCTGTAGTGTGAATTAGACAGAATACTACTGATGTCCAGACCAGTACAGTATGACTCTGGTCAGCCCTGTAGTGTGAATTAAACAGAATACTACTGATGTCCATATTAGTACAGTATGACTCTGGTCAGCCCTGTAGTGTGAATTAGACAGAATAATACTGATGTCCAGACCAGTACAGTATGACTCTGATCAGCCCTGTAGTGTGAATTAGACAGAATACTACTGATGTCCAGACCAGTACAGTATGACTCTGGTCAGCCCTGTAGTGTGAATTAGACAGAATACTACTGATGTCCAGACCAGTACAGTATGACTCTGATCAGCCCTGTAGTGTGAATTAGACAGAATACTACTGATGTCCAGACCAGTACAGTATGACTCTGATCAGCCCTGTAGTGTGAATTAGACAGAATACTACTGATGTCGAGACCAGTACAGTATGACTCTGGTCAGCCCTGTAGTGTGAATTAGACAGAATACTACTGATGTCCAGACCAGTACAGTATGACTCTGATCAGCCCTGTAGTGTGAATTAGACAGAATACTACTGATGTCCATATTAGTACAGTATGACTCTGGTCAGCCCTGTAGTGTGAAGCGCTCGGTCCAGCCGTCGTAGCTCGGTCGCCCGAGGGGAATTAGACAGAATACTACTGATGTCCAGACCAGTACAGTATGACTCTGGTCAGCCCTGTCGTGTGAATTAAACAGAATACTACTGATGTTTATGCCAGACAGGTAAATATTCTTAGATAGCACAACTCTGATTGGTCAAAGATATAAGGTACCATTTGAGATTTACATCAGCCTTGATTGTCTGTTTCCTGCCCTTCCTGGTGTCTCGTCCTCAGGTCTGCCGAAGGCTGCGGTCATCACACATGAGAGGCTGTACATGGCCTCCTCTATGCAGGCCATCTCAGGTGTGGCCTCTGATGATGTCATCTACATCTACCTGCCTCTCTACCACACCGCCGGCTTCATGATGGGTCTGACTGGAGCCATAGAGAGAGGTACTCTACTGTGATGTACAGCACAGTTGGTGAGAGTGTTGTTCTGGCAGCGGCCAGGTCGTGGGTTCAATTCCTGCATGGATAACATGCACCTCATAGCAGTGCAGTATATGGGAGAAAGATATGAGGTGTGAAGAGCTGAACTGGTTCAGAACTTCTTAAGAACTGGTTCTGAACTTCTTTAGATCTGGTTCAGAACTGGTTCAGAACTTCTCTAGATCTGGTTCTGAACTTCTCTAGATCTGTTCAGAACTGGTTCAGACTTCTTTAGAACTGGTTCAGAACTTGTTCAGAACTTCTTTAGATCTGGTTCAGAACTGCTTCAGAATTGCTTCAGCACTGGTTCCATGCCATCTCTAGCAATTACAATAACTACATTCAAATGGAATTCAAATGGAGAGAGAAAAACATAATAATTGAAATTCTCTATAAAAATTACTCTGCTAGCCGCCTGACTTGGCACTGATGATGAAGATAAAAAATGCAAATGTCTCTGAATACACGTTCCATATTATTTGAGGGCCGTCATGTGTAATAATGTTGTTATGATGTTGACCAGGGTTTACTAAGGGTTGTTTAATGGAGTGTCTCTTTACTCTGGGCGTTGGAGTAGAGGTGACTTGGCTCTGAGGTGACTTCTAGTATTTCAAACCAAAGTTCCTGAGTGTATTCAAAATGGCATCCTATTCCCTTTATACTGCATTGCTTTTGTTTTTGACCAGGGTCCATGTGGCTCTGGTCAAAAGTAGTGCACTATATATAGGGAATAGGGTTACATTTGAGACGCAGCCCCAGAGTTCCAAGCTGTTTATGTCAATAATGACCTTAGACTCTCAAATCAACCAGGACAAATTCCTAGGCCTTAGGGGTGCTGTAGCCTTTAACTAGGGCCCGGAGTTATTCCTTCCTGGTCCAGTAACATGGTCAGGAACAACTCCTGGCCCTAACCAGAACCATTCAAAGGGGACTGTGCTTTAGTTAGTTAGTTAGTCACGGTTGTCGTAGGGTAGAGTGGACCAAAACGCAGCAGGAATATGTGCACT